>NC_069504.1:892902049-893237049 GCF_027579735.1 Bombina bombina
CATAAATACATATGTACACATATATAGGCATCTATACAAGTGCATTGGAGCCAGACCAGTTAAGTAGATGAAAACATGTAAAAGCATATTTCTGCAATATTCATATTTAATAAAGGTTTTAATTGTGTATTTACTGTGAATATGCACAGTCCACTGTTTTGCACATAGCAGAATATGTTCTAAGTATTTATAAATAGATTCATATATATATATATATATATATATATATATATATATATATATATATATAGTCAGGGTAAAGATAAGCACTCACTGGATTTAATAACAACTATTTATTGGCAGTGACGTTTCGGGGCATTCACCCCTTCCTCAGACAACCCAACATGTGATACAGACAGTGTTAAATAGCAAATCAAACCCCTCCCCCATCAAATAATCAACCAATCAAAATACATCTCAACAAATCAATGAGATGTATGTTAACAAGAACAATTGCACTTCTATATAATACCACCATGTTAAACAATATTAACAAAAAGACTTATGTATAAAATATCAATCTATTGTGACATAAAAGTGTGTATTAGTGACAGCGTAATGTGTGGCCATGGGACCTAACCAGAGTCAGCGTAATAAATATCAACATAATAATCTAGCATCACCCTACAGCATATAATATTGTGAACACAACTGGCATATATTTCAAATAATATGACTGGAAATAATCGCTTACTTTTTAAGCCTTATGTGAAAGTTGCAGGGCCATGTTTGAGGTCCGCCATTCACGCTCAATCCAGCGTGGTTGCAGGAGGGCGTGTAACATCCTGGTTATTTTCAGAGCAATACACATTGACCAGAGCAGTGTTATGTGTTGCCATGACGACCTGTCGCGGTACATGGCAACACATAACACTGCTCTGGTCAATGTGTATTGCTCTGAAAATAACCAGGATGTTACACGCCCTCCTGCAACCACTCTGGATTGAGCGTGAATGGCGGACCTCAAACATGGCCCTGCAACTTTCACATAAGGCTTAAAAAGTAAGCGATTATTTCCAGTCATATTATTTGAAATATATGCCAGTTGTGTTCACAATATTATATGCTGTAGGGTGATGCTAGATTATTATGTTGATATTTATTACGCTGACTCTGGTTAGGTCCCATGGCCACACATTACGCTGTCACTAATACACACTTTTATGTCACAATAGATTGATATTTTATACATAAGTATTTTTGTTAATATTGTTTAACATGGTGGTATTATAAAGAAGTGCAATTCTTCTTGTTAACATACATCTCTTATTGATTTGTTGTGATGTATTTTGATTGGCTGATTATTTGATGGGGGAGGGGTTTGATTTGCTATTTAACACTGTCTGTATCACATGTTGGGTTGTCTGAGGAAGGGGTGAATGCCCCGAAACGTCACTGCCAATAAATAGTTGTTATTAAATCCAGTGAGTGCTTATCTTTACCCTGACTGAATATCCTGCTAAGCACCCTGGTCTGTGTTTGGGTTGGCGAGTGAGAGTGCACTTACTTGGAGTTTATATATATATATATATATATATATATATATACCTACTGTATATATAATCATGTATAGATGTATATATATATATATATATATATATATATATATATATATATTGTGCCAAAATACCATCAGATATAATTGTTTTTTATTATTAATAAATAGAACATATTCTTCAATGTGAAGAACATTGGAATGTTAAATGTTCATATTTTGATGTCGGGTTAGCGCACATGAGAATATACGATAGGGTTTGTGCAAAAGTGAGGTGTAAGGCGGGGGAATAAGTTAACGCATAGACAATATTGTAACTTCGGCTTTTTGCGCTCGTTGGGTTAGTGTCAAAGTAAACACGGTTTACTTTCAAATCATAATACGAGCACAACCCGATGAGCAACAAAAAGCTTACTTCTAGAGAAATTAATGCTCGAGTGAGAGCGTTAATTAGCCCTCCACTTGTAATTTGGCCCTATGGGGCCGATTTATCATTGTGCGGACGGACATGATAAAAGGTATCAGGCAGTGGTTACACCAGACAGTATAAGAGGTATGGGCAGTAGTTACACTAGGCAATATGAGGTATTAAACAGTAGTTACACTAAGCAGTATAAGATTTATCAGGCAGTAGTTATACCAGACAGTATAAGAGCTATGGGGCAGTAGTTACACCAGACAGTATAAGAGATATGGGGCAGTAGTTACACCAGACAGTATAAGAGGTATGGGGCAGTAGTTACACCAGACAGTATAAGAGATATGGGGCAGTAGTTACACTAGACAGTATAAGAGGTATGGGCAGTAGTTACAATAGGCAGTATAAGAGGTATGAAACAGTAGTTACACTAAGCAGTATAAGAGTTATCAGGCAGTAGTTACGCCAAACAGTATAAGAGCTATGGGGCAGTAGTTACACTAGACAGTATAAGAGGTATGGGGCATTAGTTACACCAGACAGTATAAGAGGTATGGGGCAGTAGTTACACTAGGTAATATAAGAGGTATGGAGCAGTAGTTACAGCAGGTAGTATAACAGATATGGGGCAGTAGTTACACTAAGCAGTATAAGAGGTATCAGGCAGTAGTTACACCAGATAGTATAAGAGGTATGGGCGGTAGTTACACCAGACAGTATAAGAGGTATGGGGCAGTAGTTGCACTAAGCAGTATAAGAGGTATGGGGCAGTAGTTATATATTTCACCTCCCTATAGCGCTGCTGTTACAGGTTTGAAAAAACCTGGCTTGTGCGGGCAATATGGTGGCATAGAGCTCCATACCTCACCCAAATGCAAGCGGTGTTTTGACGTGCTTTTGCACAATTCCCCATAGACATCAATGGGGAGTTATAGATATATACAGTAGTTATATGGGCAATGTTTACACTATGAGGCAGTGGTTTTATGGGCAGTGTTTGGCACTAGTAGGCAGTAGTTATATGGGCAGTATTTACACTATGAGGCAGTAGTTATATGGGCGGTGTTTGACGCTAGTAGGCAGTAGTTATATGGGCAGTGTTTACACTATTAAGCTGTAGTTATATGGGCAATGTTTACACTATGAGGCTGTAGTTATACAGGGAGTGCAGAATTATTAGGCAAATGAGTATTTTGACCACATCATCCTCTTTATGCATGTTGTCTTACTCCAAGCTGTATAGGCTCGAAAGCCTACTACCAATTAAGCATATTAGGTGATGTGCATCTCTGTAATGAGAAGGGGTGTGGTCTAATGACATCAACACCCTATATCAGGTGTGCATAATTATTAGGCAACTTCCTTTCCTTTGGCAAAATGGGTCAAAAGAAGGACTTGACAGGCTCAGAAAAGTAAAAAATAGTGAGATATCTTGCAGAGGGATGCAGCACTCTTAAAATTGCAAAGCTTCTGAAGCGTGATCATCGAACAATCAAGCGTTTCATTCAAAATAGTCAACAGGGTCGCAAGAAGCGTGTGGAAAAACCAAGGCGCAAAATAACTGCCCATGAACTGAGAAAGTCAAGCGTGCAGCTGCCAAGATGCCACTTGCCACCAGTTTGGCCATATTTCAGAGCTGCAACATCACTGGAGTGCCCAAAAGCACAAGGTGTGCAATACTCAGAGACATGGCCAAGGTAAGAAAGGCTGAAAGACGACCACCACTGAACAAGACACACAAGCTGAAACGTCAAGACTGGGCCAAGAAATATCTCAAGGCTGATTTTTCTAAGGTTTTATGGACTGATGAAATGAGAGTGAGTCTTGATGGGCCAGATGGATGGGCCCGTGGCTGGATTGGTAAAGGGCAGAGAGCTCCAGTCCGACTCAGACGCCAGCAAGGTGGAGTACTGGTTTGGGCTGGTATCATCAAAGATGAGCTTGTGGGGCCTTTTCGGGTTGAGGATGGAGTCAAGCTCAACTCCCAGTCCTAATGCCAGTTTCTGGAAGACACCTTCTTCAAGCAGTGGTACAGGAAGAAGTCTGCATCCTTCAAGAAAAACATGATTTTCATGCAGGACAATGCTCCATCACACGCGTCCAAGTACTCCACAGCGTGGCTGGCAAGAAAGGGTATAAAAGAAGAAAATCTAATGACATGGCCTCCTTGTTCACCAGATCTGAACCCCATTGAGAACCTGTGGTCCATCATCAAATGTGAGATTTACAAGGAGGGAAAACAGTACACCTCTCTGAACAGTGTCTGGGAGGCTGTGGTTGCTGCTACACGCAATGTTGATGGTGAACAGATCAAAACACTGACAGAATCCATGGATGGCAGGCTTTTGAGTGTCCTTGCAAAGAAAGGTGGCTATATTGGTCACTGATTTGTTTTTGTTTTGTTTTTGAATATCAGAAATGTATATTTGTGAATGTTGAGATGTTATATTGGTTTCACTGGTAAAAATAAATAATTGAAATGGGTATATATTTGTTTTTTGTTAAGTTGCCTAATAATTATGCACAGTAATAGTCACCTGCACACACAGATATCCCCCTAAAATAGCTATAACTAAAAACAAACTAAAAACTACTTCCAAAACTATTCAGCTTTGATATTAATGAGTTTTTTGGGTTCATTGAGAACATGGTTGTTGTTCAATAATAAAATTAATCCTCAAAAATACAACTTGCCTAATAATTCTGCACTCCCTGTATGGGCAGTGTCTGCACTATGAGGCAGTGGTTATATGGGCAGTGTTTGGCACTAGTAGTCAGTGGTTATATGGGCAGTGTTTGGCACTAGTAGTCAGTGGTTTTATGGGCAGTGTTTGGCACTAGTAGGCAGTAGTTTTATGGGCAGTGTTTACACTATGAGGTAGTAGTCATATGGGCAGTGTTTGGCACTAGTATACAGTAGTTATATGGGCAGTGTTTGGCACTAGTAGGCAGTAGTTATATGGGCAGTGTTTGGCACTAGTAGGCAGTAGTTATATGGGCAGTGTTTGACACTAGTAGGCAGTAGTTATATGGGCGGTGCTTACACTATGAGGCAGTAGTTTTATGGGCAGTGTTTGAAGCTAGTAGGCAGTTGTTATATGGGCAGTGCTTACAATATGAGGCAGTAGTTATATGGGCAGTGTTTGACGCTAGTAGGCAGTAGTTATATGGACAGTGTTTGACACTAGTAGGCAGTAATTATATGGGCAGTGTTTGGCACTAGTAGGCAGTAGTTATATGGGCAGTGTTTGACGCTAGTAGGCAGTAATTATATGGGCAGTGTTTGGCACTAGTAGGCAGTAGTTATATGTGCAGTGTTTGGTACTGGTAGGTAGTATTTACATGGGCAGTGTTTGGTACTAGTAGGCAGTAGTTATATGGGCAGTGTTTGCACTAGTAAGCAATAGTTATATGGGCAGTGTTTGACGCTAGTAAGCAGTAATTATATGGGCAGTGTTTGGTACTAGTAGGCAGTAGTTATATGGGCAGTGTTTGGTACTAGTAGGCACTAGTTTTATGGGCAGTATTTGCACTAGTAGGCAGTAATTATATGGGCAATGTTTGGCAATAGTAGGCAGTAGTTATATGAGCAGTGTTTGGCACTATTAGGCAGCAGTTATATGGGCAGTGTTTACGCTATGAGGCTGTACTTATATGGTCATTGTAGAGTTATGAGGCTGTAGTTATATGGGCAATGTTTGACGCTAGTAGGCAGTAGTTATATGGGCAGTGTTTACACTATGAGGTAGTAGTTATATGGGCAGTGCTAGATCTATGAGACAGTGGTTATATGGGCAGTGTTTGGCACTAGTAGGCAGTAGTTATATGGGCAGTGTTTGGCACTAGTAGGAAGTAGCTATATGGGCAGTGTTTGGCACTATGAGGCAGTAGTTATATGGGCGGTGTTTGGCACTAGTAGGCAGTATGTCAGGGTTTTGTTTGCCATGTGCTGCTGGCAGCCATTTTACTCACCTCTCTTGCTGACTCTGGTGCATACTGTGTGATGCTGCTCATTTCCTGCACTTCCTTTTATGGCCAGACAGTCTCAGAATTGTGATGTCATCACTTATTATTTAAAGGGCCTCTGTTCAGTATGCTTTGCCCTTGCAGTGTCTCAGACCTGTTTGTGAGAGCTCCTGTGTATTACCTGGCTGTCTGACGTCCCTCCTGGTTCCTGATCCCTGGCTTGTTCCTGACTCTGCTGTTCTCCTTGTTCCTGATTCCGGCTCGTCTGACTACTCGATTTGGCTCCTGACTCGGCTCGTCTGACTATTCACTTTGGCTCCTGACTCGGCTCGTCTGGCTACCAGCTCTGGTTTTGATTCCTGGCTTGTTATTTGACTTGTGGACTTTTTATTATTTTTTGCTATTAATAAAGGTGTGATTATTTTTGCACATCTGGTCTCATTCTGATTCCTGGCATCCTGACATTACGCAAGGGCCATGAATCCTGATGTTGCTAATAATCCACCTTTACCTCCCATAATTTCCAGGATGGATGAACAGGATCACTGCTTGGATCAATTTTCATTAGCCCTGCAAACCCTGCTGACTCGCACTGCACATTTGGACCAAAGTGTCCCACAAGTTATGACTGCTCCTGTTTCCGCTGCTGCACCTTGTACTACCAGGAGCATGTCCGGTTCTGCACCTCTGCACTGATTAGGATCACCTCCATATCGCTGAGGTAGAGGGTTTTTGAACCAGGTAGGCTTTTACTTTGAGATGTTACCTCAGGTGTTTCCCTCTGACAGAGCTAAGGTGGGATTTCTCATCTCGTTACTCTCTGACACAGCTCTTGCCTGGGCTAATCCCTTGTGGTACACTAATACACCTGTGATTTCAAATTACCCTGAATTTGTGGCCTCCTTTCAAAGGGTATTTGATGTTCCGGCTCGCTCCTCCTCTGCTGCTAAACGACTCATGTCCATTCAGCAAGGTACAAGATCTGTTGCTCAGTAAACCATTGAGTTCCATACGCTTGCAGCAAAGGTAGGTTGGAACAATAAAGCCCTTGTTGCTGCCTTCTTTCATGGGCTCTCTGATGCAATTAAAGACAAGTTGCTGCCAGAGATTTACCAGAGGATCTCGAGGCATTGGTGTCTTTTTTGATCCTAATTGACATCAGACTCAGAGAGAGGCCCTCTTTCAAGGAGCGCTTGCGGAAGCCTCCTTTTCCACTGTCTCCAATGTGTTCGTTCCCACCCATGCCTTCCTCTTCTCCCATGCCTCCTGGTCCCGAGTCACCAGGTACTGCTGAGCCGATGCAGTTGGGAATTGATACACGTGTCGCACTGCGGCCGAGAGGGCCTTTAGGAGGAGGTAGGGGCTCTACCTCTATTGTGAGTTACAGGGCCACCTTTTGAAGTCTTGTCCTACATGGCCGGGAAACGCTCACACCTAAGGTCCTGTCGGGGGCAGACCTTGGGTGGTTTATCCTCGTCCCCGAAACCGCTAAAGGAGAAACCTTTAGTCACGGTTGTCCTTTCCTGGGTGGACTACTCCATAGTCACCCCGGCTCTTGATGACTCCGGTGCTGCGGGCTATTTCATTGACAGTGCTTTTGTATCAAAGCACTCCATTCCTGTTTTGCCTCGGTCCGTTCCACTTGCTATTGAGGCCATTGATGGCAGGCCCCTTCAGCCCGCACTTGTTACTCACGAAACTGCTCCGTTATCCATGTCTGTTGGGGCTCTCCATTTTGAAACCCTCCAGTTCCAGGTGATAAACTCTCCACATTTTCTGGTTGTTCTGGGTTATCCCTGGCTCCAAAAGCACAATCCCAGTCTCAACTGCCGCAGGTCCGAAATTTTGTCGTGGTCTCCACAATGTATTTCCACTTGTCTTCGGAAACCAGTTAAAGTCTTCTGCACTTCTTCGGTATCTCAATTGCCAGAGGAGTACCGAGAGTTCCTAGACGTTTTTGACAAGGTGCGTGCCGGTACGTTGCCTCCGGGAGTTCCTAGATGTTTTTGACAAGGTGCGTGCCAGTACGTTGCCTCCTCACCGGTCTTACGATTGTGCCATAGACCTGCAACCCGGAGCCATTCCTCCCGGGGCTGGGTTTACCCTCTGTCTGTTGCGGAGAATTGTGCTATGGAGGAGTATGTTGCCGATGCTCTGTCGCGGGGGATCATCCGCAAATCCTGCTCTCCTGCAGGGGCTGGCTTCTTCTTTGTGAAGAAAAAGGGTGGCGAGTTAAGACCATGCATCGATTATAGGGGTATTAATCGTCTTACCATTAAGAATGCTTACCCTATACCGCTCATTACAGAACTCTTTGACCACCTCAAGGGAGCTACGGTCTTTACTAAACTTGATTTGAGAGGAGCATACAATCTGGTTAGGATCAAGGAGGGCCACGAATGGAAAACAGCATTATTTAACACCAGGAGTGGGCATTATGAGTATCTTGTAATGCCCTTTGGCCTATGTAATGCTCCTGCTGTTTTGCAGGAATTTATTAATGATGTCCTACAAGATATGTTGCAACAGTGTGTTGTGGTGTATTTAGATGACATCCTCATACACTCACCCACACTTGAGGCTCATCGTTCTGATGTTACACGGGTTCTTCAGATACTACGTGAGACTGGCCTGTTTTGTAAACTCGAGAAATGTGAGTTCCATCAGACTCAAGTAAACTTCCTAGGTTATGTTATCTCCGTTGCAGGGTTCTCCATGGATCCTGACAAGTTATCTGCAGTTCTGCAGTGTTCTCGCCCAGTTGTTCTTCGGTCTATTCAACGTCTTTTGGGGTTCGCCAATTACTATAGAAAGTTTATTAAAAACTTTTCTTCCTTGGTCAAACCTATCACAGACATGACCCGTAAAGAGAATGATCCACTCCATTGGTCACCTACTGCCATTAAGTCATTTGATAGTCTTAAGACTGCCTTTGCTGCATCTCCAGTTCTGACTCATCCTAACCCTGTCCTGCCTTTCATTCTTGAGGTCGATGCGCCTGAGTCTGGAGTAGGTGCCCTCTTGTCTCAATGTCCTACGCCTGACGGTTCCTTGCATCCGTGTGGTTTCTTCTCTAAGAAATTGTCTCCAGCGGAGTGCAATTATGAAATTGGCGACAGGGAATTACTGGCCATAATTTTGGCACTCAAGGAATGGAGGCATCAAGGAGGAGTCTGTACCTACTCCAGTTATACCTCCTGACCATATTTTGGCTACCATACGTACTCATTTGACTTCTCCCTTGGGGGAGGAGATCCTGGCTGCACAAACCAATGCACCTCCTGAGAAACCTAGTGGTAAGTGTTTTGTTCCTGATCATCTTCTAACTAAACTTTTGCACACTTACACCACTATCCTAAAGCCGCAGGTCACCCAGGCAAGAACCAAATGATTTGGTCTGTCACTCGACAATTCTGGTGGCCAGGTCTTCTTTCTGATGTTGCTGCGTATGTTGCCTCTTACTCAGTTTGTGCACAGAATAAGACTCCTCGACATCTTCGTGTGGGTCTTCTTCAACCAATTGCTAATGGTGGGTGTCCTTGGACACATCTTTCCATGGAATTCATTGTCGAGCTCCCTGTTTCCAATGGCAATACTGTTATCCTTATGGTGGTTAACCGTTTTTATAAAATGTCACATTGTATTCCCTTGAAGAAGTTGCCTACCGCTCAGGAGCTTGCTTCAATTTTTGCCCGGAAGGTCTTCTGTTTACATGGGTTACCCAAGGAGATAGTGTCGAACCGGGGTAGCCAGTTTGTCTCCATATTTTGGCATTCCTTTTGTGCTCAAATTGGGATCCAGCTTTCCATCTCCTCTGCATATCACCCTCAATCTAATGGGGCTGCGGAACGGTCTAATCAAGCTCTGGAACAGTTCCTCCGTTGCTATGTCTAAGATCAATAATTGGTCTGAACTGTTACTTTGGGCAGAGTTTGCTCGTAATAGTGCTATTAATGCTTCCTCCAAGTTATCCCCGTTTATGGCGAATTATGGGTTTCAACCATCCTTGTTGCCCGATTCATTCATGTCTTTGGAGGAGCATCTCTGGCAACTCCGTTCCACGTGGGTGCAGATTCAGGATTGCCTTCATCGTTCTATGCAGCGCCAAAAGTTCCAGGCTCATCGTAGGCGTCTGCCCACACCTTCCTACCAGGTTGGTGACAGAGTTTGGCTGTCCTCCAACAACTTGAACCTTTGTGTGCCTTCCAATAAACTGGCTCCCCATTATGTTGGTCCTTTTCGAATACTCCAACGGGTCAATCCTGTGGCCTATGCTCTTGACTTTCCTCCTGCGATGCGCATCTCCAATGTTTTTCATGTCTCCCTCTTGAAACCATTGGTTTGTAATCAGTTCACCACTGTGTTGCCTCATCTTTGTTGATAACCATGAGGAGTATGAGGTCAGCAGCATTATTGACTCTTGTATGTCTAGGGGCCGCGTACAGTATTTGGTTCACTGGAGGGTCTACGGTCTGGAGAGGCTACGGTCCGGAGGAGCATTCATGGGTTCCCTCCTCTGATGTTCATGCTCCCGCCCTCCTCCGTGCCTTCCATACCCGTTTCCCCAATAAGCCTTTTGTCCTCCCGCGGGGGAGGGGTTGTTGAGGGGAGGGTACTGTCAGGGTTTTTTTCCCTGTTTTGTTTGCTATGTGCAGCTGGCAGCTATTTTACTCACCTCTCTTGCTGACTCTGGTGCATACTGTGTGATGCTGCTCATTTCCTGCACTTCCTTTTATGGCCAGACTGGTGTACATCATTTATGTGAGACAGGATGCAGTCTCAGAATTGTGATGTCATCACTTATTGTTTAAAGTGCCTCTGTTCAGTATGCTTTGTCCTTGCATTGTCTCAGACCTGTTTGTGAGAGCTCCTGTGTATTACCTGGCTGTCTGATGTCCCTCCTGGTTCCTGATCCCTGGCTTGTTCCTGACTCTGCTATTCTCTTTGTTCCTGATTCCGGCTCTTCTCACTACTCGCTTTGGCTCCTGACTTGGCTCATCTGACTATTCGCTTTGGCTCCTGACTTGGCTCATCTGACTACCAGCTCTGGTTTTGATTCCTGGCTTGTTATTTGACTTGTGGACTTTTTATTATTTTTTGCTATTAATAAAGGTGTGATTATTTTTGCACTTCTCGTCTCAGTCTGATTCCTGGCATCCTGACACAGTAGTTACATGTGCATTGTTTACACTCAGCTAGATTATGAGTTTTGAGCGCTATAGGGAAATTAACGACCGCCACAAAAGCGGTGGTATTTAACCTCCCTATAGCGCTGCTATTACAGGTTTGAAAAAACCCGGCTTGTGTGGGCAATATGGTGGCGTTTTTTATTGTGTGGGCAATATAGTGGCGGTTTTATTTCACAGGTAAGTTTGTATTTATTTTAAATAGGTAGACTAGTTAGTAAATAGTTATTAACTATTTACTAACTACCTAGTTAAAATAAATACAAACTTACCTGTAAAATAAAACCTAACCTGCCTTACACTAAAACCTAACATTACAATAAAATTTAATAAATTAAATTAATAAAATACAATTATCTAATTAAAAAAAATAAAAAAAACACTAAATTACACAAAATAAAAAACGAAATTTTAAAAATAAAATTAAATTACTCCTAATGTAATAGCCCTATCAAAATAAAAAAAAAACTTAGCCTACACTAAACTGCCAGTGGCCCTTAAAAGGGCCTTTTGCGGGGCATTGCCCCAAAGAAATCAGCTCTTTTACATAGCAATTAAAAATACAAACATCCTTCCCAACAGTAAAACCCACCACCCACACAACCAAACTCCCAAATAAAATTCTATCTAAATAAACCTAAGCTAACCATTGCCATGAAAAGGGCATTTGGATGGGCATTGCCCTTAAAAGGGCATTTAGCTCTTTTGCCATGCCTGAAAAGGGCAATCAGCTCTTTTACGAAGTGCCCAAACCCTAAGCTAAAAATAAAACCCACCCAAAAAACCCTTAAAAAAACCTAACACTAACCCCCGAAGATCCTATTACAGTCCGGACATCCATCCTCATCCAGCTGGTGAAGTCTTCATCCAAGCGGGCAGAAGTCCTCATCCAAGCAGGCAGAAGTCTTCATCCAGACGTCATCTTCTATCTTCATCCATCCGGCGCGGAGCGGGTCCATCTTCAAGACATCCGGCGTGGAGCATCCTCTTCTTCCCATCATTGCTGGAAAATGAAGTTTCCTTTAAGTGACGTCATCCAAGATGTTTAGGGTTAGACTTAGGCTTAGGGTTACGTGCGGGTTAGGGTTAGGTTTAGGGGTTAATATATTTATGTAGTGATGTGGGAGGCCAAAGGTTTAGGGGTTAATAGTTTAATTTAGTATATTTTATTGTGGGGGGTTTGCGGTTTAGTTGTTAACAGTATTTACACTATGAGGCAGTAGTAATATGGGCATTATTTGATGCTAGTAGGCAGTAGTTATATGAGCAGTATTTGGCAATAGTAGGCAGTAGATATATGGGCAGTTTTTGGCACTAATAGGCAGTAGTTATATGGGCAGTATTTACACTATAAGGCAGTAGTTATATGGGCAGTATTTACACTATGAGACTGTAGTTATATGGGCAGTGTTTACACTATGAGACTGTAGTTATATGGGCAGTGTTTACACTATGAGGCAGTAGTTATATGGGGGTATTTACACTATGAGGCAGCAATTATATGGGCAGTGTTTGCACTATGAGGCAATAGTTATATGGGCATTGTTTACACTATGAGGCTGTAGTTATATGGGCAGTGTTTGCACTATGAGGCAGTGGTTATATGGGCAGTGTTTGGCACTAGTAGTCAGTGGTTATATGGGCAGTGTTTGGCACTAGTAGGTAGTAGTTATATGGGCATTGTTTGACGCTAGTAGGCAGTAGTTATATGGGCAGTGTTTACACTTTGAGGCTGTAGTTATATGGACAGTGTTTGCACTATGAGGCTGTAGTTACATGGGCAGTGTTTACACTATGAGGCTGTAGTTATATGAGCAGTGTTTACACTATGAGGCAGTAGTTATATGGGCAGTGTTTACACTAGTAGGCAGTAATTATATGGGCAGTGTTTGCACTAGTAGGCAGTAGTTATATGGGCAGTGTTTGGCACTAGCAGTCAGTAGACATATGGGCAATGTTTGACGCTAGTAGTTTAATGGGCAGTGTTTACACTATGAGGTAGTAGTTATATGCGCAGTGTTTACACTATGAGGCAGTGGTTATATGGGCAGTGTTTGGCACTAGTAGGCAGTAGTTATATGAGCAGTGTTTGGCACTAGTAGGCAGTAGTTATATAGGCAGTATTTACACTATGAGGCAGTAGTTATATGGGCGTTGTTTGGCACTAGTAGGCAGTAGCTATATGGGCAGTGTTTACACTATGAGGCAGTAGTTACATGGGCAGTGTTTACACTATGAGGCAATACTTAAATGGGCAGTATTTACACTGTGAGGCAGTAATTATATGGGCATTGTTTGATGCTAGTAGGCAGTAGTTATATGGGCAGTGTTTACACTATGAGGCTGTAGTTATATGGGCAGTGTTTACACTATGAGGGAGCAGTTATATGGGCAGTGTTTGGTACTAGTAGGCAGTAGTTATTTGGGCATTGTTTGACGCTAGTAGGCAGTAGTTATATGAGCAGTGTTTACACTATGAGGCAGTAGTTATACGGGCATTTTTGACGCTAGTAGGCTGTAGTTATATGAGCAGTGTTTGGCACAAGTAAACAGTAGTTACATGGGCTGTATTTGCACTATGATGCAGTAGTTATATGGGTATTATTTGACACTAGTAGGCAGTAGTTATATGGGCAGTGTTTGGCACTAGTAGGCAGTAGTTATATGTGCAGTGTTTACAATATGAGGCAGTAGTTACATGGGCAGTGTTTACACTATGAGGTTGTAGTTATGTTGGCAGTGTTTACACTATGAGGCAGTAGTTATATGGGCAGTATTTACACTATGAGGCCGTAATTATATGGTCAGTGTTTGCACTAGGAGGCAATAGTTATATGGGCAGTGTTTACACTATGAGGCTGTAGTTATATTGGCAGTGTTTACACTATGAGGCTGTAGTTATATTGGCAGTGTTTACACTATGAGGTAGTAGTTATATGGGCAGTGTTTACACTATGAGGCTGTAGTTATATGGGCAGTGTTTACACTATGAGGCTGTAGTTATATGGGCAGTATTTACATTATTAGGCAGTAGTTATATGGGCATTGTTTGACGCTAGTAACAGTAGTTACAAAAATGAGAGAGAAGTTTGACAGTACCCAGCACTCACAAAACACTATATAGTAACAGTATGCATTGAAAACCAGATTGTGTCAAGAACTGGTTATTAAAACGTAACTTTTACTAATGATAGAATAAAAAGGGTGGCAAATAGTACCAAATGTATAACATAAATATGTGAGACATACATTTAAAACTTAGATTAAGAAACAGATCAGGACTGTGTGTGTGAGACTTCAAAAACAGAATTACTTCCCTGGGTAATAGTTCAAATACACCGTAACCCTCAGGGCTCAGAGAATACATGGATTGCTCTAAAGCTAATCTAAAAAGGGGATTGACCACAACAACTTTACCTAATCTGAGCAATACGGGTATCTAGAGCAGGAGACAAAACGGTTTATAAATGACTGATTAAGGAAGGCAATTGCCACATCAATATGAGCTTAGAAAGGTCCCAGGTAAACACAAATTAGCAAGTCTCATGCACACAGACAATGCCTGATGTACATTTGGCCGCTAGCACGGCTTTCTCAGAGGAAACATCAGTCTGCTAGTGTAATCTAATAGCAGTTGCCTGTCTGCAGTGCCACCACTCATATCTGTTGTAACAGTAGTGTAAATTTAAAAAAAAAAACTTTTTTTACTGTGAAACATCAGTCTGCTAGTGTAATCTAATAGCAGTTGCCTGCCTGCCAGCGTGTGTGCCAGGCCCACTTGCCAACTAGTGTCAACACTCATATCTGTTGTGACAGTAGTGTAAATTTAAAAAAAAAAACTTTTTTGACTATGAAACATCAGTCTGCTAGTGTAATCTTATTGCAGTTGCCTGCCTGCCAGTGTGTGTGCCAGGTCCACTTGCTAAGTGCCACCACTCATATCTGTTGTAACAGTAGTGTAAATTTTTTTTAAATTTTTTTTTTTCACTGTGAAACATCAGTCTGCTAGTGTAATCTAATTGCAGTTGCTTGCCTGCCTGCCAGCGTGTGTGCCAGGCCCACTTGCCAACTAGTGCCACCACTCATATCTGTTGTAACAGTAGTGTAAATTTAAAAAAAAAAAAACTTTTTTGACTTTGAAACATCAGTCTGCTAGCGTAATCTAATTGCAGTTGCCTGCCTGCCAGCGTGTGTGCCAGGCCCACTTGCCAACTAGTGCCACCACGTATATCTGTTGTAAAAGTAGTGTAAATTTTTTTAAAAAAAACTTTTTTGGACTGTGAAACATCAGTCTGCTAGTGTAATCTAATTGCAGTTGCCTGCCTGCCAGCGTGTGTGCCAAGCCCACTTGCCAACTAGTGCCACCACTCATATCTGTTGTAACAGTTGTGTAAATTTAAAAAAAAAAAAAAATTTGACTGTGAAACATCAGTCTGCTAGTGTAATCTAATTGTAGTTGCCTGCCTGCCAGCGTGTTCGCCAGGCCCACTTGCCAACTAGTGCCACCACTCATATCTGTTGTAACAGTAGTGTAAATTTAAAAAAAAAATCTTTTTTGACTGTGAAACATCAGTCTGCTAGTGTAATCTAATTGCAGTTGCCTGCCTGCCAGCGTGTGTGCCAGGCCCACTTGCCAATTAGTGCCACCACTCATATCTGTTGTAACAGTAGTGTAAATTTAAAAAAAAAAATTTTTTGACTGTGAAACATCAGTCTGCAAGTGTAATCTAATTGCAGTTGCCTGCCTGCCAGGGTGTGTGCCAGGCCCACTTGCCAACTAGTGCAACCACTAATATCTGTTGTAACAGTAGTGTAAATTTTGTAAAAAAAAATTTTTTGACTGTGAAACATCAGTCTGCTAGTGTAATCCAATTGCAGTTGCCTGCCTGCCAGCGTGTGTGCCAGGCCCACTTGCCAACTAGTGCCACCACTCATATCTGTTGTAACAGTAGTGTAAATTTAAAAAAAAAAACTTTTTTGACTGTGAAACAACAGTCTGCTAGTGTAATCTAATTGCTGTTGCCTTCCTGCCAGCGTGTGTGCCAGGCCCACTTGTCAACTAGTGTCACCACTCATATCTGTTGTAACAGTAGTGTAAATTTAAAAAAAAACTTTTTTGATTGTGAAACATCGGTCTGCTAGTGTAATCTAATAGCAGTTGCCTGCCTGCCTGCCTGCCTGCCAGCATGTGTGCCAGGCCCACTTGCCAACTAGTGCCACCACTCATATCTGTTGTAACAGTAGTGTAAATTTAAAAAAAAAACTTTTTTGACTGTGAAACATCAGTCTGCTAGTGTAATCTAATTGCAGTTGCCTGCCTGCCAGGGTGTGTGCCAGGCCCACTTGCCAACTAGTGCCACCACTCATATCTGTTGTAACAGTAGTGTAAATTTTGTAAAAAAAAAATTTTTGACTGTGAAACATCAGTCTGCTAGTGTAATCCAATTGCAGTTGCCTGCCTGCCAGCGTGTGTGCCAGGCCCACTTGCCAACTAGTGCCACCACTCATATCTGTTGTAACAGTAGTGTAAATTTAAAAAAAAAAACTTTTTTGACTGTGAAACAACAGTCTGCTAGTGTAATCTAATTGCTGTTGCCTTCCTGCCAGCGTGTGTGCCAGGCCCACTTGTCAACTAGTGTCACCACTCATATCTGTTGTAACAGTAGTGTAAACTTAAAAAAAAACTTTTTTGATTGTGAAACATCGGTCTGCTAGTGTAATCTAATAGCAGTTGCCTGCCTGCCTGCCAGCATGTGTGCCAGGCCCACTTGCCAACTAGTGCCACCACTCATATCTGTTGTAACAGTAGTGTAAATTTAAAAAAAAAACTTTTTTGACTGTGAAACATCAGTCTGCTAGTGTAATCTAATTGCAGTTGCCTGCCTGCCAGGGTGTGTGCCAGGCCCACTTGCCAACTAGTGCCACCACTCATATCTGTTGTAACAGTAGTGTAAATTTTGTAAAAAAAAAATTTTTGACTGTGAAACATCAGTCTGCTAGTGTAATCCAATTGCAGTTGCCTGCCTGCCAGCGTGTGTGCCAGGCCCACTTGCCAACTAGTGCCACCACTCATATCTGTTGTAACAGTAGTGTAAATTTAAAAAAAAAAACTTTTTTGACTGTGAAACAACAGTCTGCTAGTGTAATCTAATTGCTGTTGCCTTCCTGCCAGCGTGTGTGCCAGGCCCACTTGTCAACTAGTGTCACCACTCATATCTGTTGTAACAGTAGTGTAAATTTAAAAAAAAACTTTTTTGATTGTGAAACATCGGTCTGCTAGTGTAATCTAATAGCAGTTGCCTGCCTGCCTGCCAGCATGTGTGCCAGGCCCACTTGCCAACTAGTGCCACCACTCATATCTGTTGTAACAGTAGTGTAAATTTAAAAAAAAACTTTTTTGATTGTGAAACATCGGTCTGCTAGTGTAATCTAATAGCAGTTGCCTGCCTGCCTGCCAGCATGTGTGCCAGGCCCACTTGCCAACTAGTGCCACCACTCATATCTGTTGTAACAGTAGTGTAAATTTAAAAAAAAAACTTTTTTGACTGTGAAACATCAGTCTGCTAGTGTAATCTAATTGCAGTGGCCTGCCTGCCAGCGTGTGTGCCAGGCTCACTTGCCAACTAGTGCCACCACTCATATCTGTTGTAACAGTAGTGTAAATTTAAAAAAAAACTTTTTTGACTGTGAAACATCAGTCTGCTAGTGTAATCTAATTGCAGTTGCCTGCCTGCCAGCGTGTGTGCCAGGCCCACTTGCCAACTAGTGCAACCACTAATATCTGTTGTAACAGTAGTGTAAATTTTGTAAAAAAAAACCTTTTTTGACTGTGAAACATCAGTCTGCTAGTGTAATCTAATTGCAGTTGCCTGCCTACCAGCATGTGTGCCAGGCCCACTTGCCAACTAATGCAACCACTAATATCTGTTGTAGCAGTAGTGTAAATTTTGTAAAAAAAACTTTTTGACTGTGAAACATCAGTTTGCTAGTGTAATCTAATTGCTGTTGCCTGCCTGCCAGCGTGTGTGCCAGGCCCACTTGCCAACTAGTGCCACCACTCATATCTGTTGTAACAGTAGTGTAAATTTTTTAAAAAAAATTTTTTTGACTGTGAAACATCAGTCTGCTAGTGTAATCTAATTGCAGTTGCCTGCCTGCCAGTGTGTGTGCCAGGCCCACTTGCCAACTAGTGCCACCACTCATATCTGTTGTAACAGTAGTGTAAATTTTAAAAAAAAACTTTTTTGAATGTGAAACATCAGTCTGCTAGTGTAATCTAATTGTAGTTGCCTGCCTGCCAGCGTGTGTGCCAGGCCCACTTGCTAAGTGCCACCACTCATATCTGTTGTAACAGTAGTGTAAATTTAAAAAAAAAAAAAAATTTGACTGTGAAACATCAGTCTGCTAGTGTAATCTAATTGCAGTTGCCTGCCTGCCAGCGTTTGTGTCAGGCCCACTTGCCAACTAGTGCCACCACTAATATCTGTTGTAACAGTAGTGTAAAAAAACTTTAAAAAAACTTTTTTGACTGTGATCTAATTGCAGTTGCCTGCCTGCCAGGGTGTGTGCCAGGCCCACTTGCCAACTAGTGCAACCACTAATATCTGTTGTAACAGTAGTGTAAATTTTGTAAAAAAAATCTTTTTTGAATGTGAAACATCAGTCTGCTAGTGTAATCTAATTGCAGTTGCCTGCCTGCCAGCGTGTGTGCCAGGCCCACTTGCCAACTAGTGCCACCACTCATATCTGTTGTAACAGTAGTGTAAATTTAAAAAATAAAACTTTTTTGACTGTGAAACATCAGTCTGCTAGTGTAATCTAATTGCTGTTGCCTTCCTGCCAGCGTGTGTGCCAGGCCCACTTGTCAACTAGTGCCACCACTCATATCTGTTGTAACAGTAGTGTAAATTTAAAAAAAAATATTTTTTGATTGTGAAACATCGGTCTGCTAGTGTAATCTAATAGCAGTTGCCTGCCTGTCTGCCTGCCAGCATGTGTGCCAGGCCCACTTGCCAACTAGTGCCACCACTCATATCTGTTGTAACAGTAGTGTAAATTTTAAAAAAAAACTTTTTTGACTGTGAAACATCAGTCTGCTAGTGTAATCTAATTGCAGTGGCCTGCCTGCCAGCGTGTGTGCCAGGCTCACTTGCAAACTAGTGCCACCACTCATATCTGTTGTAACAGTAGTGTAAATTTAAAAAAAACTTTTTTGACTGTGAAACATCAGTCTGCTAGTGTAATCTAATTGCAGTTGCCTGCCTGCCAGCGTGTGTGTGCCAGGCCCACTTGCCAACTAGTGCAACCACTAATATCTGTTGTAACAGTAGTGTAAATTTTGTAAAAAAAAAAAACTTTTTGGACTATGAAACATCAGTCTGCTAGTGTAATCTAATTGCAGTTGCCTGCCTGCCAGCATGTGTGCCAGGCCCACTTGCCAACTAGTGCAACCACTAATATCTGTTGTAGCAGTAGTGTAAATTTTGTAAAAAAAAAACTTTTTGACTGTGAAACATCAGTCTACTAGTGTAATCTAATTGCTGTTGCCTGCCTGCCAGTGTGTGTGCCAGGTCCACTTGCCAACTAGTGCCACCACTCATATCTGTTGTAACAGTAGTGTAAATTTTTTTTTAAAATCTTTTTTGACTGTGAAACATCAGTCTGCTAGTGTAATTTAATTGCAGTTGCCTGCCAGCATGTGTGCCAGGCCCACTTGCCAACTAGTGCCACCACTCATATCTGTTGTAACAGTAGTGTAAATTTTAAAAAAAAACTTTTTTGACTGTGAAACATCAGTCTGCTAGTGTAATCTAATTGCAGTTGCCTGCCTGCCAGCGTTTGTGTCAGGCCCACTTGCCAACTAGTGCCACCACTCATATCTGTTGTAACAGTAGTGTAAAAAAACTTTAAAAAAACTTTTTTGACTGTGAAACATCAGTCTGCTAGTGTAATCTAATTGCAGTTGCCTGCCTGTCAGCGTGTGTGCCAGGCCCACTTGCGAACTAGTGCAACCACTAATATCTGTTGTAACAGTAGTGTAAATTTTGTAAAAAAAAAATTTTTTGACTGTGAAACATCAGTCTGCTAGTGTAATCTAATTGCAGTTGCCTGCCTGCCAGCGTGTGTGCCAGGCCCACTTGCCAACTAGTGCAACCACTCATATCGGTTGTAACAGTAGTGTAAATTTTATAAAAAAAAACTTTTTTGACTGTGAAACATCAGTCTGCTAGTGTAATCTAATTGCAGTTGCCTGCCAGCATGTGTGCCAGGCCCACTTGCCAACTAGTGCAACCACTCATATCGGTTGTAACAGTAGTGTAAATTTTATAAAAAAAAACTTTTTTGACTGTGAAACATCAGTCTGCTTGTGTAATCTAATTGCAGTTGCCTACTTGGCAGCATGTGTGCCAGGCTCACAGCGTATACTCTGCCCACTTGAAACATCAGTCTGCTAGTGTAATCTAATTGCAGTTGCCTGCCTGCCAGTGTGTGTGCCAGGCCCACTTGCCAACTAGTGCCACCACTCATATCTGTTGTAACAGTAGTGTAAATTTAAAAAAAAAACTTTTTTGAATGTGAAACATCAGTCTGCTAGTGTAATCTAATTGTAGTTGCCTGCCTGCCAGCGTGTGTGCCAGGCCCACTTGCTAAGTGCCACCACTCATATCTGTTGTAACAGTAGTGTAAAACATTTTTTAAAAAAATGTTTTGACTGTGAAACATCAGTCTGCTAGTGTAATCTAATTGCAGTTGCCTGCCAGCGTGTGTGCCAGGCCCACTTGCCAACTAGTGCCACCACTCATATCTGTTGTAACAGTAGTGTAAATTTAAAAAGAAAAAATTTTTTGACTGTGAAACATCAGTCTGCTAGTGTAATCTAATTGCAGTTGCCTGCCTGCCAGCGTTTGTGTCAGGCCCACTTGCCAACTAGTGCCACCACTTATATCTGTTGTAACAGTAGTGTAAAAAAACTTTAAAAAAACTTTTTTGACTGTGATCTAATTGCAGTTGCCTGCCTGCCAGGGTGTGTGCCAGGCCCACTTGCCAACTAGTGCAACCACTAATATCTGTTGTAACAGTAGTGTAAATTTTGTAAAAAAAATCTTTTTTGAATGTGAAACATCAGTCTGCTAGTGTAATCTAATTGCAGTTGCCTGCCTGCCAGCGTGTGTGCCAGGCCCACTTGCCAACTAGTGCCACCACTCATATCTGTTGTAACAGTAGTGTAAATTTAAAAAATAAAACTTTTTTGACTGTGAAACATCAGTCTGCTAGTGTAATCTAATTGCTGTTGCCTTCCTGCCAGCGTGTGTGCCAGGCCCACTTGTCAACTAGTGCCACCACTCATATCTGTTGTAACAGTAGTGTAAATTTAAAAAAAAATATTTTTTGATTGTGAAACATCGGTCTGCTAGTGTAATCTAATAGCAGTTGCCTGCCTGTCTGCCTGCCAGCATGTGTGCCAGGCCCACTTGCCAACTAGTGCCACCACTCATATCTGTTGTAACAGTAGTGTAAATTTTAAAAAAAAACTTTTTTGACTGTGAAACATCAGTCTGCTAGTGTAATCTAATTGCAGTGGCCTGCCTGCCAGCGTGTGTGCCAGGCTCACTTGCCAACTAGTGCCACCACTCATATCTGTTGTAACAGTAGTGTAAATTTAAAAAAAACTTTTTTGACTGTGAAACATCAGTCTGCTAGTGTAATCTAATTGCAGTTGCCTGCCTGCCAGCGTTTGTGTCAGGCCCACTTGCCAACTAGTGCCACCACTTATATCTGTTGTAACAGTAGTGTAAAAAAACTTTAAAAAAACTTTTTTGACTGTGAAACATCAGTCTGCTAGTGTAATCTAATTGCAGTTGCCTGCCTGTCAGCGTGTGTGCCAGGCCCACTTGCGAACTAGTGCAACCACTAATATCTGTTGTAACAGTAGTGTAAATTTTGTAAAAAAAAAATTTTTTGACTGTGAAACATCAGTCTGCTAGTGTAATCTAATTGCAGTTGCCTGCCTGCCAGCGTGTGTGCCAGGCCCACTTGCCAACTAGTGCAACCACTCATATCGGTTGTAACAGTAGTGTAAATTTTATAAAAAAAAACTTTTTTGACTGTGAAGCATCAGTCTGCTAGTGTAATCTAATTGCAGTTGCCTGCCAGCATGTGTGCCAGGCCCACTTGCCAACTAGTGCAACCACTCATATCGGTTGTAACAGTAGTGTAAATTTTATAAAAAAAAACTTTTTTGACTGTGAAACATCAGTCTGCTTGTGTAATCTAATTGCAGTTGCCTACTTGGCAGCATGTGTGCCAGGCTCACAGCGTATACTCTGCCCACTTGCCCAGTGCCACCACTCATATCTTGTTTAATAGTAGTGTAAGTGTACTTTTAAAATAAAATAAACTTTTTTGACTGTGAAACATCAGTCTGCTTTTTTGTGTCAGGCTCACAGCGTATACTGTGCCCACTTGCCCAGTGGCACCACTCATATCTTGTTTAATAGTAGTGTAAGTGTACATTTAAAAAAAAAAAACTTTTTGGATTGTGAAACATCAGTCTGCTTTTTTGTGTCAGGCTCACAGCGTATACTGTGCCCACTTGCCCAATGCCACCACTCATATCTTGTTTAATAGTAGTGTAAGTGTACATTTAAAAAAAAATGACAGGCAGAGGCAGGCCACCCCACAGGTGCCGTCGTGGTCGTGGTGCTGTGATTCCCTTTGACCCTACAATAATGCCCAGTGTTCAGAGGCCACGTACCATGAACGCGAAAAGTTCTGAGGAGGACCTAGTTGACTGGCTAACACAGGACACCCAATCTTCTACAGCTTCCGCTCGGAACCTTGACGCACCATCCACCTCCAGCTTAGCTTCGGGCACCTCTCAAGTGACCACTCGGCCGCCTGCCGCCACCACCAACACTAGCACCACAGCCGCTTCACTTGATCTGTCAGAGGATTTATTGACACATCAGTTTGAAGAAATGAGTGATGCTCAACCATCATTGACAGAGGATGTAGATAACACTGATATGTCTCAGTCAGGCAGCATTACAGACATGGACGTATGGTGTGATGATGATGATGTTGTACCCGCTGCCGCTTCCCTTGTTGATTTGTCGGATACAAGTGAAGCAGTTGATGATGATGTGTCCGTGGATGTCACGTGGGTGCCCGCTAGAAGAGAAGAAGAAGAGGGGGAAAGTTCAGATGGGGAGACAGAGAGGAGGAGACGAGTTGGAAGTAGGGGGAGGTCGTTGCAAGGAGCTAGTGGCACAGTCAGACAGCATGCATCGGCACCCGGGGTCAGCCAGACAGCACGCCAATCAACGCATGCTGTTGCCACCACCAGAATGCCGTCATCGCAGAGCTCAGCAGTTTGGCATTTTTTTGTGTGTCTGCCTCTGACAACAGCGATGCCATTTGCAACCTGTGCCAAAAGAAACTGAGTCGTGGGAAGTCCAACACCCACCTAGGTACAACCGCTTTGCGAAGGCACATGATCTCACATCACAAACGCCGATGGGATGAACACATGAGTAGAAGCAGCACACAAACTCAAAGCCACCATCCTCCTCCTGGTCCAGCATCTTCAGCCACGTCAACCACTGCTGTCCTCCTTGCCCCCTCTCAACCATCCGCAACTCCATCTCTCTTCCGTAGCAGTTCCTGCTCATCTGCCACAGTCAGGTGTCTGTCAAGGACATGTTTGAGCGTAAGAAGCCAATGTCCCAAAGTCACCCCCTTGCCCGGCGTCTGACAGCTGGCTTGTCTGAACTCTTAGCCCGCCAGCTTTTACCATACAAGCTGGTGGAGTCTGAGGCGTTCAAAAAATTTGTAGCTATTGGGACACCGCAGTGGAAGGTACCCGGACGAAATTTCTTTGCACAAAAGGCAATCCCCAACCTGTACTCGATTGTGCGAAAGGAAGTAATGGCATGTCTGGCACACAGTGTTGGGGCAAGGGTCCATCTGACCACTGATAGCTGGTCTGCAAAGCATGGTCAGGGCAGGTATATCACCTACACTGCGCATTGGGTAAACCTGCTTATGGCTGCCAAGCATGGAATGCGTGGCTCTGCAGAGGAGTTGGTGACACCACCACGACTTACAGGCAGGCCTGCTACCACCTCCTCTACTCCTCCTACTCCATCCTCTTCCATAACCTCCTCGGCTGGGTCCTCTTCTGCTGCTGCATCTTGCTCCACATAAACGGCACTCCCCCAGCTCCGCAGGTACTATTCCACGGCAGTGTCACGCCATCTTGGGGTTGACTTGCCTGAAAGCAGAGAGTCACACCAGAACAGCACTCCTGTCCGCCCTGAATGCACAGGTGGATCAGTGGCTGACTCCGCACCAACTGGAGATCGGCAAAGTGGTTTCTGACAATGGAAGTAATTTGTTGGCGGCATTGAAATTGGGCAAGTTGACACATGTGCCGTGCATGGAACATGTGTGTAATCTGATCGTACAACGCTTTGTGCATAAGTACCCAGGCTTACAGGACGTCCTGAAGCAGGCCAGGAAGGTGTGTGGCCATTTCAGGCATTCCTGCATGGCCATGGGGAATTTTGCAGATATCCAGCGGCAAAACAACATGCCAGTGAGGCGCTTGATTTGCGACAGCCCCAACACTTTGGAATTCAACACTCCTAATGTTCAACCACCTGCTCCAACAAGAAAAAGCCGTTAACGAGTATTTGTATGACCGGGGTGCTAGGACAGCCTCTGCGGAGCTGGGGATTTTTTTGCCATGTTACTGGACGCTCATGCGCAATGCCTGTAGGCTCATGCGTCCTTTTGAGGAGATGACAAACCAAGTCAGTCGCACCGAAGGCACCATCAGCGACATCATACCATTTGTTTTCTTCTTGGAGCGTGCCCTGCGAAGAGTGCTGGATCAGGCCCTAGATGAGCATGAAGAGGAAGAGTTGTGGTCACCATCACCACCAGAAACAAACAGCCTTATCAGCATTGCTTGCTGGACCAGCGGCAACGCTGGAAGAGGATTGTGAGGAAGAGGAGTCAGAGGAGGAATGTGGCTTTGAGGAGGAGGAGGAGGAGGAGGAGGAAGACCAACCACAACAGGCATCCCAGGGTGCTCGTTGTCACCTATCTGGTACCTGTGGTGTTGTACGTGGCTGGGGGGAAGAAGATACCTTCAGTGAGATCACTGAGGATGAGGAACGGGACATGAGTAGCTTGGCATCCAACCTCTTTCATGCTGTCGTGCCTGTTGAGTGACCCTCGTATAAAAAAGCTGAAGGAGAAGGACCTGTACTGGGTGTCCACGCTACAAGACCCCCGGTATAAGCATAAAGTGCCTGAAATGTTACTAAATTCTCGCAAGTCGGAAAGGATGCAGCAGTTCCAAAATAAATTAAAAAGTATGCTTTACACAGCGTATAAGGGTGATGTCACAGCACAATGGGAATCTAACAGGGGAAGAGGTGAAAGTAATCCTCTGACTCCAACGACCACGCCGGCAAGGACAGGACTCTTTACAGACGTGTTGTTGATGGAGGACATGCAGAGCTTTTTAACTCCTATGCATCGCCACAGCCCTTCAGGGTCCACCCTCAGAGAACGACTCGACCGACAGGTAGCAGACTATCTCGCCTTAACTGCAGATCTCGACACTCTGAGGAGCGATGAACCCCTTGACTACTGGGTGTGCAGGCTTGACCTGTGGCCTGAGCTATCCCAATTTGCAATAGAACTTCTGGCCTGCCCCGCTTCAAGTGTCCTGTCAGAAAGGACCTTCAGTGCAGCAGGAGGTATTGTCACTGAGAAGAGAAGTCGCCTAGGTAAAAAAAAGTCTAGATTACCTCACCTTTATTAAGATGAATGAGGGATGGATCCCGAAGGGACTGACATTGGGCGATACATTCGAGTAAAAAAGGCCTGATGAGATGATCTGGCTTGGGCTATAAATGGTCCACAAGCTGCTGTATGTTATCTTCGAATGCCGGATGACTTGCGTTACTTATCCGCCACCAACTAGGGTTCAAGCTGCAATTTTTTAGGGCACTTTCTGCCAGGGAAACAAACATCAATTTTTCTGGCCGCTACTACAGCAGCGGCTGCAACAATGCCTCTGGTGCTGTACTGTGGCTTCAAAAAGCAAAACAAAAAAAAGGCACGTAACAGGGATTAAAGTGATAGGAATAGTACTACTTAACACACCACTCCTATCTGGTGGCACATTAGATTGCACGCGCAGTGCCCTAATATTTGAAGTAGGAGGACTGACCAAGCATCTTTTTCCATCTCCCGGTTTCTAAAATCCATGCCATATACATGTCCCCTGATAGGGGACGTAACAGGGATTAAAGTTATAGGAATAGTACTACTTAACACACCACTCCTATCTGGTGGCACAGTAGATTGCACGCGCAGTGCTCCAATATTTGAAGTTGGAGGACCGACCAAGCATCTTTTTCCATCTCCCTAAAATCCATGCCATATACACGTCCCCTGATAGGGGACGTAACAGGGATTAAAGTGATAAGAATAGTACTACTTAACACACCACTCATATCTGGTGGCACAGTAGATTGCACGCGCAGTGCCCCAAATTTGAAGTAGGAGGACCGACCAAGCATCTTTTTCCATCTCCCGGTTCCTAAAATCCATGCCATATACACGTCCCCTGATAGGGGACACCGCAGTGGAAGGTACCCGGCCGAAATTTCTTTGCACAAAAAGCAATCCCCAACCTGTACTCGATTGTGCAAAAGGAAGTAACCTTACCATGGGTCCCAGCCCGCACGTCTTGTAATTCTCTGTCTGGGAAATTATCTATCTATCAAATCTTTCTATTGATCTATCAAATCTATCTATCTATCGTATCTATCAAATGTATCTATTGCATCTATTGATCTATCTATCTAATCTATGTATCTATCTATCAAATCGATCTATCTCGTGGCAATGGGGAGCTTGCGGTTGTGCAAATGGACTGTTTGCGGTTGTTTGCGGTGCGTTAAATGGGGAGTTTGGTCTGTCACTGTGAAGCGGGCGTAACCCTTACACTACCCGATCGATACAACATCATACCTGATGTTTTAAAGCATGTTATTCCAAACAATTTAGGAATGTTAGGTGATTTATGCCCTTTATGGATTAAAACCAGACTCTGCATCAACTATGTAATTTTTCGTGGGAGTTTTGCCATGGATCCCCCTCCAGCATTCCACAGTCCAGGTGTTAGTACCCTTGAAACAACTTTTCCATCACTATTGTGGCCAGAAAGAGTCCCTGCCTATTGAAGTCAATGGCGGTTCGCCCGTTCGCGAACAGTTGCGGAAGTTCGCGTCTGCCGTTCGCGAACCAAAAATTTTAGGTTCGCGACATCACTACTAGGCAGTAGTTATATGCGCAGTGTTTGACACTAGTAGGCAGTAGTTATATGGGCAGTGTTTACACTATGAGGGAGCAGTTATATGGGCAGTGTTTACACTATGAGGGAGCAGTTATATGGGCAGTGTTTGGTACTATTAGGCAGTAGTTATATGGGCAGTATTTACACTATGAGGCAGTAATTATATGGTCAGTGTTTGCACTATGAGGCGATAGTTATATGGGCAGTGTTTACACTATGAGGCAGTAGTTATATAGGCAGTATTTACACTATGAGGAAGTAGTTATATGGGCATTATTTGAGACTAGTAGGCAGTAGTTATATGGGCATTATTTGAGACTAGTAGGCAGTAGTTATATGGGCAGTGTTTAGCACTATTAGGCAGTAGTTATATGGGCAGTGTTTTGCACTAATAGGCAGTAGTTATATGGGCAGTATTTACACTATGAGGCAGTAGTTATATGGGCATTATTTGACACTAGTAGGCAGTAGTTATATGGGCATTATTTGACACTAGTAGGCAGTAGTTATATGGGCAGTGTTTTGCACTAATAGGCAGTAGTTATATGGGCAGTATTTACACTATGAGGCAGTAATTATATGGTCAGTGTTTGCACTATGAGGCAATAGTTATATGGGCAGTGTTTACACTATGAGGCTGCAGTTATATGGGCAGTGTTTACACTATGAGGCTGTAGTTATATGGGCAGTGTTTGCACTATGAGGCAGTAGTTATATGGGCAGTGTTTGCACTATGAGGCAGTAGTTATATGGGCAGTGTTTACCCTATGAGGCTGTAGTTATATGGGTAGTGTTTACACTGTGAGGCAGTAGTTATATGGGCAGTGTTTACACTATGAGGCTGTAGTTATATGGGCAGTATTTACATTATGAGGCAGTAGTTATATGGGCATTGTTTGACGCTAGTAACAGTAGTTATATGGGCAGTGTTTACACTATAAGGTTGTAGGTATATGGGCAGTGTTTGCACAATGAGGCTGTAGTTATATGGGCAGTGTTTACACAATGAGGCTGTAGTTATATGGGCAGTGTTTGACACTAGTAGGCAGTAGTTATATGGGTATTATTTGACACTAATAGGCAGTAGTTATATGTGCAGTGTTTACAATATGAGGCAGTAGTTGTATGGGCAGTATTTACACTATGAGGCAGTAGTTATATGGGCAGTATTTACACTATGAGGCAGTAATTATATGTTCAGTGTTTGCACTATGAGGCAATAGTTATATGGACAGTGTTTACACTATAAGGCTGTAGTTATATGGGCAGTGTTTGACACTAGTAGGCAGTAGTTATATGGGCAGTGTTTGGCACTAGTAGGCAGTAGTTATATGTGCAGTGTTTACAATATGAGGCAGTAGTTACATGGGCAGTGTTTACACTATGAGGCAGTAGTTATATGGGCAGTATTTACACTATGAGGCAGTAGTTATATGGGCAGTATATACACTATGAGGCAGTAATTATATGGTCAGTGTTTGCACTATGAGGCAATAGTTATATGGGCAGTGTTTACACTATGAGGCTGTAGTTATATGGGCAGTGTTTACACTATGAGGCTGTACTTATATTGGCAGTATTTGCACTATGAGGCAGTGGTTATATTTGCAGTGTTTGGCACTAGTAGTCAGTGGTTATATGGGCAGTGTTTGACACTAGTAGGTAGTAGTTATATGGGCAGTATTTACACTATGAGGCAGTAGATATATGGGCATTGTTTGATGCTAGTAGGCAGTAGTTATATGGGCAGTGTTTACACTATGAGGCTGTAGTTATATGGGCAGTGTTTGCACTATGAGGCAGTAGTTATATGGGCAGTGTTTACACTATGAGGCTGTAGTTATATGAGCAGTGTTTACACTATGAGGCTGTAGTTATATGGGCAGTGTTTACTAGTGCCAAACACTGCCCATATATCCACTGCCTCATTGGTGTTTACACTATAAGTCTGTAGTTATATGGGCAGTGTTTACACTATGAGGGAGCAGTTATATGGGCAGTGTTTGGTACTATTAGGCAGTAGTTATATGGGCAGTGTTTACACTATGAGGCAGTAGTTATATGGGCAGTATTTACACTATGAGGCAGTAATTATATGGTCAGTGTTTGCACTTTGAGGCAATAGTTATATGGGTAGTGTTTACACTATGAGGCTGTAGTTATATGGGCAGTATTTACACTATGAGGCAGTAGTTATATGGGCATTATTTCACACTAGTAGGCAGTAGTTATATGGGCATGGTTTTCGCACTAGTAGGCAGTAGTTATTTGGGCAGTGTTTTGCACTAATAGGCAGTAGTTATATGGGCAGTATTTACACTATGAGGCAGTAGTTATATGGGCAGTACTTACACTATGAGGCAGTAATTATATGGTCAGTGTTTGCACTATGAAGCAATAGTTATATGGGCAGTGTTTACACTATGAAGCTGTAGTTATATGGGCAGTGTATATACTATGAGGCTGTAGTTATATGGGCAGTGTTTGCACTATGAGGCAGTAGTTATATGGGCAGTGTTTACACTATGAGGCTGTAGTTATATGGGCAGTGTTTACACTATGAGGCAGTAGTTATATGGGCATTGTTTGATGCTAGTAACAGTAGTTATATGGGCAGTGTTTACACTATAAGGCTGTAGGTATATGGGCAGTGTTTACACTTTGAGGCTGTAGTTATATGGACAGTGTTTGACACTAGTAGGCAGTAGTTATATGGGCAGTGTTTACACTATGAGGCAGTAGTTATATGGGCAGTATTTACACTATGAGGCAGTAGTTATATGGGCATTGTTTGATGCTAGTAGGCAGTAGTTATATGGGCAGTGTTTACACTATGAGACTGTAGTTATATGGGCAGTGTTTGCACTATGAGGCAGTAGTTATATGGGCAGTGTTTACACTATGAGGCTGTAGTTATATGGGCAGTGTTTACACTATGAGGCTGTAGTTATATGGGCAGTGTTTGACACTAGTAGGCAGTAGTTATATTGGCAGTGTTTACACTATAAGGCAGTAGTTATATGGGCAGTATTTACACTATGAGGCAGTAATTATATGGTCAGTGTTTGCACTATAAAGCAATAGTTATACGGGCAGTGTTTGACACTAGTAGGCAGTAGTTATATGGGCATGGTTTTGCCCTAGTAGGCAGTAGTTATTTGGGCAGTGTTTTGCACTAATAGGCAGTAGTTATATGGGCAGTATTTACACTATGAGGCAGTAGTTATATGGGCAGTATTTACACTATGAGGCAGTAATTATATGGTAAGTGTTTCCACTATGAGGCAATTGTTATATGGGCAGTGTTTACACTATGAAGCTGTAGTTATATGGGCAGTGTATATACTATGAGGCTGTAGTTATATGGGCAGTGTTTGCACTATGAGGCAGTAGTTATATGGGCAGTGTTTACACTATGAGGCTGTAGTTATATGGGCAGTGTTTACACTATGAGTCAGTAGTTATATGGGCATTGTTTGACGCTAGTAACAGTAGTTATACGGGCAGTGTTTACACTATAAGGCTGTAGGTATATGGGCAGTGTTTACACTATGAGGCTGTAGTTATATGGGCAGTGTTTGACACTAGTAGGCAGTAGTTATATGGGCAGTGTTTACACTATGAGGCAGTAGTTATATGGGCAGTGTTTACACTATGAGGGAGCAGTTATATGGGCAGTGTTTGGTACTATTAGGCAGTAGTTAATTGGGCATTGTTTGACGCTAGTAGACAGTTGTTATATGGGCAGTATTTACACTATGAGGCAGTAGTTATATGGGTATTATTTGACAGTAGTAGGCAGTAGTTATATGGGCAGTGTTTGGCACTAGTAGGCAGTAGTTATATGGGCAGTATTTCCACTATGAGGTAGTAGTTACATAAGCAGTGTTTACACTATGAGGCAATAGTTATATGGGCAGTGTTTACACTATGAGGCTGTAGTTTTATGGGCAGTGTTTACACTATGAGGCTGTACTTATATGGGCAGTATTTGCACTATGAGGCAGTAGTTATATGGGCATTATTTGACGCTAGTAGGCAGTAGTTTTATGGGCAGTGTTTGCACTATGAGGCAGTAGTTATATGGGCAGTGTTTACACTATGAGGCTAGTGTTTACACTATGAGGCTGTAGTTATATGGGTTTGGCACTAGTAGTCAGTTGTTTTGTGGGCAGTGTTTGGCACTAATAGGCAGTAGTTATATGGGCAGTATTTACACTATAAGGCAGTAGTTATATGGGCAGTAATTACACTATGAGGCATTAATTATATGGTCAGTGTTTGCACTATAATGCAATAGTTATATGGGCAGTATTTACACTATGAGGCTGTAGTTATATGGGCAGTATTTACACTATGAGGCAGTAGTTATATAGGCAGTATTCACACTATGAGGCAGTAGTTATATGGGCATTATTTGACACTAGTAGGCAGTAGTTATATGGGCAGTGTTTGGCATTAGTAGACAGTAGTTATATGGGCAGTGTTTTGCACTAATAGGCAGTAGTTATATGGGCAATATTTACACTATAAGGCAGTAGTTATATGGGCAGTATTTATACTATGAGGCAGTAGTTATATGGGCAGTATTTACACTATGAGGCAGTAATTATATGGTCAGTGTTTGCACTATGAGGCAATAGTTATATGGGCAGTGTTTACACTATGAGGCTGTAGTTATATAGGCAGTTTTTACACTATGAGGAAGTAGTTACATGTGCGTTGTTTACACTATGAGGCAGTAGTTATATGGGCAGTGTTTACACTATGAGGCAGTGGTTATATGAGCAGTATTTGGCACTAGTAGGCAGTAGTTATAGGGCAGTGTTTGGCACTAGTACACAGTAGTTATATGGGCAGTGTTTGGCAGTAGTTATATGGGCAGTGTTTGACACTAGTAGGCAGTAGTTATAGGGCAGTGTTTACACTATAAGGCAGTAGTTATATGGGCAGTATTTACACTATGAGGCAGTAATTATATGGTCAGTGTTTGCACTATAAAGCAATAGTTATATGGGCAGTGTTTGACACTAGTAGGCAGTAGTTATATGGGCAGTGTTTACCTTATGAGGCAGTAGTTACATGAACAGTGTTTGGCACTAGTAGGCAGTAGTTATATGGGCATTATTTGACACTAGTAGGCAGTAGTTATATGGGCATGGTTTTCGCACTAGTAGGCAGTAGTTATTTAGGCAGTGTTTTGCACTAATAGGCAGTAGTTATGTGGGCAGTATTTGCACTATGAGGCAGTAGTTATATGGGCAGGTTTTACACTATGAGGCAGTAATTATATGGTCAGTGTTTGCACTATGAGGCAATAGTTATATGGGCAGTGTTTACACTATGAAGCTGTAGTTATATGGGCAGTGTATATACTATGAGGCTGTAGTTATATGGGCAGTGTTTGCACTATGAGGCAGTAGTTATATGGGCAGTGTTTACACTATGAAGCTGTAGTTATATGGGCAGTGTATATACTATGAGGCTGTAGTTATATGGGCAGTGTTTGCACTATGAGGCTGTAGTTATATGGGCAGTGTTTACACTATGAGGCAGTAGTTATATGGGCATTGTTTGACGCTAGTAACAGTAGTTATATGGGCAGTGTTTACACTATAAGGCTGTAGGTATATGGGCAGTGTTTACACTATGAGGCTGTAGTTATATGGGCAGTGTTTGTCACTAGTAGGCAGTAGTTATATGGGCAGTGTTTACACTATGTGGCTGTAGTTATATGGGCAGTGTTTACACTATGAGGGAGCAGTTATATGGGCAGTGTTTGGTACTATTAGGCAGTAGTTAATTGGGCATTGTTTGACGCTAGTAGACAGTTGTTATATGGGCAGTATTTACACTATGAGGCAGTAGTTATATGGGTATTATTTGAGAGTAGTAGGCAGTAGTTATATGGGCAGTATTTACACTATGAGGTAGTAGTTACATAAGCAGTGTTTACACTATGAGGCAATAGTTATATGGGCAGTGTTTACATTATGAGGCTGTAGTTTTATGGGCAGTATTTACACTATGAGGCTGTAGTTATATGGGCAGTGTTTACACTATGAGGCAGTAGTTATATGGGAAGTGTTTACTAGTGCCAAACACTGCCCATATAACCACTGCCTCATTGTGCAGTCGGTAGTTATATGGGCAGTGTTTGGCACTAGTAGTCAGTGGTTTTATGGGCAGTGTTTGGCACTAATAGGCAGTAGTTATATGGGCAGTATTTACACTATAAGGCAGTAGTTATATGGGCAGTATTTACACTATGAGGCATTAATTATATGGTCAGTGTTTGCACTATAAAGCAATAGTTATATGGGCAGTGTTTACACTATGAGGCTGTAGTTATATGGGCAGTATTTACACTATGAGGCAGTAGTTATATAGGCAGTATTTACACTATGAGGCAGTAGTTATATGGGCATTATTTGACACTAGTAGGCAGTAGTTATATGGGCAGTGTTTGGCACTAGTAGGCAGTAGTTATATGGGCAGTGTTTTGCACTAATAGGCAGTAGTTATATGGGCAGTATTTACACTATAAGGCAGTAGTTATATGGGCAGTATTTATACTATGAGGCAGTAGTTATATGGGCAGTATTTACACTATGAGGCAGTAATTATATGGTCAGTGTTTGCACTATGAGGCAATAGTTATATGGGCAGTGTTTACACTATGAGGCTGTTGTTATATGGGCAGTGTTTACACTATGAGGAAGTAGTTACATGTGCATTGTTTACACTATGAGGCAGTAGTTATATGGGCAGTGTTTACACTATGAGGCAATGGTTATATGAGCAGTATTTAGCACTAGTAAGCAGTAGTTATAGGGCAGTGTTTGGCACTAGTACACAGTAGTTATATGGGCAATGTTTGGCACTAGTAGGCAGTAGTTATATGGGCAGTGTTTGGCACTAGTAGGCAGTAGTTATAGGGCAGTGTTTGGCACTAGTAGGCAGTAGTTATAGGGCAGTGTTTGGCACTAGTGGGCAGTAGTCATATGGGCAGTGTTTGACACTAGTAGGCAGTAGTCATATGGGCAGTGTTTGGCACTAGTAGGCAGTAGTTATATGGTAAGTGTTTGGCACTAGTAGGCAGTAGTTATATGGGCAGTGTTTGGCACTAGTAGGCAGTAGTTATATGGGCAGTGTTTGGCACTAGTAGGCAGTGGTTATATGGGCAGTGTTTGGCACTAGTAGGCAGTAGTTATATGGGCAGTGTTTGGCACTAGTAGGCAGTAGTTATATGGGCAGTGTTTGGCACTAGTAGGCAGTGGTTATATGGGCAGTGTTTGGCACTAGTAGGCAGTGGTAATATTGGCAGTTTAGCACTAGTAGTCTGTAGCTATATGGGCAGTGTTTGGCACTTGTAGGCAGTAATTATAAGGGCAGTGTTTGGCACTAGTAGTCAGCAGTTATATGGGCAGTGTTTGGCACTAGTAATCAGTGTTTATATGGGCATTCTTAGAGTTATAGCACAGTTAGTGATACAGGACAGATGAGGTATTGGACAGTAGTGACACTGGGGTGTATTAGATGTAAGGGGTTGTACTGTTGCCTGGAGCTTAATTACTGTTGGTTTGTGCACTCATTCTTTCCCTTCTAGCCAATTACCTCTTTGTTCAGCCATCTGTCAAATATAACAAGACATCTGAGTTTCATTTGCTTTGGACTCACATGAGCCCTGTAACTGCTGATGAACTTTCTTCTTTCCTTTTCTCATTCCGTGCTCTTAATATATTTTGGTTTCAAGAATGTTCTTTAGCAGCAGGTCAGGTATCAAAAAAATGTTTTCCAAGAATACATTTTTCTTACATGTTATGTTCTAACACAAACAGTTTGTTTTCAGGCATTGTTCCACACCCCAAGTGTTTGAAGGTATCTGGTAAAATGCAATTATTTCTGGCCAATGGGAGAATTAACATAAGGACTTTATTTGTTCTCAAATAAATTAAACATTTCTTACTTTAACAACTTATTGCTATGCATGTTTAAAATGCTTTTTTTTAAAAAAAATTAAACATAATTTAGGGTTTTCAAATCCCATCTAATAATCTAATAACATCCTAATAAAGGCCTATGCATTATGCAATAGTATAGCTTCTCTTCCCAAGAATTATGTTTACTATGGGCTAGTTTATGAGTGGAGTGCAATATCACGCTTACCCAAGCTCAATATTTGCTCTCCACTCAGTAATACCAGTGCACGTAAATGTGCGTTGGTATTACAAGTGTGGTGCAATGCGAACACGACCTCTCGTTTACATTGCGCAGAAGCCAAGCGCACATGAACGCACTTCCATAGACTTCAATTGGAGCCTCATTTTAATTTTGCCGACAGAGGCCTCGCTTCCATTGAGTCGTTAAAAATGGAGTCGTAAGCTACCGAAGCGGACGACAGCTAAAAGTAATTTACGGCTCCATTTTAGTACCAGGTTTCCATTGAAAAGATTAGCGTGTTGCGCGCAGTCGCTCTTTTCGGCCGTACGTAAGTTTGCGTTGCCAACCAATGTCGGATTTGTCGCAAAGCGCGCCATAACAAGTGCATTGCCATGGTAACCCGACCTCTGTCTATAAGAATAACGGTTTGCGCCTGCGCTCTTTACCTGTGATCGCCTCTAGAGAGAAAGACACGGGAGCTAGTTGCGTTGGTAGGAGTTTTGGGTTTTTGAGAGTTGTTTGAGAGTTAGTGGAGCGATTGATATTTTATTTTCATATATTCTTATTGTAGGCCTCATATAATATTAGGAACACACACACACATCCATACATTAGTTAATTAACACACATTAGTTTATACACACAAACACACACACACACACTTTTATTTGATACAAACACATTCACATTTTTTTTTATTTCATTAACCCCCATATCCCCATCTTCCTTTATTACTCCTTTCATTAATCCCCTTATTCCACTTCCCATCCCCCCTTTGACTACCCTTCCCTTCCTCACTATATAACTTTTTTTTTATATATATATATACATTTTGCCCATCCTATTTTTTTTTTTTTTACATCCCATATTTTTTGTTTCATTTGACTATATTGCCCACCCCTTTCTTCATTTGCATCCCTTATTATTTTTCTATAATTTTGTTATAATCCTCTTTAGTTTTTCCTTTTTCATTTACATCCCTTTGTTTATTTTCACCCCCACATTTTATTTTTATTTTGAGGGATATAGAATAGAGATAGTTAGGGTCTAGATAGGTTAGGTAGTTAGTTTTGGGGATATTTAATTTAAGGTTTAGTTAGGTGAATTAGTGTAGTTAGGTAAGCTAGGGACTTAAGTGTTAGGTTAGAGTTAGGGAGGAAGGAGAAAGGGATGGATAGGCCTAGTGGAGTTGGGAAGGGGGTGGCTAGGGGGAGGGCAGTGGAGAGGGTGGTTAGAGGGAGGGGGAGGGGGGAAGTAGGGAGTAGTATGGGCAGGATTAGGGGCCAAGGTTTGGGTGGAGGATTTGTCCTTCCTCAAACCCTGGCAGAGAAGGGAAGGAGAGAGGGTGGAAGAGGAGTGGAGGTGGGAGGAGTGAGGAGGAGTCAGCCTCAGCTAGGCACAAAAAGAAGAGGGAGAGTGGGGCAGACTGTGGCAAGTGGGGGTGGGGCTGGTGGTAGCCTGTCACAGCCTGCAGGGACAGAGGAGGTAGAGAGGGCTGGTCCCCAGTCACAGGAGGGAGAGTCTGTGTCTGCTGGCCCTTCAGGTGTGAAGGGCAGGCTAAGAGAGGAGAGGTACTCTGAGGAGGAGAAGGAGGCTCTTGTTGAGGCCTACTTGGAGAGGGCAGCTTAGCTGGAGAACCCTAACCTGAGGCCGGGTGTCCGGAATAAGCTGTGGGAGGAGATTCGAGTGGCAGTCAGCTGCTTAGGACGTAATCGTTCTACTGCCAGCATTAAACACCGCTATCATGACTGCAGGAGGGAAACCAAAGCTAAGCTGGCACAGCAGGCCAAATATGCACGTGGGACAGGTGGTGGTCCTAGCAAGAGAATACACCTAAGGTCATGGGAGGAGATGCTGTCCAATGTCATCTCGGATGAATCTGTTCACGGATGTAAGGGGACAATGGACACCTCTGTGCCACCTGAAGAGGTGTATGAAGGTGAATATTCAATATTAAATATAACCATATATGTGATGTATATATGTTGTATATCATAAATCCCCATCTGTGTTTAGCTATGAATCTAAATTTACATAGTTGTATTTAATATGTTCAGCAAGCACTCTGTATTGTATATCTGCTCCGACAAGCAAGAATATTGATTATATAATATCCAAGAATATTAAGCATTTCATATAAATCATGTGTCATTGTCCTTAAAGGGACACTGTACCCAAATTTATTATTTTGTGAATCAGATACAGCATGCAATTTTAAGCAACTTTCTAATTTACTACTATTATCAATTTCTCTTCGTTCCCTTGCTATCTTTATATGAAAAAGAAGGCATCTAAGCTTTTTTTCTAGGTTCAGTACTCTGGACAGCAGTTTTTGATTGGTGGATGCATTTATCCACCAATCAGCAAGGACAACCTAGGTTGTTCACCAAAAATGGGCCGTCATCTAAACTTACATTCTTGCATTTCAAATAAAGATACCAAGAGAATAAAGAACATTTGAAAATAGGAGTAAATCCGAAAGTTGATTAAAATTGCATGCTCTATCTGAAGCACACAAGAAAATATTTGGGTACAGTGTCCCTTTAACAATGTTCCTTTAAGACACAGTCTATAAAGATTCATCAGTTATGGTCATATATGCTTGGATTTTATCCCAAACACACTACATGTGTGTGTATGTGTGTGTGTGTGTGTATGTGTGTGTATGTGTGTGTGTGTGTGTGTGTATGTGTGTGTATGTGTGTGTGTGTATGTGTGTGTGTATGTGTGTGTGTGTATGTGTGTGTGTGTGTATGTGTGTGTGTGTATGTGTGTGTATGTGTGTGTGTGTGTGTATGTGTGTGTGTACATATATACACATAAATATGGAATATAATAGTCTGTATTGTTATGCTACAAAGTAATATATTCTATTAGATAGATAATGTAAACATACCGTATATTTATTTGTAGGTTCCGAACAAGAGGAGTATGAAGCTGCACCAACACCACAGCAGGATGTTCCTACATTCACTGAGGAGGATGAGGATATCTATGGTGACACTACCTCCTATATCAGCCTCTTAGAAGATGATATGCAGCAGCCTAGGGCATATGAGGTGGAGGATGTATCATGCCCTTCTCCATCTACCTCGGAGACAACATTTCATGTTTTGGGTTCTGAACCCCAGCAGACTCATCCTCCTCAACAATGGCAGTTCATGCATACTTCGCAGCAACAAATGGCACAGCCCCCACAGCTGCACCCACCGCAGCAGATGATGCACCCCCCACAACATCCTCCTCAGCAGCAGATGATGCACCCCCCACAACATCCTCCTCAGCAGCAGATGATGCACCCCCCACAACATCCTCCTCAGCAGCAGATGATGCACCCACCACGACATCATTATCCTCAGCAGCAGATGATGCACCCACCACAGCAGCATACAGATCTGCATCATCTGTACTATATGCCTCCCACTCCTATGGCACAACAGGAATCCACACCACCACCCACTGCACCCACCAATGTATTGCCAACAGTGCCATCACAGACAACCTCACAGTCACCAATACGGAGAGACAGCCCTGGAACCAGCCAATTATTAGTTCCTGAGACACCAACTGTACAACAGGGTCCGGCACAGTCCCAGCAGGATGATCTACTGAGGCTCGTACATAGAGAGCTTAGGCTGTCCAGGCTCCAGCAGCAGCAGGATTTGAGAAGGATACAGAGCCAAATGGACATCCATAATGCCTCACTCGTCCGCCTGGCAGAGGCAGTGGAGAGGCTCGCGGATAGGCCCCAAACTCCATCCTCCCTTGTATCCTCTGTCATCTCCCTGCAGGACCCTGAATCCCGGTTATTAGCCTCACATTCAGCTGGTGGGCGTCGCACAAGACGCCACACTGCCCCCCTAAGTACCTCTCCTCCAAAGTCAAAATCCCGCCGCAAGAATTAATTAATATTCTTTTTTTTCCACCCAAGATATATCATATCTAATTTTTGCACTAAAGCACTTTTTTAAGTGCGATTTTCATCTCATAAATATGCATCCATTTTTCTAATCCAAATTTGAACATATATCTTAATATTATTCTAATAGCTGTTTATCTGCTAAAAAATAACAGCTTTATTCATTTTTATTTCACATGATGTCAATTAATATGCAGGTGTACATTGTTGATAAATGTATGTGTCCTTTTATTGAGGATATTATGCCGTTTAAGAATACTTGGGGATACGTGTCTGAAATTTATACAGTATATGCTATCTAACATTAGTCAACGTGACATGTGTAAATGTTATGATTTATATTCCACAAGCATATGTTGTTTGCTCCTTCAGATGAAGCTAATAAGGGTAATACAGTTATAGAAGAGTTGAAAAGTAAATACTCCTTCCTGTTGATATGGCCAAATACCTTGCATTCATTCTTATAGTCCTATGTGGAATGTAATATCTAAAATATATACCTATCATGACTAATACCTATCATGACTAATGCACTCCTTTTTGTCAAGATTATTATTCAATATTTAGAATAATTAGATAAATGTATCTTTATGATATTTAAGCACTGATGTATATACAACATATATGTGATTGCCATGATATAGAGGTGATTAATACATTTTAATTGACATTATATGAACAGACACAGACTCTCCCTGGGACCAATGCACTTTTAAAATGTTTCAATAACTCCATGTTAAAGACAATACTTCATATCTCTTGAAGTATGTAATATTAAGCACTTATGTATTTTGGTTAATAGTCTAAATATTGCAAATGTATTATCTGCTTTAGCAGACATGACATTACATATATTTTATAAATATTAGTACTATGACACATTATAACTTTAATGTGTCATCGTTTTGTATTGAATAAATATGATTTTCACATTGAAAATTACATTTGAATGAGGGTAAATCTGTAATAATAAAACTCATCTTCATGATAAACAACTTATTTCCTTTGAATTATTTTTCTATATGTATTGAGATTATATATAGCATCCCTGGGCAAAGGTTTCATTTTGAATAGGTAGATATTTTATTTATTGTTATAATATTTTACCAGGAAAGATACATTGAGATTTCTATAGTTTTCAAGTATGTCCTGGGTCCACAAAACATTGCATTGATACAATGGGTACAATAAAATAAAAAACAATAATAATACATATGCCCAAAAATTTAACATAGAACAGGTAGGAAATATATAATCAACAATGACAGGTGCATTCTGTTTTGAGATATGTAGAGAGGGATCTCTTAAAGGATATTAGGCATGGGGAAGGTTTAAATGTGTGCGGGAGGTCGTTCCATAATTGTGGTGCTTGCATATATTTTTATATGCACATACATATTGATATTTCTATGACAACATGGGTGCAAATATTCCTATACATAGGACCAATATATGTAGCATATATAATGTTATTTGTACATTGAAACACTCATAATTTTTTTGTGATTTGCAATTTCAATGAGAAACAGGCCTCAAAAAAGCTCTTTTTCCTCCTTTACACCTAGTTGAGCTGGGGGTAATATTTCTCAATGTATCGACAGCCTCCGACAGTGGGGGCTAGTTATCAAGCCGTCTACTTTTCTGGCTTCGCCGGCCCAATACGTCCGCCTAAGCTCGCCTACCTTCGCCGCCGCGGACCTGAAAAAATACGCCTAAGTTATCAAATAAAGCTGTCAAAAAGCCGCGGGGCGATGAGCAGCGGACTGTGACAGTTATCACTCATCCGATCTCGCTGCCCTTCGGCTTTTTCCCAGCTTTATTGCTAGCCTGTCACTAAGCACTCACACTAAACTGCACTGTTCTACCCCCTATACCGGCGCCCCCGGAGCCCCCCGCAACTCAATAAAGTTACTAACCCCTAAACCGCCGCTCCTAGACCCTGCCGCAACTCTGATAAATGTATTAACCCCTAAACCGCCGCTCCCGGACACCGCTGCCACCTACATTATACCTAGTAACCCCTATCCTGCCCCCCCTATACCGTCGCCCTCTATTATAAAATTATTAACCCCTATCCTGCTGATCCCGCACCTCTCCGCAACTAAATAAATAGTTTAACCCCTAAACCGCCGCTCCATGAACCCGCCGCAACCTATAATAAATTTATTAACCCCTATCCTGCCCCCCACTACGCCGCCGCCACTGTAATAAAATGATTAACCCCTAAACCTAAGTCTAACCCTAACCATAACGCCCCCCTAACTTAAATATTAATTAAATAAATCTAAATAAATTAACTCTTATTAACTAAATGAATCCTATTTAAAACTAAATACTTACCTTTAAAATAAACCCTAATATAGCTACAATATAAATAATAATTATATTCTAGCTATCTTAGGATTTATTTTTATTTTACAGGTACCTTTCAATTTATTTTAACCATGTACAATAACTATTAAATAGTTATTAACTATTTAATAGCTTACCTAGCTAAAATAAAGAGAAATGTACCTGTGAAATAAATCCTAACCTAAGTTACAATTACACCTAACACTACACTATACTTTAATAAATTATTCCTATTTAAACTAAATACTTACCTGTAAAATAAACCCTAAGATAGCTACAATATAATTAATAATTATATTCTAGCTATCTTAGGATTTATATTTATTTTACAGGTAACTTTGTATTTATTTTAGCTAGTTAGAATAGTTATTAAATAGTTATTAACTATTTAATAACTACCTAGCTAAAAGAAATATAAAATTACCTGTAAAATAAATCCTAACTTAAGTTACAATTAAACCTAATACTACACTATCATTAAATTAACTAAATAAACTACCTACAAAGAACTACAATGAAATACAATTACATAAACTAACTAAAGTACAAAAAATAAAAAAAGCTAAGTTACAAAAAATAAAAAATTAAGTTACAAACATGTTAAAAATATTACAACAATTTTAAGCTACTTACACCTAATCTAAGCCCCCTAATAAAATAACAAACCCCCCCAAAATAAAAAAAATCCCTACCCTATTCTAAATTACATAAATTTCAAAGCTCTTTTACCTTACCAGCCCTTAAAAGGGCCATTTGTGGGGGCATGCCCCAAAAAGTTCAGCTCTTTTGCCTGTAAAATAAAAATACAACCCCCCCCAACATTAAAACCCACCACCCACATACCCCTAATCTAACCCAAACCCCCCTTACAAAAACCTAACACTAATCCCCTGAAGATCATCCTACCTTGAGTCGTCTTCACTCAGCCGAGCCACCGATGGAACTGAAGAGGACATCCGGAGCGGAAGAAGTTAATCCTCCAAGCGGCGCTGAAGAAATCTTCCATCCGATGAAGTCATCATCCAGGCGGCGCTGAAGAAGTCTTCGATCCGGCCGATGTCATCTTCAAAGAGGCGCTGAAGAGGTCTTCTATCCGGGCGAAGTCATCTTCCAAGCCGGGTCTTGAATCTTCCTTCCGCCGACGCGGAACCACCTTCTTCACCGACGGACTACGACGAATGACGGCTCCTTTAAGGGACGTCATCCAAGATGGCGTCCCCTCAATTCCGATTGGCTGATAGGATTCTATCAGCCAATCGGAATTAAGGTAGGAAAATCTGATTGGCTGATGGAATCAGCCAATCAGATTGAGCTCGCATTCTATTGGCTGTTCCGATCAGCCAATAGAATGCGAGCTCAATCTGATTGGCTGATTGGATCAGCCAATCGGATTGAACTTGAATCTGATTGGCTGATTCCATCAGCCAATCAGATTTTCCTACCTTAATTCCGATTGGCTGATAGAATCCTATCAGCCAATCGGAATTGAGGTGACGCCATCTTGGATGACGTCCCTTAAAGGAGCCGTCATTCGTCGTAGTCCGTCGGTGAAGAAGGTGGTTCCGCGTCGGCGGAAGGAAGATTCAAGACCCGGCTTGGAAGATGACTTCGCCCGGATAGAAGACCTCTTCAGCGCCTTTTTGAAGATGACATCGGCCGGATCGAAGACTTCTTCAGCGCCGCCTGGATGATGACTTCATCGGATGGAGGATTAACTTCTTCCGCTCCGGATGTCCTCTTCAGTTCCATCGGTGGCTCGGCTGAGTGAAGACGACTCAAGGTAGGATGATCTTCAGGGGATTAGTGTTAGGTTTTTGTAAGGGGGGTTTGGGTTAGATTAGGGGTATGTGGGTGGTGGGTTTTAATGTTGGGGGGGGGGTTGTATTTTTATTTTACAGGCAAAAGAGCTGAACTTTTTGGGGCATGCCCCCACAAATGGCCCTTTTAAGGGCTGGTAAGGTAAAAGAGCTTTGAAATTTATGTAATTTAGAATAGGGTAGGGATTTTTTTTATTTTGGGGGGGTTTGTTATTTTATTAGGGGGCTTAGATTAGGTGTAAGTAGCTTAAAATTGTTGTAATATTTTTAACATGTTTGTAACTTAATTTTTTATTTTTTGTAACTTAGCTTTTTTTATTTTTTGTACTTTAGTTAGTTTATGTAATTGTATTTCATTGTAGTTATTTGTAGGTAGTTTATTTAGTTAATTTAATGATAGTGTAGTATTAGGTTTAATTGTAACTTAAGTTAGGATTTATTTTACAGGTAATTTTGTATTTCTTTTAGCTAGGTAGTTATTAAATAGTTAATAACTATTTAATAACTATTCTAACTAGCTAAAATAAATACAAAGTTACCTGTAAAATAAATATAAATCCTAAGATAGCTATAATATAATTATTAATTACATTGTAGCTATCTTAGGGTTTATTTTACAGGTAAGTATTTATTTTTAAATAGGAATAATTTATTAAAGTATAGTGTAGTGTTAGGTGTAATTGTAACTTAGGTTAGGATTTATTTCACAGGTACATTTCTCTTTATTTTAGCTAGGTAAGCTATTAAATAGTTAATAACTATTTAATAGCTATTGTACATGGTTAAAATAAATTGAAAGGTACCTGTAAAATAAAAATAAATCCTAAGATAGCTAGAATATAATTATTATTTATATTGTAGCTATATTAGGGTTTATTTTAAAGGTAAGTATTTAGTTTTAAATAGGATTCATTTAGTTAATAAGAGTTAATTTATTTAGATTTATTTAATTAATATTTAAGTTAGGGGGCGTTAGGGTTAGGGTTAGGTTTAGGGGTTAATAATTTTATTACAGTGGCGGCGGCGTAGTGGGGGGCAGGATAGGGGTTAATAAATTTATTATAGGTTGCGACGGTGTAGCGGGGGCAGATTAGGGGTTAATAAATGTATTATAGGTGGCGACGGTGTAGGGGGGCAGGATAGGGGTTAATACATTTAATATAGGTTGCGGCGGGTTCAGGGAGCGGCGGTTTAGGGGTTAATACATTTATTATAGTTGCGGTGGGCTCCGGGAGCGGCGGTTTAGGGGTTAATATGTATAGAGTAGCTTGCGGTGGGCTCCGGGAGCGGCGGTTTAGGGGGTAATAACTTTATTTAGTTGCGGCGGTGTAGGGGGGGTCAGATTAGTGGTGTTTAGACTCGGGGTACATGTTAGGGTGTTAGGTGTAGACAGCTCCCATAGAAATCAATGGGATGTCTGTCAGCAGCGAACTTGTACTTTCGCTATGGTCAGACTCCCATTGATTCCTATGGGATCCGCCGCCTCCAGGGGTGGCGGATTGAAAACCAGGTACGCTGGGCCGTAAAAGTGCCGAGCGTACCTGCTAGTTTTTTGATAGCTAGCAAAAGTAGTGAGAATGTGCCGCACTTGTGTGCGGAACATCTGGAGTGACGTAAGAATCGATCTGTGTCGGACTGAGTCCGGCGGATCGAAGCTTACGTCACAAAATTCTACTTTTGCCGGTCTCGAGCCTTTGATAACTAAGGCGAATCAGCATCGCCACAAATACGCTGCGGAATACGCAGCGTATTTGAGGTTGACGGCTTGATAACTAGGCCCCAGTGTATTAGCGCTTTCATTGGAAACCTGGTATAATTTATCGATTAACGGCTTCTATTACTTTCTATGGGACGCGAAGATCTTTTCGGCAGCCGAAGTCCGGCTGCCGATATTGAGGTATAACGCGCCATTGGAAACAGTCGTTAAACGATATTGCTTTCGACAGCATATTTAACGGTTTGCGAGTGCACGCAAACTGAATTACAACTCAATGGAAGCGAGGCCAGACATGGCAAACCACGTAGGGCTGCCAAGGGGGCAATAAATAAATATATAGGTATATGATTTTATATATATATATATATATATATATATATATTTATGTGTTTATATGTGCATATACACATATTAACATATTTATATATATCTACATATATACATATATAAGCATATACCTATATATTTATAGTGAAAACACAGTCTCCCATTGACCTCCTTATAAAGACACTTCAGGTGCTGTTAAATGCTCATCTTTATTTTCAGTGTTAATGCACTGTACTCTTTATTTTGGGGGCAATTGGGGCATTTTTTTATTTTAACCAGAGGTCTGACCTCTGGTTAATTGCGCATGTTACGGGCGCACATTAAGATAGTGCTCCACTCGAATTCTGGCCCTATATAAGCATCAAAATTGAGGTTCAAATCACAATTACAATCTTTTGAAGACACCTGCAAGAATCATACTTATTTTCAGTTATACTCGAGGAAAGATAAGCAACATTACATGTCACCAGCAAGTAATCATAAGGAAAAGTTAGGAACCTGGATTGTATATGTAGATGGCAAACAAAAAGCATCAACAATTTTTAAATAGTTATGTCGCGAATAGTTCACCGGCGAATAGTTCCCGGCGAACATAGCTTGTTTGAGTTCGCCGCGGCGGACGAACATATGCGATGTTCGATCCGCCCCCTATTCGTCATCATTGAGTAATACTTTGACCCTGTACCTCACAGTCAGCAGACACATTCCAGCCAATCAGCAGCAGACCCTCCCTCCCAGACCCTCCCACCTCCTGGACAGCATCCATTTTGATTCATTCGGAAGCTGCATTCTTAGTGAGAGGAGAGACAGTGTAGCTGCTGCTGATTTAATAGGGAAATCGATAGCTAGGCTAGTGTATTCAGTGTCCACTACAGTCCTTAAGGACTCATCTGATCTCTGCTGTAAGGACAGCACCCCAAAAAGCCCTTTTTAGGGCTAGAACATCAGTCTGCTTTTTTTTTCTTTTTTTTTTTCCTGTGTAATCTAATTGCAGTTGCCTGCCTGCCAGCGTGTGTGTCAGGCTCACAGCGTATACTGTGCCCACTTGCCCAGTGCCACCACTCATATCTGGTGTAACAGTAGTGTAGATTTAAAAAAACAACACTTTTTTGACTGTGTTAAATAATAGCAGTCAGTTTCCTTCACACATGTGTGTTTCAGTGCCTGCCTGCCAGGGCACAGTATCACCCCAGTGCAACTCATATCTGGTGTAACAGTAGTGTAGATTTAAAAAAAAAAAAAACACTTTTTTGACTGTGTTAAATAATAGCAGTCAGTTTCCTTCACACGTGTGCGTTTCAGTGCCTGCCTGCCAGGGCACAGTGTCACCCCAGTGCAACTCATATCTGGTGTAACAGTAGTGTAGATTTAACAAAAAAAACAACACTTTTTTGACTGTGTTAAATAATAGCAGTCAGTTTCCTTCACACGTGTGCGTTTCAGTGCCTGCCTGCCAGGGCACAGTGTCACCCCAGTGCAACTCATATCTGGTGTAACAGTAGTGAAGATTTAAAAAAAAAAAACATTTTTTTGACTGTGTTAAATAATAGCAGTCAGTTTCCTCCACACGTGTGCGTTTCAGTGCCTGCCTGCCAGGGCACAGTGTCACCCCAGTGCAACTCATATCTGGTGTAACAGTAGTGTAGATTTAAAAAAAAAAACACTTTTTTGACTGTGTTAAATAATAGCAGTCAGTTTCCTTCACACGTGTGCGTTTCAGTGCCTGCCTGCCAGGGCACAGTGTCACCACAGTGCAACTCATATCTGGTGTAACAGTAGTGTACATTTAAAAAAAACAACACTTTTTTGACTGTGTTAAATAATAGCAGTTAGTTTCCTTCACACGTGTGCGTTTCAGTGCCTGCCAGGGCACAGTGTCACTCCAGTGCAACTCATATCTGTTGTAACAGTAGTGTACATTTAAAAAACAACACTTTTTTGACTGTGAAATAATAGCAGTCAGTTTCCTTCACACGTGTGCGTTTCAGTGCCTGCCAGGGCACAGTGTAACCCCAGTGCAACTCATATCTGGTGTAACAGTAGTGTAGATTTAAAAAAAACAACACTTTTTTGACAGTGTTAAATAATAGCAGTCAGTTTCCTTCACACGTGTGCGTTTCAGTGCCTGCCTGCCAGGGCACAGTGTCACCCCAGTGCAACTCATATCTGGTGTAACAGTAGTGTACATTTAAAAAAAACAACACTTTTTTGACTGTGTTAAATAATAGCAGTCAGTTTCCTTCACACGTGTGCGTTTCAGTGCCTGCCTGCCAGGGCACAGTGTCACCCCAGTGCAACTCATATCTGGTGTAACAGTAGTGTACATTTAAAAAAAACACCACTTTTTTGACTGCGTTAAATAATAGCAGTCAGTTTCCTTCACACGTGTGCGTTTCAGTGCCTGCCAACGCACAGTATCACCCCAGTGCAACTCATATCTGGTGTAACAGTAGTGTACATTTAAAAAAACAACACTTTTTTGACTGTGTTAAATAATAGCAGTTAGTTTCCTTCACACATGTGCGTTTCAGTGCCTGCCAGGGCACAGTGTCACTCCAGTGCAACTCATATCTGTTGTAACAGTAGTGTACATTTAAAAAACAACACTTTTTTGACTGTGAAATAATAGCAGTCAGTTTCCATCACACGTGTGCGTTTCAGTGCCTGCCAGGGCACAGTGTAACCCCAGTGCAACTCATATCTGGTGTAACAGTAGTGTAGATTTAAAAAAATCAACACCTTTTTGACAGTGTTAAATAATAGCAGTCAGTTTCCTTCACACGTGTGCGTTTCAGTGCCTGCCTGCCAGGGCACAGTGTCACCCCAGTGCAACTCATATCTGGTGTAACAGTAGTGTAGATTTAAAAAAAAAAAACACTTTTTTGACTGTGTTAAATAATAGCAGTCAGTTTCCTTCACACGTGTGCGTTTCAGTGCCTGCCTGCCAGGGCACAGTGTCACCCCAGTGCAACTCATATCTGGTGTAACAGTAGTGTAGAATTTAAAAAAACAACACTTTTTTGACTGTGTTAAATAATAGCAGTCAGTTTCCTTCACACGTGTGCGTTTCAGTGCCTGCCTGCCAGGGCACAGTGTCACCCCAGTGCAACGCATATCTGGTGTAACAGTAGTGTACATTTAAAAAAATCAACACTTTTTTGACTGTGTTAAATAATAGCAGTCAGTTTCCTTCACACGTGTGCGTTTCAGTGCCTGCCTGCCTGCCAGGGCACAGTGTCACCCCAGTGCAACTCATATCTGGTGTAACAGTAGTGTACATTTAAAAAAACAAACACTTTTTTGACTGTGTTAAATAATAGCAGTCAGTTTCCTTCACACGTGTGTGTTTCAGTGCCTGCCAACGCACAGTATCACCCCAGTGCAACTCATATCTGTTGTAACAGTAGTGTACATTTAAAAAACAACACTTTTTTGACTGTGAAATAATAGCAGTCAGTTTCCTTCACACGTGTGCATTTCAGTGCCTGCCAGGGCACAGTGTCACCCCAGTGCAACTCATATCTGGTGTAACAGTAGTGTAGATTTAAAAAAAAAAACACTTTTTTGACAGTGTTAAATAATAGCAGTCAGTTTCCTTCACACGTGTGCGTTTCAGTGCCTGCCTGCCTGCCAGGGCACAGTGTCACCCCAGTGCAACTCATATCTGGTGTAACAGTAGTGTACATTTAAAAAAACAAACACTTTTTTGACTGTGTTAAATAATAGCAGTCAGTTTCCTTCACACGTGTGTGTTTCAGTGCCTGCCAACGCACAGTATCACCCCAGTGCAACTCATATCTGTTGTAACAGTAGTGTACATTTAAAAAACAACACTTTTTTGACTGTGAAATAATAGCAGTCAGTTTCCTTCACACGTGTGCGTTTCAGTGCCTGCCAGGGCACAGTGTCACCCCAGTGCAACTCATATCTGGTGTAACAGTAGTGTAGATTTAAAAAAAAAAACACTTTTTTGACAGTGTTAAATAATAGCAGTCAGTTTCCTTCACACGTGTGCGTTTCAGTGCCTGCCGGCCTGCCAGGGCACAGTGTCACCCCAGTGCAACTCATATCTGGTGTAACAGTAGTGTAGATTTTAAAAAAACAACACTTTTTTGACTGTGTTAAATAATAGCAGTCAGTTTCCTTCACACGTGTGCGTTTCAGTGCCTGCCTGCCAGGGCACAGTGTCACCCCAGTGCAACTCATATCTGGTGTAACAGTAGTGTACATTTAAAAAAATCAACACTTTTTTGACTGTGTTAAATAATAGCAGTCAGTTTCCTTCACACGTGTGCGTTTCAGTGCCTGCCAACGCACAGTATCACCCCAGTGCAACTCATATCTGGTGTAACAGTAGTGTAGATTTAAAAAAAAAAAAAACACTTTTTTGACTGTGTTAAATAATAGCAGTTAGTTTCCTTCACACGTGTGCGTTTCAGTGCCTGCCAGGGCACAGTGTCACTCCAGTGCAACTCATATCTGTTGTAACAGTAGTGTACATTTAAAAAAACAACACTTTTTTGACTGTGAAATAATAGCAGTCAGTTTCCTTCACACGTGTGCGTTTCAGTGCCTGCCAGGGCACAGTGTAACCCCAGTGCAACTCATATCTGGTGTAACAGTAGTGTAGATTTAAAAAAAACAACACTTTTTTGACAGTGTTAAATAATAGCAGTCAGTTTCCTTCACACGTGTGCGTTTCAGTGCCTGCCTGCCAGGGCACAGTGTCACCCCAGTGCAACTCATATCTGGTGTAACAGTAGTGTACATTTAAAAAAAACAACACTTTTTTGACTGTGTTAAATAATAGCAGTCAGTTTCCTTCACACGTGTGCGTTTCAGTCCCTGCCTGCCAGGGCACAGTGTCACCCCAGTGCAACTCATATCTGGTGTAACAGTAGTGTACATTTAAAAAAAACACCACTTTTTTGACTGCGTTAAATAATAGCAGTCAGTTTCCTTCACACGTGTGCGTTTCAGTGCCTGCCAACGCACAGTATCACCCCAGTGCAACTCATATCTGGTGTAACAGTAGTGTACATTTAAAAAAACAACACTTTTTTGACTGTGTTAAATAATAGCAGTTAGTTTCCTTCACACGTGTGCGTTTCAGTGCCTGCCAGGGCACAGTGTCACTCCAGTGCAACTCATATCTGTTGTAACAGTAGTGTACATTTAAAAAACAACACTTTTTTGACTGTGAAATAATAGCAGTCAGTTTCCATCACACGTGTGCGTTTCAGTGCCTGCCAGGGCACAGTGTAACCCCAGTGCAACTCATATCTGGTGTAACAGTAGTGTAGATTTAAAAAAATCAACACCTTTTTGACAGTGTTAAATAATAGCAGTCAGTTTCCTTCACACGTGTGCGTTTCAGTGCCTGCCTGCCAGGGCACAGTGTCACCCCAGTGCAACTCATATCTGGTGTAACAGTAGTGTAGATTTAAAAAAAAAAAAACACTTTTTTGACTGTGTTAAATAATAGCAGTCAGTTTCCTTCACACGTGTGCGTTTCAGTGCCTGCCTGCCAGGGCACAGTGTCACCCCAGTGCAACTCATATCTGGTGTAACAGTAGTGTAGAATTAAAAAAAACAACACTTTTTTGACTGTGTTAAATAATAGCAGTCAGTTTCCTTCACACGTGTGCGTTTCAGTGCCTGCCTGCCAGGGCACAGTGTCACCCCAGTGCAACGCATATCTGGTGTAACAGTAGTGTACATTTAAAAAAATCAACACTTTTTTGACTGTGTTAAATAATAGCAGTCAGTTTCCTTCACACGTGTGCGTTTCAGTGCCTGCCTGCCTGCCAGGGCACAGTGTCACCCCAGTGCAACTCATATCTGGTGTAACAGTAGTGTACATTTAAAAAAACAAACACTTTTTTGACTGTGTTAAATAATAGCAGTCAGTTTCCTTCACACGTGTGTGTTTCAGTGCCTGCCAACGCACAGTATCACCCCAGTGCAACTCATATCTGTTGTAACAGTAGTGTACATTTAAAAAACAACACTTTTTTGACTGTGAAATAATAGCAGTCAGTTTCCTTCACACGTGTGCGTTTCAGTGCCTGCCAGGGCACAGTGTCACCCCAGTGCAACTCATATCTGGTGTAACAGTAGTGTAGATTTAAAAAAAAAAACACTTTTTTGACAGTGTTAAATAATAGCAGTCAGTTTCCTTCACACGTGTGCGTTTCAGTGCCTGCCTGCCTGCCAGGGCACAGTGTCACCCCAGTGCAACTCATATCTGGTGTAACAGTAGTGTACATTTAAAAAAACAAACACTTTTTTGACTGTGTTAAATAATAGCAGTCAGTTTCCTTCACACGTGTGTGTTTCAGTGCCTGCCAACGCACAGTATCACCCCAGTGCAACTCATATCTGTTGTAACAGTAGTGTACATTTAAAAAACAACACTTTTTTGACTGTGAAATAATAGCAGTCAGTTTCCTTCACACGTGTGCGTTTCAGTGCCTGCCAGGGCACAGTGTCACCCCAGTGCAACTCATATCTGGTGTAACAGTAGTGTAGATTTAAAAAAAAAAACACTTTTTTGACAGTGTTAAATAATAGCAGTCAGTTTCCTTCACACGTGTGCGTTTCAGTGCCTGCCTGCCTGCCAGGGCACAGTGTCACCCCAGTGCAACTCATATCTGGTGTAACAGTAGTGTAGATTTTAAAAAAACAACACTTTTTTGACTGTGTTAAATAATAGCAGTCAGTTTCCTTCACACGTGTGCGTTTCAGTGCCTGCCTGCCAGGGCACAGTGTCACCCCAGTGCAACTCATATCTGGTGTAACAGTAGTGTACATTTAAAAAAATCAACACTTTTTTGACTGTGTTAAATAATAGCAGTCAGTTTCCTTCACACGTGTGCGTTTCAGTGCCTGCCAACGCACAGTATCACCCCAGTGCAACTCATATCTGGTGTAACAGTAGTGTACATTTAAAAAAAACAACACTTTTTTGACTGTGTTAAATAATAGCAGTTAGTTTCCTTCACACGTGTGCGTTTCAGTGCCTGCCAGGGCACAGTGTCACTCCAGTGCAACTCATATCTGTTGTAACAGTAGTGTACATTTAAAAAACAACACTTTTTTGACTGTGAAATAATAGCAGTCAGTTTCCTTCACACGTGTGCGTTTCAGTGCCTGCCAGGGCACAGTGTAACCCCAGTGCAACTCATATCTGTTGTAACAGTAGTGTACATTTAAAAAACAACACTTTTTTGACAGTGTTAAATAATAGCAGTCAGTTTCCTTCACACGTGTGCGTTTCAGTGCCTGCCTGCCAGGGCACAGTGTCACCCCAGTGCAACTCATATCTGGTGTAACAGTAGTGTAGATTTAAAAAAAACAACACTTTTTTGACTGTGTTAAATAATAGCAGTCAGTTTCCTTCACACGTGTGCGTTTCAGTGCCTGCCTGCCAGGGCACAGTGTCACCCCAGTGCAACTCATATCTGGTGTAACAGTAGTGTACATTTAAAAAAAACAACACTTTTTTGACTGTGTTAAATAATAGCAGTCAGTTTCCTTCACACGTGTGAGTTTCAGTGCCTGCCAACGCACAGTATCACCCCAGTGCAACTCATATCTGGTGTAACAGTAGTGTACATTTAAAAAAACAACACTTTTTTGACTTTGTTAAATAATAGCAGTCAGTTTCCTTCACACGTGTGCGTTTCAGTGCCTGCCAGGGCACAGTTTAACCCCAGTGCAACTCATATCTGGTGTAACAGTAGTGTAGATTTAAAAAAACAACACTTTTTTGACAGTGTTAAATAATAGCAGTCAGTTTCCTTCACACGTGTGCGTTTCAGTGCCTGCCTGCCAGGGCACAGTGTCACCCCAGTGCAACTCATATCTGGTGTAACAGTAGTGTAGATTTAAAAAAAACAACACTTTTTTGACTGTGTTAAATAATAGCAGTCAGTTTCCTTCACACGTGTGCGTTTCAGTGCCTGCCTGCCAGGGCACAGTGTCACCCCAGTGCAACTCATATCTGGTGTAACAGTAGTGTACATTTAAAAAAAACAACACTTTTTTGACTGTGTTAAATAATAGCAGTCAGTTTCCTTCACACGTGTGAGTTTCAGTGCCTGCCAACGCACAGTATCACCCCAGTGCAACTCATATCTGGTGTAACAGTAGTGTACATTTAAAAAAACAACACTTTTTTGACTGTGTTAAATAATAGCAGTCAGTTTCCTTCACACGTGTGCGTTTCAGTGCCTGCCAGGGCACAGTGTAACCCCAGTGCAACTCATATCTGGTGTAACAGTAGTGTAGATTTAAAAAAAACAACACTTTTTTGACAGTGTTAAATAATAGCAGTCAGTTTCCTTCACACGTGTGCGTTTCAGTGCCTGCCTGCCAGGGCACAGTGTCACCCCAGTGCAACTCATATCTGGTGTAACAGTAGTGTACATTTAAAAAAATCAACACTTTTTTGACTGTGTTAAATAATAGCAGTCAGTTTCCTTCACACGTGTGCGTTTCAGTGCCTGCCTGCCAGGGCACAGTGTCACCCCAGTGCAACTCATATCTGGTGTAACAGTAGTGTAGATTTAAAAAAAACAACACTTTTTTGACTGTGTTAAATAATAGCAGTCAGTTTCCTTCACACGTGTGCGTTTCAGTGCCTGCCTGCCAGGGCACAGTGTCACCCCAGTGCAACTCATATCTAGGGGTCGATCCGATATAAAGCGTCGCCCGCAAAAGCCGGCGACGCCAATATTTACGCTGATTTGGTATCCTATATACGGCGTAACCTAGAAGTTACGCGCGTATATTTCTGCCGTCGCCCGTAGTTTTTTGGGCCATAGGCAGGTATACCAAACCAGCGCAGTTTGGTATCCAATATGCAGCGTAAGGACTTACGTGGCGAAAATGGAGAAAACTTACTCCATTTTCACCTCGCCACAAAAAGCAGCCGTAAGAAGCCTTACGCTGACTATTGGAGCCCCGTAACTCCCTAAACTGGCTGCTAAAATAAACCTAACACCTAACGCATGCGCAATGTCTATCTCCCTGTCAACCGCGATCTTCTAAAATAAACCTAACACCTAACGCATGCGCAATGTCTATCTCCCTGTCAACCGCGATCCACCCCCCCCCCCCCGAAATCCCTAATAAAGTTATTACCCCCTAAACCGCCGCTCCCGGACCCCGCCGCCATCTACATAAACTAACCCCCTACTGTGAGCCCCTAAAACCGCCGCCATCTACCTTATCTATCCCCTAATTAGAACCCCTTACACCGCTGTCATCTACCTTATCTATCCCCTAATCTGACCCCTTACACCGCCGCCACCTATTTAAAAATTATTAACCCCTAATTTAATCTACCTACCCCGCCGCCAGCTATGTTATCTATATTAACCCTAAGTATATTATAGTTAATATAGTTATTACATTATATATATTAACTATATTAACCCTAATTATATTAGGGTTAATATAGTTAATATAGTTACTATAGTATTTATATTAACTATATTAACTCTATCTAACCCTAACACCCCTAACTAAATTTATATTAAATTAATCTTATTAATTTATAAACTAAAATATTCCTATTTAAATCTAAATACTTACCTATAAAATAAACCCTAAGATAGCTACAATATAATTAATAATTACATTGTAGCTATGTTAGGGTTAATATTTATTTTACAGGTAAATTGTTAATTATTTTAACTAGGTATAATAGATATTAAATAGTTATTAACTATTTAATATCTACCTAGTTAAAATAATTACCCAATTACCTGTAAAATAAATCCTAACCTAAGTTACAAATACACCTACACTATCAATAAATTTAATAAACTACAAACATCTATCTAAAAATACAATTAAATTAACTAAACTAAATTACAAAAAAAAACAAACACTAAATTACAAAAAATAAAAAAAGATTACAAGATATTTAAGCTAATTACACCTATTCTAAGCCCCCTAATAAAATAATAAACCCCCAAAATAAAAAAATTCCCTGCCCTATTCTAAATTCAACAAATTTCAAAGCTCTTTACCTTACCAGCCCTTAAAAGGGCCTTTTGTGGGGCATGCCCCAAAGAATTCAGCTCTTTTGCATACAACAAATACAATACCCCCCCCCCCCATTACAACCCACCACCCACATACCCCTATTCTAAACCCACCCAAACCCCCCTTAAAAAAGCCTAACACTACCCCCCTGAAGATCTCCCTACCTTGTCTTCACCACACCGGGCCGAACTCCTGATCCGATCCGGGCGATGTCATCCTCCAAGCGGCAAAGAAGAATTCTTCCTCCGGCGACGTCTTCCTCCAAGCGGCAGCAAAGTCTTCATTCTTCCGGCGGCATCTTCAATCTTCTTTCTTCGCTCCGCCGCCACGGAGCATCCATCCCGGCCGACTGCTGAACTTGGAATGAGGTACCTTTAAATGACGTCATCCAAGATGGCGTCCGCCGAATTCCGATTGGCTGATAGGATTCTATCAGCCAATCGGAATTAAGTTAAAAAAATCTGATTGGCTGATTGAATCAGCCAATCAGATTCAAGTTCAATCCGATTGGCTGATCCAATCAGCCAATCAGATTGAGCTCGCATTCTATTGGCTGATCGGAACAGCCAATAGAATGCGAGCTCAATCTGATTGGCTGATTGGATCAGCCAATCGGATTGAACTTGAATCTGATTGGCTGATTCAATCAGCCAATCAGATTTTTTTAACTTAATTCCGATTGGCTGATAGAATCCTATCAGCCAATCGGAATTCGGCGGACGCCATCTTGGATGACGTCATTTAAAGGTACCTCATTCCAAGTTCAGCAGTCGGCCGGGATGGATGCTCCGCGGCGGCGGAGCGAAGAAAGAAGATTGAAGATGCCGCCGGAAGAATGAAGACTTTGCTGCCGCTTGGAGGAAGACGTCGCCAGAGGAAGAATTCTTCTTTGCCGCTTGGAGGAAGACATCGCCCGGATCGGATCAGGAGTTCGGCCCGGTGTGGTGAAGACAAGGTAGGGAGATCTTCAGGGGGGTAGTGTTAGGCTTTTTTAAGGGGGGTTTGGGTGGGTTTAGAATAGGGGTATGTGGGTGGTGGGTTGTAATGGGGGGGGGTATTGTATTTGTTGTATGCAAAAGAGCTGAATTCTTTGGGGCATGCCCCACAAAAGGCCCTTTTAAGGGCTGGTAAGGTAAAGAGCTTTGAAATTTGTTGAATTTAGAATAGGGCAGGGAATTTTTTTTATTTTGGGGGTTTATTATTTTATTAGGGGGCTTAGAATAGGTGTAATTAGCTTAAATATCTTGTAATCTTTTTTTTATTTTTTGTAATTTAGTGTTTGTTTTTTTTTGTAATTTAGTTTAGTTAATTTAATTGTATTTTTAGATAGATGTTTGTAGTTTATTAAATTTATTGATAGTGTAGATTTATTTTACAGGTAATTGGGTAATTATTTTAACTAGGTAGATATTAAATAGTTAATAACTATTTAATATCTATTATACCTAGTTAAAATAATTAACAATTTACCTGTAAAATAAATATTAACCCTAACATAGCTACAATGTAATTATTAATTATATTGTAGCTATCTTAGGGTTTATTTTATAGGTAAGTATTTAGATTTAAATAGGAATATTTTAGTTTATAAATGAATTAGATTAATTTAATATAAATTTAGTTAGGGTTAGATAGAGTTAATATAGTTAATATAAATACTATAGTAACTATATTAACTATATTAACCCTAATATAATTAGGGTTAATATAGTTAATATAGTTAATATATATACTATAATATACTTAGGGTTAATATAGATAATATAGCTGGCGGCGGGGTAGGTAGATTAAATTAGGGGTTAATCATTTTAATAGAGATGGCGGCGGTGTAAGGGGCTTACATTAGGGGTTAATAATTTTAATATAGATGGCGGCGGTGTTAGGGGCTCACTTTAGGGGGTTATAGATATAATATAGCTGGCGGCGGGGTACGGGAGCGGCGGTTTAGGGGTTAATAACTTTATTAGGTTGCGGCGGGGTAAAGGAGCGGCGGTTTAGGGGTTAATAGCTTTTTTATTGTTAGGCTAGTGAGGGGGGATAGCGGATAGAGGGTTAGACAGTGCGGGCTATGTTAGGGAGGCGTGTTAGACAGTGCGGGCTATGTTAGGGAGGCGTGTTAGACAGTGCGGGTGTTTTAAACTTTAGTCAGGTTTTATAGGCGCCGGCAGTTTCTAACGTGCCGCAAGTCACTGGCGACGCCAGAAATTTGTACTTACGCAGATTTCTGGACATCGCTGGTTTGTGAGACTTACGGCACGTTAGCATCTGACGGCGACCTATATGGGATGGCTCGAGTTGCGAGCTGAAACTGCGGGCGACGCCGGTTCCCTCGCTTGCACCGCAAACTGCGATCGATATCGGATCGCGCCCCTGGTGTAACAGTAGTGTAGATTTTAAAAAAAAAAACACTTTTTTGACAGTGTTAAATAATAGCAGTCAGTTTCCTTCACACGTGTGCGTTTCAGTGCCTGCCTGCCTGCCAGGGCACAGTGTCACCCCAGTGCAACTCATATCTGGTGTAACAGTAGTGTAGATTTTAAAAAAACAACACTTTTTTGACTGTGTTAAATAATAGCAGTCAGTTTCCTTCACACGTGTGCGTTTCAGTGCCTGCCTGCCAGGGCACAGTGTCACCCCAGTGCAACTCATATCTGGTGTAACAGTAGTGTACATTTAAAAAAATCAACACTTTTTTGACTGTGTTAAATAATAGCAGTCAGTTTCCTTCACACGTGTGCGTTTCAGTGCCTGCCTGCCAGGGCACAGTGTCACCCCAGTGCAACTCATATCTGGTGTAACAGTAGTGTACATTTAAAAAAACAAACACTTTTTTGACTGTGTTAAATAATAGCAGTCAGTTTCCTTCACACGTGTGCGTTTCAGTGCCTGCCAACGCACAGTATCACCCCAGTGCAACTCATATCTGGTGTAACAGTAGTGTACATTTAAAAAAAACAACACTTTTTTGACTGTGTTAAATAATAGCAGTTAGTTTCCTTCACACGTGTGCGTTTCAGTGCCTGCCAGGGCACAGTGTCACTCCAGTGCAACTCATATCTGTTGTAACAGTAGTGTACATTTAAAAAACAACACTTTTTTGACTGTGAAATAATAGCAGTCAGTTTCCTTCACACGTGTGCGTTTCAGTGCCTGCCAGGGCACAGTGTAACCCCAGTGCAACTCATATCTGGTGTAACAGTAGTGTAGATTTAAAAAAAACAACACTTTTTTGACTGTGAAATAATAGCAGTCAGTTTCCTTCACACGTGTGCGTTTCAGTGCCTGCCTGCCAGGACACAGTGTCACCCCAGTGCAACTCATATCTGGTGTAACAGTAGTGTAGATTTAAAAAAAACAACACTTTTTTGACTGTGTTAAATAATAGCAGTCAGTTTCCTTCACACGTGTGCGTTTCAGTGCCTGCCTGCCAGGGCACAGTGTCACCCCAGTGCAACTCCTATCTGGTGTAACAGTAGTGTACATTTAAAAAAAACAACACTTTTTTGACTGTGTTAAATAATAGCAGACAGTTTCCTTCACACGTGTGAGTTTCAGTGCCTGCCAACGCACAGTATCACCCCAGTGCAACTCATATCTGGTGTAACAGTAGTGTACATTTAAAAAAACAACACTTTTTTGACAGTGTTAAATAATAGCAGTCAGTTTCCTTCACACGTGTGCGTTTCAGTGCCTGCCTGCCAGGGCACAGTGTCACCCCAGTGCAACTCATATCTGGTGTAACAGTAGTGTAGATTTAAAAAAAACAACACTTTTTTGACTGTGTTAAATAATAGCAGTCAGTTTCCTTCACACGTGTGCGTTTCAGTGCCTGCCTGCCAGGGCACAGTGTCACCCCAGTGCAACTCATATCTGGTGTAACAGTAGTGTACATTTAAAAAAAACAACACTTTTTTGACTGTGTTAAATAATAGCAGTCAGTTTCCTTCACACGTGTGAGTTTCAGTGCCTGCCAACGCACAGTATCACCCCAGTGCAACTCATATCTGGTGTAACAGTAGTGTACATTTAAAAAAACAACACTTTTTTGACTGTGTTAAATAATAGCAGTCAGTTTCCTTCACACGTGTGCGTTTCAGTGCCTGCCAGGGCACAGTGTAACCCCAGTGCAACTCATATCTGGTGTAACAGTAGTGTAGATTTTAAAAAAAAAACACTTTTTTGACAGTGTTAAATAATAGCAGTCAGTTTCCTTCACACGTGTGCGTTTCAGTGCCTGCCTGCCAGGGCACAGTGTCACCCCAGTGCAACTCATATCTGGTGTAACAGTAGTGTAGATTTAAAAAAAACAACACTTTTTTGACTGTGTTAAATAATAGCAGTCAGTTTCCTTCACACGTGTGCGTTTCAGTGCCTGCCTGCCAGGGCACAGTGTCACCCCAGTGCAACTCATATCTGGTGTAACAGTAGTGTAGATTTAAAAAAAACAACACTTTTTTGACTGTGTTAAATAATAGCAGTCAGTTTCCTTCACACGTGTGCGTTTCAGTGCCTGCCTGCCAGGGCACAGTGTCACCCCCGTGCAACTCATATCTGGTGTAACAGTAGTGTACATTTAAAAAAATCAACACTTTTTTGACTGTGTTAAATAATAGCAGTCAGTTTCCTTCACACGTGTGCGTTTCAGTGCCTGCCTGCCAGGGCACAGTGTCACCCCAGTGCAACTCATATCTGGTGTAACAGTAGTGTACATTTAAAAAAACAAACACTTTTTTGACTGTGTTAAATAATAGCAGTCAGTTTCCTTCACACGTGTGTGTTTCAGTGCCTGCCAACGCACAGTATCACCCCAGTGCAACTCATATCTGTTGTAACAGTAGTGTACATTTAAAAAACAACACTTTTTTGACTGTGAAATAATAGCAGTCAGTTTCCTTCACACGTGTGCGTTTCAGTGCCTGCCAGGGCACAGTGTCACCCCAGTGCAACTCATATCTGGTGTAACAGTAGTGTAGATTTTAAAAAAAAAAAACTTTTTTGACTGTGTTAAAAAATAGCAGTCAGTTTCCTTCACACGTGTGCGTTTCAGTGCCTGCCTGCCAGGGCACAGTGTCACCCCAGTGCAACTCATATCTGGTGTAACAGTAGTGTAGATTTTTAAAAAACAACACTTTTTTGACTGTGTTAAATAATAGCAGTCAGTTTCCTTCACACGTGTGCGTTTCAGTGCCTGCCTGCCAGGGCACAGTGTCACCCCAGTGCAACTCATATCTGGTGTAACAGTAGTGTACATTTAAAAAAATCAACACTTTTTTGACTGTGTTAAATAATAGCAGTCAGTTTCCTTCACACGTGTGCGTTTCAGTGCCTGCCTGCCAGGGCACAGTGTCACCCCAGTGCAACTCATATCTGGTGTAACAGTAGTGTACATTTAAAAAAAAAAACACTTTTTTGACAGTGTTAAATAATAGCAGTCAGTTTCCTTCACACGTGTGCGTTTCAGTGCCTGCCTGCCAGGGCACAGTGTCACCCCATTGCAACTCATATCTGGTGTAACAGTAGTGTAGATTTAAAAAAAACAACACTTTTTTGACAGTGTTAAATAATAGCAGTCAGTTTCCTTCACACGTGTGCGTTTCAGTGCCTGCCTGCCAGGGCACAGTGTCACCCCATTGCAACTCATATCTGGTGTAACAGTAGTGTAGATTTAAAAAAAACAACACTTTTTTGACAGTGTTAAATAATAGCAGTCAGTTTCCTTCACACGTGTGCGTTTCAGTGCCTGCCTGCCAGGGCACAGTGTCACCCCAGTGCAACTCATATCTGGTGTAACAGTAGTGTACATTTAAAAAAATCAACACTTTTTTGACTGTGTTAAATAATAGCAGTCAGTTTCCTTCACACGTGTGCGTTTCAGTGCCTGCCTGCCTGCAAGGGCACAGTGTCACCCCGGTGCAACTCATATCTGGTGTAACAGTAGTGTACATTTAAAAAAACAAACACTTTTTTGACTGTGTTAAATAATAGCAGTCAGTTTCCTTCACAAGTGTGCGTTTCAGTGCCTGCCTGCCTGCCAGGGCACAGTGTCACCCCATTGCAACTCATATCTGGTGTAACAGTAGTGTAGATTTAAAAAAAACAACACTTTTTTGACAGTGTTAAATAATAGCAGTCAGTTTCCTTCACACGTGTGCGTTTCAGTGCCTGCCTGCCAGGGCACAGTGTCACCCCAGTGCAACTCATATCTGGTGTAACAGTAGTGTACATTTAAAAAAATCAACACTTTTTTGACTGTGTTAAATAATAGCAGTCAGTTTCCTTCACACGTGTGCGTTTCAGTGCCTGCCAACGCACAGTATCACCCCAGTGCAACTCATATCTGGTGTAACAGTAGTGTACATTTAAAAAAAACAACACTTTTTTGACTGTGTTAAATAATAGCAGTTAGCTTCCTTCACACGTGTGCGTTTCAGTGCCTGCCAGGGCACAGTGTCACTCCAGTGCAACTCATATCTGTTGTAACAGTAGTGTACATTTAAAAAACAACACTTTTTTGACTGTGAAATAATAGCAGTCAGTTTCCTTCACACGTGTGCGTTTCAGTGCCTGCCAGGGCACAGTGTAACCCCAGTGCAACTCATATCTGGTGTAACAGTAGTGTAGATTTAAAAAAAAAAACACTTTTTGACAATGTTAAATAATAGCAGTCAGTTTCCTTCACACGTGTGCGTTTCAGTGCCTGCCTGCCTGCCAGGGCACAGTGTCACCCCAGTGCAACTCATATCTGGTGTAACAGTAGTGTACATTTAAAAAAATCAACACTTTTTTGACTGTGTTAAATAATAGCAGTCAGTTTCCTTCACACGTGTGCGTTTCAGTGCCTGCCTGCCAGGGCACAGTGTCACCCCAGTGCAACTCATATCTGGTGTAACAGTAGTGTACATTTAAAAAAAAAAACACTTTTTTGACAGTGTTAAATAATAGCAGTCAGTTTCCTTCACACGTGTGCGTTTCAGTGCCTGCCTGCCAGGGCACAGTGTCACCCCATTGCAACTCATATCTGGTGTAACAGTAGTGTAGATTTAAAAAAAACAACACTTTTTTGACAGTGTTAAATAATAGCAGTCAGTTTCCTTCACACGTGTGCGTTTCAGTGCCTGCCTGCCAGGGCACAGTGTCACCCCATTGCAACTCATATCTGGTGTAACAGTAGTGTAGATTTAAAAAAAACAACACTTTTTTGACAGTGTTAAATAATAGCAGTCAGTTTCCTTCACACGTGTGCGTTTCAGTGCCTGCCTGCCAGGGCACAGTGTCACCCCAGTGCAACTCATATCTGGTGTAACAGTAGTGTACATTTAAAAAAATCAACACTTTTTTGACTGTGTTAAATAATAGCAGTCAGTTTCCTTCACACGTGTGCGTTTCAGTGCCTGCCTGCCTGCAAGGGCACAGTGTCACCCCGGTGCAACTCATATCTGGTGTAACAGTAGTGTACATTTAAAAAAACAAACACTTTTTTGACTGTGTTAAATAATAGCAGTCAGTTTCCTTCACAAGTGTGCGTTTCAGTGCCTGCCTGCCTGCCAGGGCACAGTGTCACCCCATTGCAACTCATATCTGGTGTAACAGTAGTGTAGATTTAAAAAAAACAACACTTTTTTGACAGTGTTAAATAATAGCAGTCAGTTTCCTTCACACGTGTGCGTTTCAGTGCCTGCCTGCCAGGGCACAGTGTCACCCCAGTGCAACTCATATCTGGTGTAACAGTAGTGTACATTTAAAAAAATCAACACTTTTTTGACTGTGTTAAATAATAGCAGTCAGTTTCCTTCACACGTGTGCGTTTCAGTGCCTGCCAACGCACAGTATCACCCCAGTGCAACTCATATCTGGTGTAACAGTAGTGTACATTTAAAAAAAACAACACTTTTTTGACTGTGTTAAATAATAGCAGTTAGCTTCCTTCACACGTGTGCGTTTCAGTGCCTGCCAGGGCACAGTGTCACTCCAGTGCAACTCATATCTGTTGTAACAGTAGTGTACATTTAAAAAACAACACTTTTTTGACTGTGAAATAATAGCAGTCAGTTTCCTTCACACGTGTGCGTTTCAGTGCCTGCCAGGGCACAGTGTAACCCCAGTGCAACTCATATCTGGTGTAACAGTAGTGTAGATTTAAAAAAAAAAACACTTTTTGACAATGTTAAATAATAGCAGTCAGTTTCCTTCACACGTGTGCGTTTCAGTGCCTGCCTGCCTGCCTGCCAGGGCACAGTGTCACCCCAGTGCAACTCATATCTGGTGTAACAGTAGTGTAGATTTAAAAAAAACAACACTTTTTTGACTGTGTTAAATAATAGCAGTCAGTTTCCTTCACACGTGTGCGTTTCAGTGCCTGCCTGCCAGGGCACAGTGTCACCCCAGTGCAACTCATATCTGGTGTAACAGTAGTGTACATTTAAAAAAAACAACACTTTTTTGACTGTGTTAAATAGAAAGTGCAGGGCAAATAGCCCGGAGCGTAGCTAAGGGTTAAGGCCTGTAGGAGTGAGTGCTGCTGTGTGTGTGTGTTTTAGTTACAATGTTGCACTATGTTGGGAGGGGTCTACTAACATTATAAGAAGGATGTACAGGAATTCCACTTCCTCTTTGTTCCTGTGGACTCCCAGAAGAATTTTCAGCTTAGCAGTTTGCAGCATTTTCCAATGGAAGGCGAATCTGGAGAATGGGAAGAAATGGAGTTAGAGGACGTGGAGTGGGTCGCACCATCCCCATCTGGAACTGTCACGGTGGGTCTGGGCCATGGGTCTGGGCTGTGTCTGCCGGTTTCTCCCTTAGGGGGGGGGTAGCCCATTGTTGTTCCATTCTCCTGCGCGGGAGAATTTAGAGGGGGATGGTGGCCCCGGTATAGCCTATCCGTCGGGTGAGACAGACTGTAGGCCCTCGGGGGAGATTGGGCCTGGGGGGCAAGTAGGAGCGCCCGGCGGGTCGGTCTTTGAGCTTAGGGGGTCCCAGGGGAGCTCCGGTTTCGGCTCCGGAGGTCCCGGTTCTGTAACCGGGGGTTCCGGTGTCGGCCTTAGACAGGGGCCTGTGGTGGCAGGGCCCAGCGAGGCCTTAGCAAGTGCGGGCACCTCGGGGGTGAGCGTCGTTGGCGCGGGTAGTGGGAGCAGTGCGGCCTCACCTGCGGCAGTGGTCCTCTACGGGGAATCGGTGGCGGCGGCGGTGGCTCTCCTCCAGTCCTTGGCGTCGGTCCTCGCGGGTACGTCGTCGGGTCCGGCGGTACTTCAGGCCCCGGCTTTGGCCTTACGGCGTGGTACAGGCCTCCGGTCCGTCGTCCCTCGTGGCTTCTAAAATGGCCGCCGCGTCGACTTCCGGCGGCGTTGCGCGCTCCCGCGTCACTTCCGGTGACGTCATTTCCGCTCGCGGCAGTCGCAATCTGGACAGCGAGCAGAGCGGATCGTTCCCCCCGGGCTCCGAAGGTAAGAAGGGAGCACCTCGGGGGGGGACACCCGCTCTTGGGGGCAAGAACAATGGGGCCCAGGAGGCCGGGGGGCGCATGATAGGCCGGATAGAGGGGCAGAGGTGCTGAATCATGGGGCAACTGTGAGCGTGGCACCGGGGCAGCAGGGGCCTCCGGAGGGCGCTCCGGGGGCGTCACAACAGGGTGTGCGCACTAGAGCCGCAGCTGGACACAGTAATAAGGGGGGGGATGCCGACAGGGCACCCGCCTCGCGCTCGCGGCCTACGTTAGGAGGGGGAAAAGCTAAGGCGGCCCCCGCACGCGCCGCGGCCCAAAGTAAAGGAAAGGCTCCCGTGGCTAAGACCGCGAATAGGGGGGCCATCCTGGCACACAGCGCAAGGGGCGAGGCCGCAATAGCGGAGCCCCAGGGGCAAGGCCTGCAGGGTATCATGACGCCCAGCAGGACTTCGCCAGCACGATCCGAGCAAATAGCCACAAGGGGGGCTGTCAAAAGGGGGCATGCTAGCATTAGCGTTGGCACTGGGGAAGGCTTAGAGAGCCCCGGGAGGGGACAGGCGAGACAGGCTAGGGGATCGAAGTCTCAGGGTCGGAGTAGGACCGTGAGATTTCAAGAGGATTCGACTAGCGGGTTGGCCACCAGTACGGATGATGATGTGAGTGTGGCATGCGGTGTGAGTGACAGTGACCGGGAGGGCTATTTAGAATTTGAGGAAAGGGGGGATAGGGAAGAGATGGCTGGTCCTTCCCGAGGTACTCCCCTCTTGGCTTCTATTTTGCAGGTACCCAGGACTTCCTCATCCAGCAGGGATATGGCGACTCAGAGTTCCGGAGCTCTCGTGCCTAGAGGAGTCAGCAGTGCTTCTGGACAAGGCCAAGCCGCATCGGGCGCTTCCTCTGGTGAGATGCAACTTGGTTTACCTAGGGGGCGGTGTAATTCTTCCAGCTCTAGTGGGTCAGGGTCAGGATCTGAGATAGATGGGTCCCTGGGTTTGCACACGAAAGGGCATAGGAGGATGTATAGAATGTTGAGGAAGATGAGTAAGGGCAATCACAGGGATGACATTGCCAGTAGTGGGGCGCAGTCATCTCAACTCTTAGGGGTTGCTGGGGGGTCACCACAGGCGGTGAACAGAAAGGCAGCGGTACACGGGGATACTTATTCGTGCCAGGTACACAGTTTGCATGCACACCTTAAAACTAAAACTGTGAAACGTATCCAGGACGGTAAGTATGTTAATATGTTTGAGCTGTCTGCAGAGGCCTTTAAGTTTAAGGAGATGGCGGAGGATGGTACGGGCCCTAAGAAATTTAGGCGGCCTGATACCCTTGAGGAGTGGCATCGGTGTTTCCGGGTATACGCCACTTGCTACTTAGAGAGGTTTCCCGATCAGGGGACTGCACTCTTTAAGTACGTTGACACCATTGATGCAATACACAGAAAGTTTGCCGATGGTGCTTGGAGGGAGTATGATATGTTGTACCGGAAAAAGAAAGTGGGCAACCCACTGCTTGATTTTGGTACGATGGATTTACACCTCTGGGCGCATCTTGATGCGGAAAGGAGGGCGCAAGGGGGCGCCATAGCGACATCGCCCGGGGCTAGGCAGTCTTTGCGCTTTCGACGGCGACAAGGGGGTGTATGCTGGCGATACCAGGACAAGGCGTGTGAGCGGGGCACTTCGTGCACGTTCAAGCACGTCTGCAAGTTTTGCAGCGGGCAGCACCCCGGGGCTGATTGCTCCAAAAAGCGAGACACCCAAACTGATCGGTTTGGGAGCAAAGGAGGCGCTGGCGCTAAGGGCGGATTCACCACTTAGAGTCCAGGTCATTTGTAAATGGCTGCGTAGGTACCCAGATAGGGCGGCTGCTCAGCTTCTGGATAGCGGGTTGCGTGAGGGCTTTGTGATCCCGGTAGTAGGCCGGGTGGGGGGAGCACGAGACAGGAAAAACCTGAAATCTGCTTCCCAATACCCTGAGGCAGTCAGGGAAAAACTGGGCAAAGAAGTGGCCTTGGGTAGGGTCGTAGGCCCTTTTAGGGACCGGCCGCTACCGGATTTAGTTGTCTCCCCACTAGGGGTGGTCCCCAAGAAGGAGACAGGTAAGTTCAGGCTTATACAACACCTCTCTTATCCGAAAGGGCGGTCGGTAAACGACGCTATACCGGAGGAATTGAGCTCGGTCCGTTACCAGTCGTTTGACGACGCGCTGGCGCTGGTTAAGGAACGGGGCCCGGGAGCATTAATGGCGAAACTAGACGTGGAATCCGTGTTTAGGCTACTCCCGATTCACCCATCATCCTTTGGGCTGATGGGGTGTTGGTTTGAAGGGGGTTACTATGTTGACCGTTGTCTGCCCATGGGCTGTTCGATATCCTGCGCGTACTTTGAGGCATTCAGCACTTTCCTGCACTGGGCGGTGGTCTCGGTGGCAGGGAGTGATAGAGTGGCGCACTACTTGGATGACTTTCTCCTGGTAGGGGCGGCCAACTCGCAAGAATGTGCCTCCTTAATGAAAGTCATGAGGTTCATGATGGCCAGGTTTGGGGTTCCTTTGGCAGAGGATAAGACGGAGGGGCCGTGCACGTGCTTGACGTTCCTTGGTATCGAGATCGATTCAGTGGCAGGTGAATGCAGGCTGCCTAAGGAAAAGGTCGCCAAGATGTTGGCGGCGGTGCGGGCCATGGTAGCAACGCAGACATGTTCGCTGCGGGAACTGCAATCGCTCCTTGGCCTCCTTAATTTTGCGGGGAGAGTGATCCCGTGGGGGAAGGTGTTTAGCAAGCGACTAGAGTGGTGTTTGGGCGGAGGTAGGGCTCCGGCATCGCGTATTCGCATCACGAGGGACCTCGTGGCGGATTTGCAGGTCTGGGAGAGGTTTCTCCAGGACTTTAACGGCGTCTGCATGTGGCGAAGGGAGCCGATATCTAACCAAGCGCTACATCTGTTCACGGACGCTGCAGGAGCATCCGGGTATGGGGCTTACTTTGAAGGCGCCTGGAGTGCGGAGCCCTGGCCGACCGAATGGGCGACCAGAGGGCTTACACGCAATCTCTGTCTTCTGGAATTGTTTCCCATCTTGGTTGCGGTAGAATTGTGGGGTCACCTGTTTAGTAACAGGGCTGTGATTTTCTGGACGGATAATCTCAGCGTGGTGTTTGCAGTTAACAGGCTTTCTGCTTCATCGCCTGTTAACCTGGTGTTGAGATGTTTGCAACTGAACATTGACTTTAGGGCACGGCATGTGCCAGGGGTGCAGAATATAGTTGCGGATGCGCTGTCGCGCTTCCAGTGGGGGGCATTTAGGGCTGCGGCGCCTGCCGCGGCTCCTAATGGTCTTTCTTGCCCTCTCTTTTTGTGGCAGATGGCGAAGGACTACAGCAACTGATCCCGGTGTTGCGGGCTTCGTTGGCACCCAGCACATGGTCGGCATACGTGAGGTACTGGAGTGAATGGGTAGGTTTTTGCGACCTCCGTGAGTTCCCCTCTTGCGAGGGTGAACAAGGGTTTTTGTTGCGCTGGCTGGCGGAGCTGAGAGGTAAGCGAGCAACGAAGGGGGCGGTGGTAGCAAGACTATCGGCTGTGGCTTTTTTCTGCAGGCTATACGCCTTTAAAGACGAGTCGCGATCCTTTCTCGTTAAACAGCTGTTGAGGGGCTGGGGCCGTCTGGAAGTTCCACGACGTGACACAAGGGAGCCCATTACGGCAGAACGGCTAGTAAAATTATTGGACGTGTTGCCAGAGATATGTTCCTCACCTTTTGAGGCCCGCCTCTTTGGGGCGGCCTTTGGCTTAGCGTTTCACGGCGCATTAAGGGTGGGTGAGTTGGTACCGCGAGCCAGAACGGCGGCCACAGGGGGGGTCATGCACAGCCATGTTCGGCTGGTGGAGGACTCCGTGCTATTGTTCATTCCCAGGTCCAAAACGGACCAGGAGGGCCGGGGAGCCTGGCTTTCACTGCCGGGGCAGCAGGGTGTTGCCTGTTGCCCGGTGCGGCTAGTGTCATCTTACCTGGGAGTACGGCCAGGAGGCTCCTCCAGGTTTTTGATACATGCTAATGGAGACCCACTGACCAGATACCAGTTTGGCAAGGTATTGGAGAAGGCAGCGCAAAAGGCTGGCCTAGACGGGTCTCGGATCGCCCCACACTCCTTCAGGGTGGGGGCAGCGATGACAGCAGCAGAGCTGGGTTGGTCCTCGGATCGGATCCGCTCATTGGGGCGGTGGAGGTCGCAGCGGTATAAATCTTACGTTAGGCCGCTGTATGTTTGAGATCGGGGATCAAGGGTCAGGCATGCAAGAGTTGGGGGGCTTGCGGGGGTGATACCAGAAGGTTATGGGCCAAGGTTGTGGACCTGGTCTACTGCAAGCGGGCTAACTCTTGTTTCCTTTGTTTCAGAAATACGTCCAGGTCCTGTACGGGTGTGGATCGTCGGCCATTCGTATGTGCACTGGGCCACAATTAGAGCTGCAGCCATGCCAGGAGGACAGCAGCTAGGAATTGAATCGTCCAGGGCTGTGTTACGTTGGCTAGGGCGCAGAGGCTTGTCTTGGTCAGACCTGCCTGCATTGCTCCAGACCGCAGCGAAAAGGTGGGAGAAACCTCACATTTTGATAATTCATGCTGGCGGCAATGATGTGGGGGCCATTCCCACATTGGATCTGATCCGGGCAATGCAGTCAGACCTGAGGCAGTTCAAACTCTGGTTTCCAGGTGTGAGAATCGGGTGGTCGAATGTGATCCCTAGATTAAGATGGAGGCACATGGTGTGTCATAAGGCAGCTTTCCAGGTCAGGAAAAAGATCAATAGGGACCTGAGGAAGCAGGTAGTGGAACTCGAGGGTTTTGTGGTAGAGCACGGGAACATCTCGGCAGCCCATAAGGGTTTGTATAGGCAGGATGGGGTTCATTTAGAACCGGCAGGAGTAGATTTGTTCTTGCAGAACATCAGGCAGGAGTTACTCCTAAGAGTATAGGGTGGCGGCAAGAGTCAGGACCATTGTATATGCAGGTCAGTCTCTTGTGGCGGGTGGTCAGGATCACGGCTGCAGACTGGAAGGAGGTTTGGTAATGGCCATTGCGGTCAGGGTGACGTCACAGGCTTGGTATGCTTGGGCGTGCTCAGGCTGAGTATTGTTAGGCCGGAAAACCCCTAATTATGTAAGCTGCGTTGAGTATCTCCGCCTTGTGGTCTGCAGCTGTGTCCCTTGGCCATTTTCTAGAAGGGGTTATTCATAGTTAGATGTAGGCCCCGATTGCCGCCACCCGTGGATAAGTTAACTGCCAGTTCCACGGCTGGTACCAATAAATGCGACCCACGGGTCTTTCACCCACAGAACTGTGTTGTGTTTTATTTATTAGTTGTTAAGTTATATTAAGTGTTAAGTTAAGTTAAGTTACAAGCAGACACTCAGGAGATGTAGGGCATTTAATCCCTTAAGAAAGTGCAGGGCAAATAGCCCGGAGCGTAGCTAAGGGTTAAGGCCTGTAGGAGTGAGTGCTGCTGTGTGTGTGTGTTTTAGTTACAATGTTGCACTATGTTGGGAGGGGTCTACTAACCTTATAAGAAGGATGTACAGGAATTCCACTTCCTCTTTGTTCCTGTGGACTCCCAGAAGAATTTTCCCCACCCTCCCAGCCCTGTTATGCACTGTTGTTGAATTTGTTATGCTCTGTTGTTTTGTCTTGTCATCCAACCGGATGGATTTGTTATGCATTACGGATTGGCACTTGTAATGCATTATGGATTTGGTGATAGGCATTACTGATTGGCACTGGTAATGCTCTATTGATTCAGTCAAAGAAATAACAGGCGGCAATCGGTCTGTCATTAGGTCTCTATCGAGACTAGGTGTCTGAGGCAGGAAGAGGGTTACTCGAACTACTTCCCTAAGACCAAGGACGGTAATTTTGAACTCCCCAGTTATTGACATGCTGTTCGTCAAGTCAAGGCTGGACCTACAGGTTTGGAGTTAATAATGCTTGCACCCTACTCTGGCGGGTGGTCAGGATCACGGCTGCAGACTGGAAGGAGGTTTGGTAATGGCCATTGCGGTCAGGGTGACGTCACAGGCTTGGTATGCTTGGGCGTGCTCGGGCTGAGTATTGTTAGGCCGGAAAACCCCTAATTATGTAAGCTGCCTTGAGTATCTCCGCCTTGTGGTCTGCAGCTGTGTCCCTTGGCCATTTTCTAGAAGGGGTTATTCATAGTTAGATGTAGGCCCCGATTGCCGCCACCCGTGGATAAGTTAACTGCCAGTTCCACGGCTGGTACGAATAAATGCGACCCACGGGTCTTTCACCCACAGAACTGTGTTGTGTTTAATTTATTAGTTGTTAAGTTATATTAAGTGTTAAGTTAAGTTAAGTTACAAGAAGACACTCAGGAGATGTAGGGCATTTAATCCCTTAAATAGCAGTCAGTTTCCTTCACACGTGTGCGTTTCAGTGCCTGCCAACGCACAGTATCACCCCAGTGCAACTCATATCTGGTGTAACAGTAGTGTACATTTAAAAAAACAACACTTTTTTGACTGTGTTAAATAATAGCAGTTAGTTTCCTTCACACGTGTGCGTTTCAGTGCCTGCCAGGGCACAGTGTCACTCCAGTGCAACTCATATCTGTTGTAACAGTAGTGTACATTTAAAAAAAAACACTTTTTTGACTGTGAAATAATAGCAGTCAGTTTCCTTCACACGTGTGCGTTTCAGTGCCTGCCAGGGCACAGTGTAACCCCAGTGCAACTCATATCTGGTGAAACAGTAGTGTAGATTTAAAAAAAACAACACTTTTTTGACAGTGTTAAATAATAGCAGTCAGTTTCCTTCACACGTGTGCGTTTCAGTGCCTGCCTGCCAGGGCACAGTGTCACCCCAGTGCAACTCATATCTGGTGTAACAGTAGTGTAGATTTAAAAAAAACAACACTTTTTTGACTGTGTTAAATAATAGCAGTCAGTTTCCTTCACACGTGTGCGTTTCAGTGTCTGCCTGCCAGGGCACAGTGTCACCCCAGTGCAACTCATTTCTGGTGTAACAGTAGTGTAGATTTAAAAAAACAACACTTTTTTGACTGTGTTAAATAATAGCAGTCAGTTTCCTTCACACGTGTGCGTTTCAGTGCCTGCCTGCCAGGGCACAGTGTCACCCCAGTGCAACTCATATCTGGTGTAACAGTAGTGTACATTTAAAAAAATCAACACTTTTTTGACTGTGTTAAATAATAGCAGTCAGTTTCCTTCACACGTGTGCGTTTCAGTGCCTGCCTGCCAGGGCACAGTGTCACCCCAGTGCAACTCATATCTGGTGTAACAGTAGTGTACATTTAAAAAAATCAACACTTTTTTGACTGTATTAAATAATAGCAGTCAGTTTCCTTCACACGTGTGCGTTTCAGTGCCTGCCTGCCTGCCAGGGCACAGTGTCACCCCAGTGCAACTCATATCTGGTGTAACAGTAGTGTACATTTAAAAAAAAAAACACTTTTTTGACTGTGTTAAATAATAGCAGTCAGTTTCCTTCACACGTGTGTGTTTCAGTGCCTGCCAACGCACAGTATCACCCCAGTGCAACTCATATCTGTTGTAACAGTAGTGTACATTTAAAAAACAACACTTTTTTGACTGTGAAATAATAGCAGTCAGTTTCCTTCACACGTGTGCGTTTCAGTGCCTGCCAGGGCACAGTGTCACCCCAGTGCAACTCATATCTGGTGTAACAGTAGTGTAGATTTAAAAAAAACAACACTTTTTTGACAGTGTTAAATAATAGCAGTCAGTTTCCTTCACACGTGTGCGTTTCAGTGCCTGCCTGCCAGGGCAAAGTGTCACCCCAGTTCAACTCATATCTGGTGTAACAGTAGTGTAGATTTTTAAAAAACAACACTTTTTTGACTGTGTTAAATAATAGCAGTCAGTTTCCTTCACACGTGTGCGTTTCAGTGCCTGCCTGCCAGGGCACAGTGTCACCCCAGTGCAACTCATATCTGGTGTAACAGTAGTGTAGATTTAAAAAAAACAACACTTTTTTGACTGTGTTAAATAATAGCAGTCAGTTTCCTTCACACGTGTGCGTTTCAGTGCCTGCCTGCCAGGGCACAGTGTCACCCCAGTGCAACTCATATCTGGTGTAACAGTAGTGTACATTTAAAAAAAACAACACTTTTTTGACTGTGTTAAATAATAGCAGTCAGTTTCCTTCACACGTGTGCGTTTCAGTGCCTGCCAACGCACAGTATCACCCCAGTGCAGCTCATATCTGGTGTAACAGTAGTGTACATTTAAAAAAAACAACACTTTTTTGACTGTGTTAAATAATAGCAGTTAGTTTCCTTCACATGTGTGCGTTTCAGTGCCTGCCAGGGCACAGTGTCACTCCAGTGCAACTCATATCTGTTGTAACAGTAGTGTACATTTAAAAAACAACACTTTTTTGACTGTGAAATAATAGCAGTCAATTTCCTTCACACGTGTGCGTTTCAGTGCCTGCCAGGGCACAGTGTAACCCCAGTGCAACTCATATCTGGTGTAACAGTAGTGTAGATTTAAAAAAAACAACACTTTTTTGACTGTGTTAAATAATAGCAGTCAGTTTCCTTCACACGTGTGCGTTTCAGTGCCTGCCTGCCAGGGCACAGTGTCACCCCAGTGCAACTCATATCTGGTGTAACAGTAGTGTACATTTAAAAAAAACAACACTTTTTTGACTGTGTTAAATAATAGCAGTCAGTTTCCTTCACACGTGTGCGTTTCAGTGCCTGCCAACGCACAGTATCAACCCAGTGCAACTCATATCTGGTGTAACAGTAGTGTACATTTAAAAAAACAACACTTTTTTGACTGTGTTAAACAATAGCAGTTAGTTTCCTTCACACGTGTGCGTTTCAGTGCCTGCCAGGGCACAGTGTCACTCCAGTGCAACTCATATCTGTTGTAACAGTAGTGTTCATTTAAAAAACAAACTTTTTTGACTGTGAAATAATAGCAGTCAGTTTCCTTCACACGTGTGCGTTTCAGTGCCTGCCAGGGCACAGTGTAACCCCAGTGCAACTCATATCTGGTGTAACAGTAGTGTAGATTTAAAAAAAACAACACTTTTTTGACAGTGTTAAATAATAGCAGTCAGTTTCCTTCACACGTGTGCGTTTCAGTGCCTGCCTGCCAGGGCACAGTGTCACCCCAGTGCAACTCATATCTGGTGTAACAGTAGTGTAGATTTAAAAAAACAACACTTTTTTGACTGTGTTAAATAATAGCAGTCAGTTTCCTTCACACGTGTGCGTTTCAGTGCCTGCCTGCCAGGGCTCAGTGTCACCCCAGTGCAACTCATATCTGGTGTAACAGTAGTGTAGATTTAAAAAAAACAACACTTTTTTGACTGTGTTAAATAATAGCAGTCAGTTTCCTTCACACGTGTGCGTTTCAGTGCCTGCCTGCCAGGGCACAGTGTCACCCCAGTGCAACTCATATCTGGTGTAACAGTAGTGTACATTTAAAAAAATCAACACTTTTTTGACTGTGTTAAATAATAGCAGTCAGTTTCCTTCACACGTGTGCGTTTCAGTGCCTGCCTGCCTGCCTGCCAGGGCACAGTGTCACCCCAGTGCAACTCATATCTGGTGTAACAGTAGTGTACATTTAAAAAACAACACTTTTTTGACTGTGAAATAATAGCAGTCAGTTTCCTTCACACGTGTGCGTTTCAGTGCCTGCCAGGGCACAGTGTCACCCCAGTGCAACTCATATCTGGTGTAACAGTAGTGTAGATTTTATAAAAACAACACTTTTTTCACTGTGTTAAATAATAGCAGTCAGTTTCCTTCACATATGTGCGTTTCAGTGCCTGCCTGCCAGGGCACAGTGTCACCCCAGTGCAACTCATATCTGGTGTAACAGTAGTGTAGATTTAAAAAAAAAAAACTTTTTTGACAGTGTTAAATAATAGCAGTCAGTTTCCTTCACACGTGTGCGTTTCAGTGCCTGCCTGCCAGGGCACAGTGTCACCCCAGTGCAACTCATATCTGGTGTAACAGTAGTGTAGATTTTATAAAAACAACACTTTTTTCACTGTGTTAAATAATAGCAGTCAGTTTCCTTCACACGTGTGCGTTTCAGTGCCTGCCTGCCAGGGCACAGTGTCACCCCAGTGCAACTCATATCTGGTGTAACAGTAGTGTACATTTAAAAAAATCAACACCTTTTTGACTGTGTTTTTTTAAATGTACACTACTGTTATACCAGATATGAGTTGCACTGGGGTGACACTGTGCCCTGGCAGGCAGGCACTGAAACGCACACGTGTGAAGGAAACTGACTGCTATTATTTAACACAGTCAAAAAAGTGTTGATTTTTTTAAATCTACACTACTGTTACACCAGATATGAGTTGCACTGGGGTGACACTGTGCCCTGGCAGGCTGGCACTGAAACGCACACGTGTGAAGGAAACTGACTGCTATTATTTAACACAGTCAAAAAAGTGTTAAATAATAGCAGTCAGTTTCCTTCACAAGTGTGCGTTTCAGTGCCTGCCTGCCAGGGCACAGTGTCACCCCAGTGCAACTCATATCTGGTGTAACAGTAGTGTAGATTTAAAAAAACAACACTTTTTTGACTGTGTTAAATAATAGCAGTCAGTTTCCTTCACACGTGTGCGTTTCAGTGCCTGCCTGCCAGGGCACAGTGTCACCCCAGTGCAACTTATATCTGGTATAACAGTAGTGTACATTTAAAAAAAACAACACTTTTTTGACTGTGTTAAATAATAGCAGTCAGTTTCCTTCACACGTGTGCGTTTCAGTGCCTGCCAACGCACAGTATCACCCCAGTGCAACTCATATCTGGTGTAACAGTAGTGTACATTTAAAAAAAACAACACTTTTTTGACTGTGTTAAATAATAGCAGTCAGTTTCCTTCACCCGTGTGCGTTTCAGTGCCTGCCAGGGCACAGTGTCACTCCAGTGCAACTCATATCTGTTGTAACAGTAGTGTACATTTAAAAAACAACACTTTTTTGACTGTGAAATAATAGCAGTCAGTTTCCTTCACACGTGTGCGTTTCAGTGCCTGCCAGGGCACAGTGTCACCCCAGTGCAACTCATATCTGGTGTAACAGTAGTGTAGATTAAAAAAAAAAAAAAAAAAAAACACTTTTTTGACAATGTTAAATAATAGCAGTCAGTTTCCTTCACACGTGTGCGTTTCAGTGCCTGCCTGCCAGGGCACAGTGTCACTCCAGTGCAACTCATATCTGGTGTAACAGTAGTGTAGATTTAAAAAAAACAACACTTTTTTGACTGTGTTAAATAATAGCAGTTTCCTTCACACGTGTGCGTTTCAGTGCCTGCCTGCCAGGGCACAGTGTCACCCCAGTGCAACTCATATCTGGTGTAACAGTAGTGTACATTTAAAAAAACAAACACATTTTTTGACTGTGTTAAATAATAGCAGTCAGTTTCCTTCACACGTGTGCGTTTCAGTGCCTGCCAGGGCACAGTGTCACCCCAGTGCAACTCATATCTGGTGTAACAGTAGTGTACATTTAAGAAAAACAACACTTTTTTGACTGTGTTAAATAATAGCAGTCAGTTTCCTTCACCCGTGTGCGTTTCAGTGCCTGCCAGGGCACAGTGTCACCCCAGTGCAACTCATATCTGTTGTAACAGTAGTGTACATTTAAAAAACAACACTTTTTTGACTGTGAAATAATAGCAGTCAGTTTCCTTCACACGTGTGCGTTTCAGTGCCTGCCAGGGCACAGTGTCACCCCAGTGCAACTCATATCTGGTGTAACAGTAGTGTAGATTTAAAAAAAACAACACTTTTTTGACAGTGTTAAATAATAGCAGTCAGTTTCCTTCACACGTGTGCGTTTCAGTGCCTGCCTGCCAGGGCACAGTGTCACCCCAGTTCAACTCATATCTGGTGTAACAGTAGTGTAGATTTTTAAAAAACAACACTTTTTTGACTGTGTTAAATAATAGCAGTCAGTTTCCTTCACACGTGTGCGTTTCAGTGCCTGCCTGCCAGGGCACAGTGTCACCCCAGTGCAACTCATATCTGGTGTAACAGTAGTGTAGATTTAAAAAAAACAACACTTTTTTGACTGTGTTAAATAATAGCAGTCAGTTTCCTTCACACGTGTGCGTTTCAGTGCCTGCCTGCCAGGGCACAGTGTCACCCCAGTGCAACTCATATCTGGTGTAACAGTAGTGTACATTTAAAAAAAACAACACTTTTTTGACTGTGTTAAATAATAGCAGTCAGTTTCCTTCACACGTGTGCGTTTCAGTGCCTGCCAACGCACAGTATCACCCCAGTGCAGCTCATATCTGGTGTAACAGTAGTGTACATTTAAAAAAAACAACACTTTTTTGACTGTGTTAAATAATAGCAGTTAGTTTCCTTCACATGTGTGCGTTTCAGTGCCTGCCAGGGCACAGTGTCACTCCAGTGCAACTCATATCTGTTGTAACAGTAGTGTACATTTAAAAAACAACACTTTTTTGACTGTGAAATAATAGCAGTCAATTTCCTTCACACGTGTGCGTTTCAGTGCCTGCCAGGGCACAGTGTAACCCCAGTGCAACTCATATCTGGTGTAACAGTAGTGTAGATTTAAAAAAAACAACACTTTTTTGACTGTGTTAAATAATAGCAGTCAGTTTCCTTCACACGTGTGCGTTTCAGTGCCTGCCTGCCAGGGCACAGTGTCACCCCAGTGCAACTCATATCTGGTGTAATAGTAGTGTACATTTAAAAAAAACAACACTTTTTTGACTGTGTTAAATAATAGCAGTCAGTTTCCTTCACACGTGTGCGTTTCAGTGCCTGCCAACGCACAGTATCAACCCAGTGCAACTCATATCTGGTGTAACAGTAGTGTACATTTAAAAAAACAACACTTTTTTGACTGTGTTAAACAATAGCAGTTAGTTTCCTTCACACGTGTGCGTTTCAGTGCCTGCCAGGGCACAGTGTCACTCCAGTGCAACTCATATCTGTTGTAACAGTAGTGTTCATTTAAAAAACAAACTTTTTTGACTGTGAAATAATAGCAGTCAGTTTCCTTCACACGTGTGCGTTTCAGTGCCTGCCAGGGCACAGTGTAACCCCAGTGCAACTCATATCTGGTGTAACAGTAGTGTAGATTTAAAAAAAACAACACTTTTTTGACAGTGTTAAATAATAGCAGTCAGTTTCCTTCACACGTGTGCGTTTCAGTGCCTGCCTGCCAGGGCACAGTGTCACCCCAGTGCAACTCATATCTGGTGTAACAGTAGTGTAGATTTAAAAAAACAACACTTTTTTGACTGTGTTAAATAATAGCAGTCAGTTTCCTTCACACGTGTGCGTTTCAGTGCCTGCCTGCCAGGGCTCAGTGTCACCCCAGTGCAACTCATATCTGGTGTAACAGTAGTGTAGATTTAAAAAAAACAACACTTTTTTGACTGTGTTAAATAATAGCAGTCAGTTTCCTTCACACGTGTGCGTTTCAGTGCCTGCCTGCCAGGGCACAGTGTCACCCCAGTGCAACTCATATCTGGTGTAACAGTAGTGTACATTTAAAAAAATCAACACTTTTTTGACTGTGTTAAATAATAGCAGTCAGTTTCCTTCACACGTGTGCGTTTCAGTGCCTGCCTGCCTGCCTGCCAGGGCACAGTGTCACCCCAGTGCAACTCATATCTGGTGTAACAGTAGTGTACATTTAAAAAACAACACTTTTTTGACTGTGAAATAATAGCAGTCAGTTTCCTTCACACGTGTGCGTTTCAGTGCCTGCCAGGGCACAGTGTCACCCCAGTGCAACTCATATCTGGTGTAACAGTAGTGTAGATTTTATAAAAACAACACTTTTTTCACTGTGTTAAATAATAGCAGTCAGTTTCCTTCACATATGTGCGTTTCAGTGCCTGCCTGCCAGGGCACAGTGTCACCCCAGTGCAACTCATATCTGGTGTAACAGTAGTGTAGATTTAAAAAAAAAAAACTTTTTTGACAGTGTTAAATAATAGCAGTCAGTTTCCTTCACACGTGTGCGTTTCAGTGCCTGCCTGCCAGGGCACAGTGTCACCCCAGTGCAACTCATATCTGGTTTAACAGTAGTGTAGATTTTATAAAAACAACACTTTTTTCACTGTGTTAAATAATAGCAGTCAGTTTCCTTCACACGTGTGCGTTTCAGTGCCTGCCTGCCAGGGCACAGTGTCACCCCAGTGCAACTCATATCTGGTGTAACAGTAGTGTACATTTAAAAAAATCAACACCTTTTTGACTGTGTTTTTTTAAATGTACACTACTGTTATACCAGATATGAGTTGCACTGGGGTGACACTGTGCCCTGGCAGGCAGGCACTGAAACGCACACGTGTGAAGGAAACTGACTGCTATTATTTAACACAGTCAAAAAAGTGTTGATTTTTTTAAATCTACACTACTGTTACACCAGATATGAGTTGCACTGGGGTGACACTGTGCCCTGGCAGGCAGGCCCTGAAACGCACACGTGTGAAGGAAACTGACTGCTATTATTTAACACAGTCAAAAAGTGTTAAATAATAGCAGTCAGTTTCCTTCACAAGTGTGCGTTTCAGTGCCTGCCTGCCAGGGCACAGTGTCACCCCAGTGCAACTCATATCTGGTGTAACAGTAGTGTAGATTTAAAAAAACAACACTTTTTTGACTGTGTTAAATAATAGCAGTCAGTTTCCTTCACACGTGTGCGTTTCAGTGCCTGCCTGCCAGGGCACAGTGTCACCCCAGTGCAACTTATATCTGGTATAACAGTAGTGTACATTTAAAAAAAACAACACTTTTTTGACTGTGTTAAATAATAGCAGTCAGTTTCCTTCACACGTGTGCGTTTCAGTGCCTGCCAACGCACAGTATCACCCCAGTGCAACTCATATCTGGTGTAACAGTAGTGTACATTTAAAAAAAACAACACTTTTTTGACTGTGTTAAATAATAGCAGTCAGTTTCCTTCACCCGTGTGCGTTTCAGTGCCTGCCAGGGCACAGTGTCACTCCAGTGCAACTCATATCTGTTGTAACAGTAGTGTACATTTAAAAAACAACACTTTTTTGACTGTGAAATAATAGCAGTCAGTTTCCTTCACACGTGTGCGTTTCAGTGCCTGCCAGGGCACAGTGTCACCCCAGTGCAACTCATATCTGGTGTAACAGTAGTGTAGATTAAAAAAAAAAAAAAAAAAACACTTTTTTGACAATGTTAAATAATAGCAGTCAGTTTCCTTCACACGTGTGCGTTTCAGTGCCTGCCTGCCAGGGCACAGTGTCACTCCAGTGCAACTCATATCTGGTGTAACAGTAGTGTAGATTTAAAAAAAACAACACTTTTTTGACTGTGTTAAATAATAGCAGTTTCCTTCACACGTGTGCGTTTCAGTGCCTGCCTGCCAGGGCACAGTGTCACCCCAGTGCAACTCATATCTGGTGTAACAGTAGTGTACATTTAAAAAAACAAACACATTTTTTGACTGTGTTAAATAATAGCAGTCAGTTTCCTTCACACGTGTGCGTTTCAGTGCCTGCCAGGGCACAGTGTCACCCCAGTGCAACTCATATCTGGTGTAACAGTAGTGTACATTTAAGAAAAACAACACTTTTTTGACTGTGTTAAATAATAGCAGTCAGTTTCCTTCACCCGTGTGCGTTTCAGTGCCTGCCAGGGCACAGTGTCACCCCAGTGCAACTCATATCTGTTGTAACAGTAGTGTACATTTAAAAAACAACACTTTTTTGACTGTGAAATAATAGCAGTCAGTTTCCTTCACACGTGTGCGTTTCAGTGCCTGCCAGGGCACAGTGTCACCCCAGTGCAACTCATATCTGGTGTAACAGTAGTGTAGATTTAAAAAAAACAACACTTTTTTGACAGTGTTAAATAACAGCAGTCAGTTTCCTTCACACGTGTGCGTTTCAGTGCCTGCCAGGGCACAGTGTCACACCAGTGCAACTCATATCTGGTGTAACAGTAGTGTACATTTAAAAAAAAAAAAATACAATTTCGACTGTAATAGATTGAATAGCAGTTAGTTGTCTGCAAGCGTGTGTGTCAGGCCTACAGCGTCTACTCTGCCAACTTCTGGCACAGTGCCACTCATATCTGTTGTCACAGTAGCTTGCACGCATAGTACCACTAATCGAAAAAAAATGACAGGCAGAGGCAGGCCACCCCGCAGGGGCCGTCATGTTCGTGGTGCTGTGATTCCCTTTGACCCTAGAATAATGCTCAGTGTTCAGAGGCCACGTACCCAGAACTCGAACAGTTCTGAGGACATAGTTGACTGGCTAAAACAGGACACCCAATCTTCTACAGCTTCCGCTCGGAACCTTGACGCACCATCCTCCTCCAGCTTAGCTTCGGGCACCTCTCAAGTTACCACTTGCCCGCCTGCCACCACCACCAACACTAGCACCACCGGCGCTTCACTTGATCTGTCAGAGGAGTTATTTACACATCATTTCGAAGAAATGTGTGATAGTGATGCGCAACCATTATTGCCAGAGAATGTAGATAACAGGGATATGTCTCAGTCAGGCAGCATTACACACATGGACGTACGGTGTGATGATGATGATGTCGTACCCACTGCTGCTTCCTTTGTTGAGTTGTCAGATACAAGTGAAGCGGTTGATGATGACGATGCGTCCGTGGATGTCACGTGGGTGCCCGCTAGAAGAGAAGAGGGGGAAAGTTCAGATGGGGAAACAGAGAGGAGGAGGAGACGAGTTGGAAGGAGGGGGAGGTCGTCGCAAGGAGCTAGTGGCACAGTCAGACAGAATGCATCGGGACCCGGGGTCAGCCAGACAGCACGCCAATCAACGGATGCTGTTGCCACCACCAGAATGCCGTCATTGCAGCGCTCAGCAGTGTGGCATTTTTTTTGTGTGTCTGCCTCTGACAACAGCGATGCCATTTGCAACCTGTGCCAAAAGAAACTGAGTCGTGGGAAGTCCAACACCCACCTAGGTACAACTGCTTTGCGAAGGCACGTGATTGCACATCACAAACGCCTATGGGATCAACACATGAGTACAAGTATCACACAAACTCAAAGCCGCCATCCTCCTCCTGGTCCAGCATCTTCAGCCACGTCATCCACTGCTGTCCTCCTTGCCCCCTCTCAACCATCCGCCACTCCGTGTCTCGCCTTGAGCAGTTCCTGCTCATCTGCCCACAGTCAGGTGTCTGTCAAGGACATGTTTGAGCGTAAGAAGCCAATGTCACAAAGTCACCCCCTTGCCTTGCATCTGACAGCTGGCTTGACTGAACTCTTAGCCCGCCAGCTTTTACCATACAAGCTGGTGGAGTCTGAGGCGTTCAAAAAATTTGTAGCTATTGGGACACCGCAGTGGAAGGTACCCGGACGAAATTTCTTTGCACAAAAGGCAATCCCCAACCTGTACTCGATTGTGCAAAAGGAAGTAATGGCTTGTCTGGCACAAAGTGTTGGGGCAAGGGTCCATCTGACCACTGATACCTGGTCTGCAAAGCATGGTCAGGGCAGGTATATCACCTACACTGCGCATTGGGTAAACCTGCTGACGGCTGCCAAGCATGGAATGCGTGGCTCTGCAGAGGAGTTGGTGACACCGCCACGACTTGCAGGCAGGCCTGCTGCCACCTCCTCTACTCCTCCTACTCCATCCTCTTCCATAACCTCCTCGGCTGAGTCCTCATCTGCTGCTGCGTCTTGCTCCACATCAACGGCACCCCCCACGACAGTGTCTTGCCGTCTTGGGGTTGACTTGCCTGAAAGCAGAGAGTCACACCGGACCAGCACTCCTGTCCGCCCTGAACGCACAGGTGGATCAGTGGCTGACTCCACACCAACTGGAGATCGGCAAAGTGGTTAGTTACAACAGAAGAAATTTGGTGGCTGCATTGAATTTGGGCAAGTTGACACATGTGCCGTGCATGGCACATGTGTGTAATCTGATCATACAACGCTTTGTGCATAAGTACCCAGGCTTACAGGACATCCTGAAGCAGGCCAGGAAGGTGTGTGGCCATTTCAGGTGTTCCTAAACGGCCATGGCGCACTTTTCAGATATCCAGCGGCAAAACAACATGCCAGTGAGGCGCTTGTTTTGCGACAGCCCGACACGTTGGAATTCAACACTCCTAATGTTCAACCACCTGCTCCAACAAGAAAAAGCCGTTAACGACTATTTGTATGACGGGGTGCTAGGACAGCCTCTGTGGAGCTGGGAATTTTTTTGCCACGTTACTGGACGCTCATGCGCAATGCCTGTAGGCTCATGCGTCCTTTTGAGGAGGTTACAAACCTAGTCAGTCGCACCGAAGGCACCATCAGTGACATCATACCATTTGTTTTCTTCCTGGAGCGTGCCCTGCGAAGAGTGCTAGATAAGGCCGTAGATGAGCGTGAAGAGGAAGAGGAAGAGTTGTGGTCACCATCACCACCAGACACAGCCTTATCAGCATCGCTTGCTGGACCTGCGGCAATGCTGGAAGAGGATTGTGAGGAAGAGGAGTCAGAGGAGGAATGTGGCTTTGAGGAGGAGGGGGAAGACCAACCACAACAGGCATCCCAGGGTGTTCGTTGTCACCTATCTGTTACCCGTGGTGTTGTACGTGGCTGGGGGGAAGAAGATACCTTCAGTGAGATCACTGAGGATGAGGAACGGGACATGAGTAGCTCGGCATCCAACCTTGTGCAAATGGGGTCTTTCATGCTGTCGTGCCTGTTTAGGCACCCTCGTATAAAAGGCTGAAGGAGAACGACCTGTACGCTACTAGACCCCCGGTATAAGCATAAAGTTCCTGAAATGTTACTGAATTACCGCAAGTCGGAAAGGATGCAGCAGTTCCAAAATAAATTAAAAAGTATGCTTTACACAGCGTATAAGGGTGATGTCACAGCACAACGGGAATCTAACAGGGGAAGAGGTGAAATTAATCCTCCTCCTCCCATGACCATGCCGGCAAGGACAGGATGCTTTACAGACGTGTTGTTGATGGAGGACATGCAAAGCTTTTTAAGTCCTACGCATCGCCACAGCCCTTCGGGGTCCACCCTCAGAGAACGACTCGACCGACAGGTAGCAGACTACCTTGCCTTAACTGCAGATATCGAGACTCTGAGGAGCGATGAACCCCTTGACTACTGGGTGTGCAGGCTTGACCTGTGGCCTGAGCTATCCCAATTTGCGATAGAACTTCTGCCTGCCCCGCTTCAAGTGTCCTGCAGGAGGTATTGTCACTGAGAAGAGAAGTCGCCTAGGTCAAAAAAGTCTAGATTACCTCACCTTTATTAAGATGAATGAGGTATGGATCCCAAAGGGACTGACAGTGGGCGATACATTCGACTAAAAAAGGCCTGATGAGATGAGCTGCCTTGGGCTAAAAATGGTCCACGCGCTGCTGTATTTTATCTCTGAATGCCCGATGACTTGCGTGACTTATCCACCACCAACTAGGGTTCAAGCCGCAATGTTTTAGGGCACTTTCTGCCTGGGAAACAAACATAATTTTTTCTGGCTGCTGCAACAATACCTAATTTTTCAGGCATGTGTACATGCCTAATTTTTCTGGCCTCTGGTGCTGCACTGTGGCTTCAAAAACCAAAAAAAAAAAAAGGCACATAACAGGGATTAACCTGATAGGAATAGTACTACTTAACACACCACTCCTATCTGGTGGCACATTAGATTGCACGCGCAGTGCCCCAAATTTGAAGTAGGAGGACTGACCAAGCATCTTTTTCCATCTCCCGATTCCTAAAATCGATGCCATATGCACATCCCCTGATAGGGGACGTAACAGGGATTAAACTGATAAGAATAGTACTACTTAACACACCCCTCCTATCTGGTGGCACATTAGATTGCACGCGCAGTGCCCCAAATTTGAAGTAGGAGGACCGACCAAGCATCTTTTTCCATCTCCCGGTTCCTAAAATCGATGCCATATACACGTCCCCTGATAGGGGACGTAACAGGGATTAAACTGATAGGAATAGTACTACTTAACACACTTTATAATAATGCAGAGAGAGGCAATGCAGAGAGAGGAGTCTGAAGAAGAGGAGTCAGAGGAGGAGGTGGAAGACCAAACACAGCAGGCATCCCAGGGGACTTGTTGTCACCTTTCGGGGACCCTTGGTGTTGTACGTGGCTGGGTGGAGGAAGAGACCTTCAATGACATCAGTGAGGAAAAGGAACGGGACATGGCTAGCTTAGTTTCCAACCTAGTGCAAATGGGGAGTTTGCGGTTGTGCAAATGGACTGTTTGCAGTTGTTTGCGGTGCGTTAAATGGGGAGTTAGGTCTGTCACTGTGAAGCGGGCGTAACCCTTACACTACCTGATCAATACAACATCATACCTGATGTTTTAAAGCATGTTATTCCAAACAATTTAGGAATGTTAGGTGATTTATGCCCTTTATGGATTAAAACCAGACTCTGCATCAACTATGTAATTTTCCATGGGGGTTTTGCCATGGATCCCCCTCCGGCATGCCACAGTCCAGGTGTTAGTCCCCTTGAAACAACTTTTCCATCACTATTGTGGCCAGAAAGAGTCCCTGTGGGTTTTAAAGTTCGCCTGCCTATTGAAGTTTATGGCGGTTCGCCCGGTTTGCCCGTTTGCAAACTTTTGCGGAAGTTCGCGTTTGTGAACCCAAATTTTTATGTTCGCGACATCACTATTTTTAAATTAAGACAATTTTTTTGCCACAACCACCAACGCAAACTAAATCTACTCTGCCTATTACCTAACCCCCCTCTAAACTAAATCCCCTAAGTTACTTTAAAAAATAAAATGTAAGTTAACATAAAATAAAAAAGTCTAAGTTACAGAAAATAAAAAAGACAATATCCACAATAAAAAAACACATTACCGGGGGGCGGAGCTAGCCATTTGAGAGAGCGGACGTGTTTTCTAATAGCTCCTGCTTATGATTATATTTTATTCCTATTCCTTGGGGCCATCTACTAAAATATTTGACATAACGATACTATCATATTACAGAGACCTCAGGAACTGAACTTCTAATGTGGCTTGATGAGCAGGAGCTACGATATACTTCTCCTTTTTGAAGCAGATCCGATCGGCACTAAGAGGCCATTACAGACCTACACCATCTACGCAACAGAGAGCGCTCACACATAAACACCAGACGAATACTTTGGAACTGTTTTACTTGACATGGTTCTAACATGGCTAATTGACTATAAACTACGGCGATATCTACACAGCTCTTTATTGTCCTGCCTTCAGTTGCTGTAATAGCGTCACAGCTCTGTGTTACCAGACCTTCCCCATTCTCCACACCAACTAACGGGACTTTAGTATATACTACAGGAATTTCTAGGCTGGCTATACGTGTCGCTATAAATATGGAGAAGAGTCGCTATGGTCAGATAAATTTACTCCTATGGAAGCTAAACCAGCAAATGCACAGAAACTATGTGGATCTAATGCAAGTTATCAAGGAGCCATGTGGTGTGGGAGATCTTAGCGCTCCCAAGATGGCGGAGTGGGAGGTTGCCGTTTCACACAAGTCGCAAGATGAGGCTGACATGCACTCTCCCATAGAGGAAACACGATCGGGCAGTCCACTCACTGACACTTCTGTGTCTGATACTCCAGATAGTGCGGCAGACCTCCTAATATGTAACTACAGAGAGGTTCTGGCCGGATGTCACGGGGACAGTATGGAACCCACACTATTATTCCGTCCCACCTACTCAGCTGTTACACAGGCTCTGGACATCGATCATATTACTGTCCGGTATGAGAGAAAACCTAAGACCCTCGCTGACTTGCAAGAAAGAGGCAAATCTTTCAGAAATGTGGGACAGAAACTTATCACCGATCTAGTCCTTGAGACATTGCGGTCAGAGATAACTCAACTTGGCGCAATTGCTAGCCCACTACCTTATGTGCCTTTGTTCAGCTCACCGCAAATACATGCTTCGATATACCATATGCAAGCTCAGAGAGACCATAATACTGGAGGGTATGATTCACTGCCTATGGGGACTTTTAGAATCGAAATGTATTCTCCATCTCCTTTCAGTCTGTTAGATCTCGCGCTGAATGCAGTGCTCCTTTTGAGGCAGGGAGTGGGGTGATCAGCAGATCTTAGTTTCCAGGTGTCATTCTCCCATGGCACATTAAAATTAACTGTTTAAAGTTATTTATTGAATTCTGCAGGCTCCTCGATGTTTTTTGTTGACTTCTCTGTTAGTACAGCACAGTTATATGTGGGACTGCAAATACCTATACTGAACGCTAACTGTTTAAAGTTATTTTTCTAATTTTGAAGGTTCCTCAATGTTTACTGCTGGCCTATCTGACAGTACAGCATAGTTCATTATTGTTTGATATTACTTTACAGGAGCACACTATGTTCACGTGAGTCTGCTATAACAGGTGCTGCCCTGAGTCTATGAGCACCTTACTAAATGCGCCATTTTCTAAAAATAAGCAGGCACTTGTGTCTCACCAAGTTAGATTTTTTTTTGCCAAAGGTGTCAGGACATGCATCTCAACTTATCAACGTAAAAGTATTTAATTAATTGTAGTCGTGCTGTAATATCACTTACTTTTGAAATAAATGTTTATCATGCTATTAGTTAAAAGTCAGGGTTCCTTCAGGGTATGTCCTGCTGCTCTTTCACACGTTACTATAGTGTGAGTCATAACTTGCTGTTATGTAAATATAAGTTGCTTCTGGACAAAGTTGCTCACTTAACTGTATTTTACCCCCAGATTTAGATACGATACTGGGGTTTATATGACGCTACACCCTGTGCTCTCTCACATGCCATCCTTAATAGTAGACAAGCCTTATATTGTCTCTTCTCTGGTGTATCATTTGCTTAAAGCAGGCATAGCTTAATATTTGCAAGACTTCTTTTTTATATTAGCTAAGGGGGCTCCCTTGTTCATTCCTTTATTTTGATTATGTTATTTTATATGGCTAAACTTTTAATGCTCAACAGCATATGGAAATATGTTATAGCTGACAAGGAGACTATGAGTCCTTGTTCATATATTACTGTTACAATTCTGTTTACTATTGTTATGAGCCCAATCAAAGTTGGTTGATACCCCTGGTCCTGCAATATAAGGTCCACATATATGCTAGCCCTGTATGGTCTGCTTTTTATTGGAGTGCTCCCAACTCTGAAACTATTAGTGTGCATCTCTCTTCTGAGATTCAAGTTATGTAAGTAAGAGGTTGACTAATTGTATACTATTAACCACTACATTTTATTTCCAACTAGTCTAGGAGATTGGAATAGCACTAAATATGTCTGGGCGCCTTATATCCCTCAGTTTAATGTTCTTTTTATACTATTTTATAATATCTATCTAGGGGGGAAATATCTACATGATGCCCATCAGCTGATCTCAAGATATAGCCCCTTGTTTTATGTTAGAACACCCTATATTATAGAGCCTTGTTGGGGACCAAGCTCAGTAGCCATGCTATAATTTTAGTTTCTTAATATACTTGAAAATGCCTATTAGATTGCAACGTCCATTCTGATACAACCTCTAGCCCCAAATACCACTTTGTAATAGTTTACTGCTCAAATATAATAGTGTTGGGGTCCTGGTTGACCTCCCCCACATGTGGGTTAGCTTTACACATTACATTCCATTTCTTTGAATACCCCTTTAACTACTAGTGCTTCACAAATTGGTGATTGCTACCCTAGGAATAGGAGAATTATGAACTCAAGGCAGATAACTGTTTAATTTCACATCGCCCTGTAGTTTATATTCTTAAGACAAATTATCTAGCTCCGCCCCCCCCTTCCCTTCCCCTCTCCCCTATCCCCCCCATTATGAGCGGCTCTTGCCCGCTGCATCCCTCATCCCCCTATATACGCAGGCCTATAGGAGGCCTGATAAATGCCAGCTCCCTTCCTCTCACTATTTTCATCGTATAGACTACCCCTTATTTGAGAGTAGGGACCACTACTCACCTGTATTATAAAACTGAGACTTCATTTTTATATGCCCCAGTCACACATGTTTTGATCTCACTGTACGTATTCTGTATTTAGGGTCATAAAGTTGGTGCTATAATTTACGTCAAATGTTATTTCTCTGTTCCCTACCTAAATATCTTCCATATCTTTGACTCCTATTATTATATAAATATTGAAACTCTATTGTCTAGATAAGATCTTAACAAATTCTATATTAGCACACCAATGTCTTAATTTTTATGTACCTTTCATATGTGATTTGTAACAGTTATTTTTCTTTTTGGATTTGTCTTGTGCTGGGACACACTCCCTTTTCTGTTACTTTTATCCATTGTCTCAATAAAAAAATTATTTAAAAATAAAAAAATAAAAAACACATTACCTACATGCCCCATAAAAAAAACTAAAAACTAAAAAAAAAACTAAACCCTAACTAAAACTAGTTTTTAAAGGTGCTTTTGTAGGGCATTGCCCTAAAGTCAATACAGCTGTTTTACAAATAAAAAAAAATACAACTCCCCCCTCTACAATACAAGTAACCCCCTATCCCCTAAAATAATAAAGGCTAACGAAAAAACTAATCCTAAAAATTAAAATGTAAAATAAAAAAGCCTATTCTTTAAAATAAAAAAACTCCCTCAAAAAACCCTAGCTAAATCCAAATTTTTAACTCACCATGCGAAAATCCAGCTCCTCTTCATCAACCCTGGGGCCCTCTTCCTCCCGGGTGCGGGCGCCTGAGGCCCCTCTCCGAGGTGGCAGAGGCAGACTTCGATGGCCTCTTCTACCTCCTCTCCACTCTGCAATCTTTCTTAAATACCGGGGCCCTCTTCTTTCAGGATCCAGGTGCGGGGGGGCCATCTTCATGGCAGTGGAGATGGACTCCAGCGGCCTCTTCTGCTACCTCTGCTCTGCGTCTTCTTTCTTCAAGTTTTCAGCTCTCTTCCTTGATCCCTCCTCTTCATGTGGGCGCTGCTTCATACTGAATTCCAGGATGTGCAGAGCCCCTTTATATAGCGGTACCATTTCATCCCTATTGGCTGTTTTTTAATTAGCCAATAGCAAGAAAGTATTTTGTTTTAATCCAATAGAAAATAAATTATGTATAGGTAAGTGCAGCTTAATAGTAGCAGGGTTAATAGTGTATTTTAGGATTTATCTACAATGTTTAAAATCGTATATTCTTTTAAAGGGACATTAAACACTAAATAAATGCTAGATAAATTAATATGTATTTATTATTTCTTATTGTGTATGTATGTATTGTAAACATGAATGCATTTTTTAAAATGAATATTTATGTTACAAAAGTCATTAGTATTACAATTGTATTATTACATAACATGCATTACAACATAAATTTATATTTTAAAACTATATTTATATAAAAAATAATAAACACAACAAGCAAGAATATCTATGTTTTAATTTATATCCAGTAGTTAAACTAATATGCATTATACATGCAGTTTATTTTACACATTGTAGATATAATGTAGTCTGACCTTGCACTGATATTCAATATTTAAAATGTTATGCATTGTCATGTATATTGCATATTATTTTAAGTATTGCATATAAATTAAAATGTATTTATGTTAGCTTGTTGTGTTTATAAGTGCTAATATATATTATAGTAGTCAGTAGCATAAAATTATATTTTTACATAACAGGCATGCAGCTATGTAGAACTATATTTTTTAATTATACTGGTTTTAATAACAACATAATAAACACAATAAGCAACATTAATTATATTTTAATATATAAGCAAACATTTAATTAATATGCATTCTACATAACAATGAATTATTTTAAACATTGAATATTTATGTATAGGGACTTCGCTTCTGCAGTTAGAATTAGGTTATGACTATTAAGGGGTCAATGTTTAAATGATATGCATAGTCATGTACAATGCATATGGTTTAAAGGCATTTAATGTTGCTTTCTATTATTTTAAACATAAACATATATTTTAAATATATATTTATGTTTGACATAATTAACACAGCAAGCAACGATAAATCCCTTTTAAGATATCTACAAAACTTTAAATAACCCACATTGCACATGGCATGCATATTTTGTCTAGGAGATGTGGTAAGTGCAGAAGGGCTGGCAAAACCTTGCCCACCTACCAGGGCTCCTGGAACTGAGCACCAAACATGAATTGAGCCCTGATCCGGCACTTCTTAGAATGGGTGTTGATGGAGCAGGGTGTTGTCGGCAATTTGATGAGGTACCTGTGGATACCACTTGTTTGGAGGTGTTACCATCTTAGAGGAATGGGGAAGACTTCAATTCTGGTCCCCCATTCCTCACGGCCACAGCAAAATACAGACGAGCGTAGATGTCGGCGATGGAGGTGGTGACTTCATGCTCCAATTGACTTCTATGGGAGAGACATGCCGTTCGCAGGCACTGCTCAGCCATGCCTCTTTTTTTTTTAAATCTTGACGGACTGAGAGGCTGACAAGGCCATACAGGGAGACAGTAAAGTTTGTGCAAATTAATTTTGACAGCGCACTACTTGTAATATGGATTTAAGCGTAAAGAACACCATGACCTTGCAAACGCATTTATGCTCCTAGTGCTAACGAGAGCGCTACACTTGTAATCTAGCCCTAAATAAGTGCTAGATAGAATCATGCATTCAAATAAAAGATTAGTCTGAGAATAACATGTAGATGTATTTTTTTAAAACTCCATTAGCTGTTTAAATAATGACAAAATAAGTGTAAGTTTTAGCGACTGATTTATCAAAGGCCGAATGGCCCCCTGATGCCCCTGTTTCTGCCGGAGCCTTCAGGCTAAGGCTGCAGATATCAATCCGCCCAATCGCATACGATCAGGCTGATTGACACCCCCTGCTAGTGGCTGATTGACCGCGAATCTGCAGGATGCGGCATTGCACAAGCAGTTCACAAGAACTGCTTGTGCAATGATAGATGCCGACAGCGTATCATGTCGGACAGACCGATGATAAATCGTCCCCTAAGTGTCTATAGAAAGATGGGAGCTGCCATGTGGTAACTTTAGGTTACCATCTCTAGTGTGGGCCAATTATGGACAGTTATAAATAGGTCACTAGAGTGTGCAGACAATGGCCCCAAGTTATCAAGGTCTGTCGGACCTGATCCGACAGTGCGGATCAGGTCCGACAGACTTCGCTGAATACGGCGAGCAATACGCTCGCCGTATTCAGCATTGCACCAGCAGCTCACAAGAGCTGCTGGTGCAACGCCGCCCCCTGCAGACTCGCGGCCAATAGGCCGCCAGCAGGGAGGTGTCAATCAACCCGATCGTACTCGATCGGGTTGATTTCCGGCGATGTCTGTCTGCCTGCTCAGAGCAGGCAGACAAGTTATGGAGCAGCGGTCTTTGTGACCCCTGCTTCATAACTGCTGTTTCTGGTGAGCCTGCAGGCTCGCCAGAAACACGGGGCATCAAGCTCCATTCGAAGCTTGATAAATATGCCCCAATGGCTGTGTGGAATATAACAGTGTTCTGCACTTCCATTTTTAACAGGAACTGAAAAGCTCATAATTTTAGAATGGAATTATATGAAAAGGGGACAAAATAAACAATGAAATTATAATGCATTTTATATTACCATCTCAAAGTGTTTAATATCCCTATAAGCTGTTAGTACCTTATGCTTTTATGTAACTGCTCAAAGCTGGTGTAAAGTATTTTGCAACCAACCACATCTTTACAAAAATGAGCTGAAGAAATGAAAAGCAATATTTTTAAGCCATACATTTTACGGGGACTTCAAGTAGAATAGAGGGCATCCCTGTATTAATAAGTGCCCTATGGAAATGATCAGACCACAAGGAAGTTTGGAATTCCTCAATTTTGAAATATATCAAACTGTTATTTTTATTAGTAGAATAGTTGATTGGCACATTAATTATGATCATAAACTCTGGATTCCACTAGAACATCATTTATGCAATACATTTAATTTAGGCAATCATTGCTGGAGCCCTAAGGAAGGCAGACACATAATTAAAGAAAAGCTTTCTGTTAGGGAATCAAATCTGCAAAAATAACTCATATCTGTCCTCTAGACCCTCCCTATTAATTATATTAAACCTAAATATTGAGTTCCCTTCAGGGAAAGAAATTATACTTTCTTATAGTGACCCAAAACCTAGATATAGCCCTACTCACATGATCACAGATGATGCAGAGGTCTTCCCTCAGGCTCTTCTTGTGGAAAGGGGCTTAGTGCACAAACTGGTTCAATTATAGACACCTATATCACCTCTCAAACGCAGGTGGCTAACATTCTTCGTCCTTTAACTAGCTTTGAGAGACTCTGTGCATTGGGTCCTCCGGGATTGAATATATCCAAAATATATTCAATCTTGGCATAGAGTCCACCTGGTTTTCTCCCATCTGGCATAGAGTGATGGGAAACTGACTTGAGTATGATAATCCTCCCAGAGCTATGTTCCAGTACATAATGCCATCTTCAGTATTCTCAACTATGGTAGAAATAAATTACAAAACCTTACACAGATGGTATTTTTTTCCCTAAAAGCTACACTAATTATTCACTCAGAATAGTAATAGATCCTGGAGATTCGGACATGTGAACAGTGGAATTAGCCATATGTGGTGGTGGTGCCCCCAAATTTTTAAATTCTGGACAACTGTAATTACTGAAATAGGATCTGTTTTACAATGGCAGATTCCTTTGGACTTCGTTACTTAATTGCCTTCCAATCCCCCCCACAGCCAAAAATCTTCAATGGAGTGCGTTTAAAAAAAAGCAACTAACACTTATTGGTCGCTCGCCAACCTGACACTGAGTATGACCTTCAGTGCTAAACCCGAAGGTAGTTATGAATATTTAACATTCCAATATTTTTCAAATAGAAGAAAATGTTCTTTTTATTTTTAAATATATGTTTACAAATATATATTTATATATATATATATATATATATATATATATATATATATATATATATATATATATATATATGTGAGATTAAATAGAGAGAATAGAACCCTTTTAATTCCAGCAACAGACCATATATATCATAGATAAGGACCACATTCCCAAAGTAGTGCAAATAAAGAGACCCTAACACAGTATGATATGCCACATAATTTTTATATTTTAAATATATTCATAAACAACATAATCATATCTCCCCACATCAGGAATCTAATTAATTCTTATGTTGAACAAACCGGGTTGTGATGACAACTCATTCAAGTCCATTTATAAAAGTTCTGGTAAATATATGTCCCAAAATCAAGGCTGTGATACATAAGATGTGTATTTGTAATCCAAGTGTAAGGAAAAAACGTTAATGCAAGTGTCCCACTATGCCAGTAGATCACACAGGTAATAGCCTTTAATATGCCAAGTCGTAACCAACTTTCAGGCAGATACTTTTATCACTTCAGTATCATACATTAGTGTGAATGAAAATTCGCCTCCATGTTACCTTATTTCAGCATAACTGCAGTGCTTCGATATTACCTTTAGCGTGAATGGCCATAGTGTAGTGATTTGTTACCTGCTCATTCCACCTTCACAGAATATTGGGTTTTACCAAACCGGAACAGATGTCGAGTCACCGGATAATTCCACCTCTCCAGACAAAGGCTCTTTAAGTGCTCAGCATGCCTTCGTTTTAGCAGTAGGAGATACAAGATTTCTGGCGTGGGGAGACTACTCAACGGTGCTCAGCTGATTGCACCGCTGTGTCCAAACAAGCTACGCGCGTTTCACCCGTGCTTACTACGGGCTTCTTCCGGCTGTGTGTGATTGGTGTTTTACCTCCATTCATTTAAACAGAATGCTCCGCCTTCTTTACATTTCAAATATATTACAAAGCCCCTTGGTGAAATATATTACTAAATTCTAACAAGTTTGAGCTTAAGATAAACAATATTATGGATTTCATTGTATCAATCAATTTTGTATTTAATATGTTTCAATTTCGGATAACGAAACATTACAAGTGCAAATTTTCTTTCTGCGAGGATCAAACAAGAGGGACTGTTTGATAAAAATTCCAAAGTTTTTGAATTTCGTTACCAAATAAATTTTTGGAGATTCTAATGTTGATAAGCATTCCCAAAGTATTGCAACTATATCAAGATAGCCTCCAATTTATTTATTTTGATATGAATAATTTTTGGGTCATTTTTCTACATAATTCACACACTTATTTTTGTATGTATTAATAATTTGACAGAGTATCAAAGTTTTATATACACTTTGATTTTAAGTATAGTTATGTAGTTTTCAAAAAATAAAATAAAATAAACTTGTTAGTCACCCAAAAATGATCCAAAGTTAATCTCTTCATTCAAGCCCAGAGGTTTTAAACTCTTTAAATTAAATATCCACTTGCTTTCTTTACGCAAGAGGATTTGATCCAGATTTACTTCTCTACCCTTTAGGTCAATCATTTCCAGACCCCTAAATTTTAATACATTTTTGTTGCTTCCATGGCATTCCAAAAAAATGCCTTGCCACACTACTTGTTTTGATGCATTTATTTTTAATGTCCCTTTTATGTTCCTTAATCCTTTCTTTTAGCTCCCTATAGGTTTTTCCTATATAGTATAGGGGGCAATTACATAAGACCATATAAATTACACCTTCACTCTTACAGGTAATGTGACCTTTTATAGTGTGATAGGAGCCAAATCTGTCACAAAAATGCCTCCCTATTAGCATGTTATCACACACTGAACAGTGAGAACATTTATAATTTCCATCCTTTCTTCTGCTTAGCCAATTTTGTGTATCTTTAGTTTCAAAATGGCTATTTACTAGCAAATCCTTTAAGTTCGGTGCTCTCTTGGGTGTCATTAGTGGAACTTCTACAAATTTTCCTATAGATTTATCTATCCATAGTACATGCTAGCGCTTCTTTAAAACTGCATGAATATCTTGCCATTTATTATTATATGTTCCTATGAATCTAACCAAGGAGTTATCTTGTACTTTCTCTTTCTGACCATATAGTAATTCTTCTCTGTTTTTATTCTTAGTTTTAGCAAAGGTTTTTTTTTAAACATTGTTGTGAATATCCTCTCTGTTTTAATCTATTTTTAAGAAGTTTTGCTTCAGTATTGAATTGTTCTGAATCTGTACAATTTCTTTTGTGTCTTAAAAATTGACCATATGGAATGTTTTGAATCAATTTCATTGGCTGTCAAAAGATAACAGTGCATTACCTGCGGTTTCTTTGCGATAAGTAGCTGTTTTTAAGTTATTGTTAACATTCATAATTCGAAATCTAGGAATGTTATTTCCTCTTTGCTATAGGTGTAGGTAAATTTTAAGTTCCAGTCATTTATATTTAATTTGTCCATAAATTCGATAAGTTTCATCTCTGTGTCCTCCCAGAGGAGGAACACATCATCGATGAATCTTAACCATAGGGAAATACTGTCATTTGTCATTTCTACACTGTTCAGTATACAGTCATGTTCCCATTTCCCAAGATAGAGGCAAGCAAATGTTGGGGCACAGCAAGTCCCCATCGCTGTTCCCAAATTTTGTTGATAACATCTATCTTTGAATAAAAAATAGTTATGTTTCAAAATGAAGGAAAGTAGTTCCATTACAAAATCAGTATGTTTTTTGTATTCTTGCCCCCTCTGAATTAAGAAGAATTTGCTTGCCTCTATCCCTTTGTCATGGGGGATGCTTGAATAAAGAGCTTCCACGTCTATTGCAACTAAAATAGTCTTTTAAGTTACAGTTATATCATTTAATTTTTTCAGTACATCAAGGGTATCTTTTACATAGAACGGCAAACTTAATAGGCTAGGTCTTAGGCAGAAATCAACATATTGTGAGATTTTTTCTGTAAGGGATCCCATGCCCGAAATAATTGGGCGTCCTGGGGGTGGAAACTTTTTTTTCTGAAGCTTTGGTAAGCAATAAAATGTAGCTGTTATTGGATATTTAACATAAAGGAAATCAAATTATTTTTGGTTAATAAGACCCTCATCTTTAGCCCTTAATAATATGTGTAGCAATTTTTCCCCATAAATTCCTGTAGGGTTGAAACGTAGTGTCCTATATTGATTGATGTCCCTCAGTAATCTGTGACATTCTTCAATATAATCCTTTGTATTTAGGTCCACCACGATTCCCACCCTTATCGGATGGCTTGATGGTAATTTTAATGTCTGTTCTCAGTTCTTTTAGAGCTTCCCTTTGTTTTTTAGTGAGATTGTCTAATGTCAGGTCTCTACTTTTTAGTTGGTCTATATCTCTATCCACAAGTTTTACAAAATTATGTATCAATGGTATACTAGAAAGTGCTGGCATATATTGAGATTTTTTCTATAGATCTTTCCTCAATTATTGTGGGAAGTCCTGTTGTTTCCTCTTCTAATTCTTCTAGGGCTCTTAAGCTCTGTTTTTGATGCATATTTAGAACTGATCTCTCTAGTTTATTTTCAAATGTTTTCTTTAAAACAATTTTACGAGCAAAAAGATGAAGGTCTTTTACCAAGTCAAATTTGTCCATTCTGTTAGTTGGTGAAAAAGTTAAACCCTTCTCTAAAACCTCAATTTGTGATGTTGATAAAGTTTTTTGTGATAAATTCACCACATTAACCATTAGGTGTTGTTCTTCCTCCTCTGTCTGAGTGGATATCTGTGTCTGCCTCTGTTGTCTATGTTTCCGCCCCCCTCTCCTGTATTTGTGGGTTTGTGACCTAAAAAACTTTTTTGTTGTTCTCTATATGATCTCTGTGATTTAGTGTCATCTCCACTAGATACTTCTGTTTCAGAGCCACTTGAAGCACTGTATGTATAGTCATAAATTTTATTATCCTGATAATCCGGCCAGTCTCTTTGATATTTCTTTTTCTTTCTAAATTTAATTGAGTCTTGAATTTTTCTTAATTCAACTTTTGCTAATCCCATTAGTCTCTCATATTCATCTTTGCCTTTCCAAATATCCACATCATTTTTTACAGTTATTAGATCTTTTTCTATTTGTTCTAATCTCAATTTATTTTCCTCAATCATTAGGTTCATCCAGTTTATTGAACATTGGGAGGCATACTCATCCCATTTGATTTGGAAATTTTCTAAGAGTGGATTATCCATATTAGCACTTGGTCTTTTTCTAATCCTGAGTCCCCTCAGGATCATTTTAGCCTCCACATATTTTTCTAAACTGGATATTTCCCATTTTAATTTTTGTTCCTTAAATAGCTTTTTCTTATAATCTTTAAAAGATTTGTATATATTTGGATTGTCAGTATATAATATTTTTTTTGTAAAGTATATATCTATACCTATATACCTATACATCTAAATGAATATATATATATACCTGTTTCTATTCATTTAGCTATATATAGCTATCTATACTACCACAGCTATATATAGAAATCTATATAACCACAATCCAGAAAAAGTTAGGACAGTATGGAAAATTCCAAAAAACTAACAAAAAGAGTAATCTGAAAACTCAATTCACACTGTAATATATTGAAAACACATTATTTGATGTTTTACTTTGTGAATTTAATGTATTTTTAAAAATATACACTCATTTCAAATCTGATGACGGCAACACGTTCCAAAAAAGTTGATACAGGGACAATTTAGGACTAATAGCAGTGTGACAAGTTGAAATAAGAAGGAGATATGAAACAGGTGAGGCAATCGTGTAAGCATAGTATTTAAGGAGACTCCAAAAAAGGCCTTGTCCTTCAAGAGCAAGGATGGGTCGAGGCTCACCAATTTGCCAACAGATGCATCAGCGAATAATTCAACACTTTGAGAACAACATTCCCCAAAGACAAATCGGTAGGATTTTGGGCACTTATGCTTCTAAAGTGCACAATAGAATTAAAAGATTCAAGGAATCTGGTAAAATCTCAGTTCGTAAAGGGCAAGGTCAAAAACCACTTCTGAATGTGCGTGATCTATGATCCCTCAGACGCCCCTGTCTAAAAAACTGTCATGAGTCTGTAATGGATATCCTGACATGGGCTCAGGAATACTTTGGTAAACCTTTGTCAGTCAACACCATTCACCGCTGCATCCACAGATGCAAGTTAAGGCTTTACTATGCAAAGCAGAAGCCATACATCAACACTGTTCAGAAGCACCCCCAACTTCTCTGGGCTCGGTCTCATCTGCAAAAACAGTAAGTAGCACAGTGGAATCATGTTTTGTGGTCTGACAAGTCAACGTTTCAAATAGATTTTAGAAAAAACAGCCGTTGCGTTCTCCAGGCCAAAGAGGAAAAGAACCATCCAAGCTGTTATCAGCCAGCATCTGTTATGGAATGGGGGGGGGGGGGGGTGTCAGTGCCAATGGGCACCATTAATGCAGAAAGATATGTATACATTTTGGAGCAACATATGCTGCCATCCAGACATCATCATTTCCAGGGATGTCCCTGCATTTTCCAGCAGGACAACGCCAAACCACATTCTGCCTGGAATACAAGCGCATGGTTGAATAAGCAAATTGCGGGTGCTAGCATGGCCTGCCTGCAGTCCTGACCTGTCTTCAATTGAGAATGCATGGCGCAATATGAAGTGCAAAAAAAGGCAATGAAGGCCCCGTACAGTTGGGCAGCTGAATACATGCATAATGGATGAATAGGGGGAAATTCAGCTTGCTAAACTTAACCAACTGGTGTCTTCAGTGCCCAAACGCTTAATGAGTGTTATTAAAAGAAAAGGTAATGTCACTTAGTGGTAAACAGTCAACTTTTTTGGAGTGTGTTGCAGTCATCAGATTTGAAATGAGTGTATATTTTCAAAAATACATTAAATTCACAAAGTAAAACATCAAATAATGTGCTAATAATGGGTTTTATATATAGTACAGGGTGAACTGAATTTTCAAATTACTCTTTTTGTTTGTTTTTTCATTTTCTATACTGTCCCAACTTTTTTGGAATTGGGGTTGTATTTAAAATTACTAAGGGCCAGATTACAAGTGGAGCGCTTGATGAAAGTAATATTTGTGCTCCACTGTTTAATACTAGCACACGATAATGTGTGCTGGTATTACACGTTTTTAGCAATGCAAATGCGATCCTGTGTTTGCATTGCTGGGAAGCGTTGCACTCACGAGAGTGCACTTTTATAGGCTCCTATGGGAGCCTCATTCTGATGAGGAGAGAAAGAGTAATGAAAACATAGGGGGAATAAGATTGTTAAGAGAGAAAGAGGAGAGAGAATATGTCGAGAGAGACAGTAGAGAGAGATAAGGGAGAGGGGCAGAAAGAAAAAAAACGAGAAAGTGAAAGGAGAGGGTGAGAGAGGAGAGTGAAAGGTGAGAGAGGGAAAAGGAAAAAAGTGGAGAGAATACAGTAAGTAGCTACGGAAGGAAGAGAGAAGACCTAGTGGATAGAGAAAGGAGAGAGGAAAAGTGGGAGAGACAAAGAGGAGAGAGAGCAAGAAAAGATAAGTGAGAGAGAGGAGAGTGAAAGAGGGGAAGAAAAGATAGGGAGAGAAGACAGAGTTCAGCTGAGAGGAAATAATAGAGAAAGGAGAAAAAGAGTGAGGAAGGATAAAGACAGGCAGAAGAGAGGAGAGACAAGAAATATTGAATGTGGTGGCGCTGTGTCACCTCAGGGGATGCAAGCTGCTCTTTTCCTCTGTGAAACCTGCCTTCTTTCACCTCCAAAATAAAAAGCTCACAATGGTATAGCACGTTTCAAATAAAATGGTAGGCGCACAAACAGGTCATACTCAAAGGATTTCATTTTTAAATCAGCCTTTTATTAAAACCATCACAAGGGTATCTTCAGATGCAGCTTTAGATTTTATTAAAATATAGCTCAACGCGTTTTGGCAAAAACAAGCCTTTCTCAAGAGCATAAAATCAATATATGTCAAAGCAAATTGGAGTCTCCAACTTGCTTTGACATATATTGATTTTATGCTCTTGAGAAAGGCTTGTTTTTGCCAAAACGCATTGAGTTAGGTAAAGAGAGAGGGAAGAAGAGGGAAAAAAGTAGGAGTGAAAAGAGAGAGGACGGAGAGAGAAAGCGAGGGGAAAGGGAAGAAGAAAGTTAAGAGAGAGGATAACATGAGAGATACATGGAAGTGAAAAAGTAAAGTAAGAGAGAGGTGGAAGTGACAGAGAAAGAGTAAAGAGGAGGGGAAGTGAGAAAAGTAGAAACAGAGAAGCGAGAGAAGAGGGAAAAAAATTAAAGGGGGAGGGAGTAAGAGAGAAGTGGATAAAGAGAGAGAAGAAGGAGACAGAGTAAGAGAGGGGAGAGTGTGAGAGGGGGGCTTTAAACATCTATGTACTGCTGTGAGCTGTAGGGAGGGAGCTAAAGTGGTACTTGACTTGATAACCAGACTATGTGCAGCCCCCTTCTCCCTCTTACATGTTCATTGGTTCTTAGGTCCTCCTGTCTATGCACTAGGCCAGGCAGAACATGAATGGAAGGGATGACCATGCACTTTATAGCCACAGAGCTTGTGGTTCTATCTAAGAAGCTGTAAGGGTTAGAATAAACAGTAGTCTCAAGGGCAAAAAAAAAGGAAAACAAGCAGCACATATTTTTCTATGCCCCTGTGCGAGGCTCCATCATATGTATATATGTATTTTATATATATATATATATATATATATGTATATATATATATATATATATATATATATATACACCCATACATAAATTTAGATATTTTTAACCCTTACACTTTATGAGATTTCTTCACTCGCACTAACCTGATGAGCGCAAATTTTGTTGCAATTAAACGCCCCTGTTTACTTTCAACTTGTATTATTTATTTATTTATTTATTTTATTTATAAAATATTTTACCAGGAAGGATACATTGAGATTTCTCTCGTTTTCAAGTATGTCCTGGGTCCACAAAACATTGCATTGATACAATAGGGTACAAAAAAATTCAAAAACAATAATAATACACAATAGATGCAAAAAAATTACATAGAACAGGTAGGAAATATATAATCAACCATGACAGGTGCATTCTGTTTTGAGATATGTAGAGAGGGATCTCTTAAAGGATATTAGGCTTGGGGAAGGTTTGAAAGAGTGCGGAAGGTCATTCCATAACTGTGGCTCTCGGTAGGAAAAGGAGGATCGAGCTGCTTTCTTTTTGTATTGAGGCAAGCTAAATAATGTGCTGGTACTGGATCGGAGGTTATAGGAGGTGGGAATAGCCGGGGAGAGCATTCTGCTCAGGTAGGGTGGGAGCTTCCCAGAAAGGCACTTAAACACAAGGCAGGAAAGATGGAGGGTGCGTCTGGATTCCAGCGTCAGCCAGTTTAGTTCTTTTAGCATGTCACAATGGTGGGTCTTGTAGTTACATTGTAGCACAAAGCGGCAGAACGAGTTATACAATGAATTAAGTTTATTAAGGTGAGTTTGCGGTGCAGGTGCGTATACTACGTCCCCATAATCCATGATAGGCATCAGCATTTGCTGTACAATCTTTTCCTTTACTGTAGGGCTGAGGCAAGATTTGTTTCTGTACAGGGCACCTAATTTTGGATAAAGTTTAGATGCAAGTTTTTCTATGTGGAGGCCAAAAGATAGATTAGGGTTTAAGAACATGCCCAAGTATTTCAAAGAGTGGACTGCGGTAAGCGTGCAAATGGATTTTGTTTTGATGCGTAGATGGGAATTTTGTAATTTGTGTAATTTAGGCCCAGTTCCAAAGATCAGTGTTTAGGAAGAGTTTGTTTTTTGAGATCCACTTTTCTACCTCTGTGAACTGGTCTTGGAGCACTGCTTCAAGCTGCGGCAGATCAGATTTGTTTGCATAGATTACCATGTCGTCTGCGTACATGTGTACAGTTGAGGATTTGCAGACATTAGGCAAATCATTTATAAATAATGTGAATAGTAGGGGGCCAAGAATGGAACCATGGGGAACACCACACGTGACTGGGAGAGGGAGGGAGTCACTGTTAGAAACAGAGACATATTGTGATCGATCCGATACATATGATCTAAACCAGGTTAACGGACGATCAGCAATACCAGAGTTTTTTAGTTTGAGCAGTAGTATGTCGTGGTCCACTGTGTCAAAAGCCTTAGCAAAATCAAGGAAAATAGCTCCAATTAGGTCTCCTTGTTCCATGCCAATTTGGATGTCGTTGCAAACTTTTAGGAGGGCAGTTGTAGTGGAGTGATTCGGTCGAAAACCTGATTGATCAGGGGTCAGATAGTTAGAAAGTTGGTAATACTCGCCTATATGCGTATGGACCCATTTTTCTAAGATTTTTGACAATACTGGGAGCAATGATATAGGGCGATAGTTAGAAACCAAGGCTAGCTCCCCACTTTTATGAATAGGCACTACTCTTGCAGTTTTCCAGAGTTTGGGTATGTATCCAGACACCAAGGATTTGTTAATTAGGGTTGTGACAGGCTTAGCAATTGCCGGCGCACTGAGCTTCAACAGCATTGCTGGGATTTGATCAGGTCCAGACTGGTTTTTCATTTTTAGATTATTAAGGTGTTTCTTAACGACATTGATGGGTACAGGTCTAAAATTTAACTTCTCTATATTGGGTCTTTGCTGTTTTAGTGGGGCCTGATCCACATTTGTAGCTTCAGGATGCGTGCCATTTATTAGTTTGTCAATCAGGGTGGTGGAGCATCCGACAAAATAATTGTTAAAGGCATTTGCTACTTCTAAGGGGAGTTGCAGGTTTTGGTTATCCACATTGACAGTGGAGGGTTGGGAGTGGATTGGTGGATTTTGTAAGTTATTTATGAGTTTCCAAAACTTTCTAGGATTAGATATGTTATTGTTCAGATTTTTACAGAAATATTGTGCCTTAGCCAATTTTGTTTGTTTAGTGCATATATTTTGCCATTGTCTATATACACAGTGATCATTCATAGAGCCAGTATGCTTGAACTTTGACCACAACGAATCCCGAAATTGGTACATTTGAATGAGGTCAGCTGGGATCCAATTCAAGTGTGCTCCTTTTACTCTCACCTTACTCTCACCTTATGCGCAAGTTAGCGTGGTTGCGAGATTGCTTATTGCGTCCCGCACTTGCAATAGCGTGCCACTTGTAAACTAGCCCCGTGTCAGTAAAATACTGACTTGGTGGCAGCCCTATGTATGGCCCCAGGTTTCCCCTAGTGTTAAACTGCATAGACCTCTAATAGACTTTCTAATGATTGCCTGAACTCTAAGACTAGCTATTTAGTTCACTCATAGAAATCCCTGATATTTTTATTTAGCTGCTAAATAAGCTAGTTCCTTCTCATAGATCTATTTTTGAAAAGAGAGGTTTAACCATGTTGATCTCAGCTTTAAATGAAATTGTTTAAGCATAAACACATCAGTTTTAAGAGAGTTAAAAACTATGTTCTTGATATTTCTTTACAAATAAATTAACTGTTTGGAGATTGCAATAAAGAAATTTGTTTATTTTCTTGTATGTGCTACAATAGGCTACCCCACCTGTCCTGTCCTATCAATAACCTGCCGTTGCCCCATGCAGGAACCGTCAGCACATATTGCATGTCATGACATATTTGGGCGTTCTGCTGTGCGTAGTCAGCGGCAGGTTCTGTTGTTGCTATGGAGACTGGCTGTGTCACATCTTTCTATTTTTTGTCCTTGCAGTGTTTCCATGGCAACTTGTATTGACTATTCTAGAAATGCTATTTTCATAATTTCCTGCTTGTTGAGTGATATATATGTTTATAGCTATTACTGTGTTTGTGCTGATATTTACGTTTATTTGCTTAAAAAAAAAAAAAAATATATATATATATATATATATATATACATATATATATGTGTGTATACATAGAATATATATATTGTTCTGTTTATAGTGTATATAGGAGTGTATATTCCTAACTTTGTAGACATGTATAAGTGCTCCTGTTTGTGTATATTTGTTTGTAACTGCCTAGTTAACATATATGTCTGTAAGTGTATTTTTTAACCTATGTCATATAAATTGAGCTCTAAAAAACTTGCATCTTTCTATTGATCTATGAAAACAGAATCCAAGGTTATTATTTCCAGTGTTAAATGAGTAGGCTTTTTAAAATATATAACTGTCAGTTCATTTAGCAGTTTTTTTATTATAAAAACAAAGATCAAAGGCAATCTCTGAAGGTTGATCTCAGAGGACTAACCTCATGTTCTATGTTACTTTGCTACTATGTTATATATTTTATACATACATATTTCTAAAAACAAACAATGAGTCCCTCCATTCAGTGTAAGAGATCAGTATATGCTGTCTGCATTTAACATTTCATAAGCATTTCTTGTGAAATACTTGTGCAATGCCGCCCCCTACTCACTGGTGGACAATCAGCCGCTAGCAGGGGCCTTCAATCATTTCAGTCTGCAGCAGTCTTATGACCACTACTTCTTAACTTCCGTTTCAGGTGGACCTGAAACGATGGGGCTCCGAAGCGGCATCCGTTGCTTAATAAATGGAGCCCATAGTGTCTATAGTACATGCTTAGAAATGCCACTGTATGTCTAAGGCTAAAAGATATAGACTGATCAAATTCTTTAATTATTATTAAATTATTTCTAATTTACTCCTATTAACAATCAGCAAGCGCTACCCAGGTGCTGAACCAAAATGGGCTGGCTCCTAAGCTTACATTCCTGCGTTTCCAAATAAGATACCAAGAGAACAAAGACAAAATGATAACAGGAGTACATTAGAAGGTTGCTGAAAATTGTATGCTCTATCTGAATCATGAAAGAAAAACATTGGGTTAGTATCCCTTTAAATAGATCCAAACTCACTCTTCAAAATAATTATTTTGAACGAAGAAAGTTCTATTTTACAAAAGAGGGATCAAAAGCTCAGAAGTCTATGAGGGGATAGGTTTGGCTACAGCCGTCATGTAATATCATTAGCATTGGGGAGCATTGTCATGTCAAACAAATTATAAACCCCTGCGCAGGGCATGAGACTTTAAGGAGAAGTTGGCTGTCATTAAATGAGAAGCTCTTATCCCTATAGAGAAAATGAGAGATAGAAATCATTTATCCAATACATAATTTTTTAGGGGCAGTGACCTATGAAGTGCTTCCCCTTCATTCATCAAAGGATTATATTTCACCCCTGTCTCATTTTTCAACTGAAAAATCAAAAATCTAGGCATCTAGCAGGTGATATTTTGTCTGTATTCATGAAGACTCAGAAGTTTGTATATGTCAGGTCTGAGAATTCCTATGACTACAGCGTCAAGCCGAAACTCGTCAGGTACAGCCCACTTGGGGGGGTGTCCAAAAGTCAGTGTACTTGGGCATCTTTCGTGTTCCATGTATATTAACTTTGCTTAAGGACCACTCAATGCAGTATAATTGCCTATTTAACAAGTGCATAATAAAAAGACAAGGCAATAACACCTGAATTTCAAATAAACAGTCAATTTTTATCTGGCAAAATTATTTTTTCTCCCATTTTGCCGGCCCCCTGTGTCATGTGACAGAAATCAGCCAATCACAGACTAGTATACATATAACCATGTGAACTTATGCACATGCTCAGTAGGATCTTGTTTCCCAGAAAGTGTGTATATAAAAAGACTGTGCAAAATTTGATAATGAAAGTAAATTGCAAAGGGTCTTAAAACTACGTGCTCTTTCTGATTCATTACAGTTTATTTTGATTTGAGTGTCCCTTTAAATAAAGTTTCAAGATTTTATGGACTTCATGACTGTAAATTCACATTTTAGAGTTCTCTCACAGAGTTAAAAAATGGTACATTTATCTTTTAAAGCTCTGTATCTGACTTTGGGGCGATTACAAGTGGTGCGGTATTTAGCCTTTTTTTCTCGCATCCAAACACCGCCAGAAGTAAACTTTTAACGGGCGGTTTAGCACCCGTAGTACAAGTTGAAAGTAAAATATTTGTGCTCGAGCAAAAGCCGACACGTGCTTATTTCAGGACTTCCAATATTACGACACCGCTAACTTCTCCCCATAGAGAGTGCAAACTTGAAAAAACTAACACTTATCGTTTGCACACTAACCCGGCAGCAGTTAAACCTACAACGCTAACCCGAAGAAAGTTATGAATATTTTACAATACAATGTTCTTCACATAGAAGCAAATGTTCTATTTATTTTTAAACAGAGATTTATATATATATATATATATATATATATATATATATATATATATATATATATATATATAAATACATACATATATAATCCCATAGAAGAGCCCTCTCACTTCCAGATCAATATGCTTGGGTGCTAGTGACAATGAATAAAAGTAACAAGAACTTGCACTCACTGGTCTTTCCTTAAAAAAACACACATTTATTGTAACGTTTCGGAGATAGAGTATCCCCTTCCTCATATTTCTATATCAATATCTAATGTATTTGTAAAATATATATCTATACCTGAAGAACATTGGAATTTAAAATAGTTACAATACATACATTTAAAACACATTATTAAATATTAAAATTGAATAAAAATATTTTTTTCATATTTTCAGGTATTTGAGTGGAAAGGGCTCCAAAGTATATATACATATGTATATGTGTGTATACATGTGTATATATGTGTTTATATGTGTATATATGTATGTATAACATAAATACACATGTATACACATACATACATATGTATTTATACATACATACATACTATACATACATACACATGTATTGGACTTTGTGTATATTTGTGCATTTTGCATATTTGTGCATTTAAGAGTGCAGTTTGTCTTTTCTCATTGCATGCTATGCATAGCATGTCACTGTAATTGAGTGGGCTAGAAAAGGACATTCCTTGCATGTTTAAAGTGTTCTATTAACTCAGAACATATTCAGCTAGCAGGTCTTGCAGATGTGTCTTGCAAATCTATGTTTTCCATGTTTTCAAGAGCTTCTTGAAATGATAACAGATTAGGGAAAATATGTAGACAAAACAGGAAGTGAATACAATTTAATCTGCAGCAACAACATCCAATTGTGTTCTGTATTTGCTTCAAATAGAAGATTGAGCGCTATCATGTTAACCCTTGCAAACTCCAATGAGATGCTGTTTTCCGTTGAGCCTTATATTCTTAGAGAAGAGGCTTGCAGTGGTCTTGAGGTTCAGCCCCTTTCTTATTAAATTAATTGGGGACAGCCTTATATGTCTGTGAGCTACTAACATGCAATCACACAGCACTTAATTAAAGGGATACTGAACCCAAATGTTTTCTTTCATGATTCAGATAGAACATGTAAATTAAAAGGAATAGTCTAGTCAAAATTAAACGTTCATAATTCAGATAGAGCATGTAATTTTAAGCAACTTTCTAATTTACTCCTATTATCAATTTTTCTTCATTCTCTTGTTATATTTATTTGAAAAAGCAAGAATGTAAGCATAGGAGCCGGTTCATTTTTGGTTCAGCAACTGGGTAGCGATTTCTGATTGGTGTCTAAATGTAGCCACCAATCAGTAAGCGCTACCTAGGTGCTGAACCCAAAATAGGCCTGCTTCTAAGCTTACATTCATATAAAGATAGAACAAGAACAAAGAAAAATTGATAATAGGAGTAAATAAGAAAGTTGCTTAAAATTGCATGCTCTATCTGAATCATGAAAGTTTAATTTTGACCTGACTATTCCTGTAAGCAATTTTTCTTTGTTCTCTGATGCAATCAGCCAATAGGATTGAGCTGGCATTCTATTGGCTGTTCCAATCAGCCAATAGAATGCAAGCTCAATCCTATTGGCTGATTGGATCAGTCAATAGGATTGAAGTTCAATCCTATTGGCTGATTGCATCAGCCAATAGGATTTTTTCTACCTTAATTCTGTTTGGCTGAAAGAATTCTATCAGCCAATCGGAATCTAAGGGTCGCCATCTTGGATGACGTCACTTAAAGAGATATTCATTCTGCTAGAAGAGGCCGTTGGAAGAGGATGCTCCGCGCTGGATGTCTTGAAGATGGAGCCGCTCTGCGCCGGATGGATGAAGATAGAAGATACCGTCTGGATGAAGACTTCTGCCCCTCTGGAGGACCACTTCTGCCGGCTTAGTTGAAGACATCTTGCCGCTTGGATGAAGACTTCTCCCAGTAAGTGAATCTTCGGGGGTTAGTGTTAGGATTTTTTAAGGGTGTTTTGGGTAGGTTTATTTTTAAGGTTAGGGATTTTGGGCTGCAATAGAGCTAAATGCCCTTTTAAGGGCAATGCCCATCCAAATGTCTTTTTTAGGGCAATGGGGAGCTTAGTTTTTTTTAGTTAGGCTTTTATTTGGGGGGTTGGTTGTGTGGGTGGTGGGTTTTACTGTTGGGGGGAGTGTTTGTATTTTTTTTTACAGGAAAAAGAGCTGATTTCTTTGGGGCAATGCCCCGCAAAAGGCCCTTTTAAGGGCTATTGGTAGTTTAGTTTAGGCTAGGGGTTTTTTTTATTTGGGGGGGACTTTTTTATTTTGATAGGGCTCTTAGATTAGGTGTAATTAGTTTAAAGATCTGTCATTTGTTTTTTCTTTTCTGCAAAATAGTGGGGGGGGTTGTGATTTAGCTTATTTAATTTAATTTATTTAATTGTATTTAATGTAGGGAATTGATTTAATTGTAGTGTAGTGTTAGGTGTTAGTGTAACTTAGGTTAGGTTTTATTTTACAGGTAAATTTGTATTTATTTTAGCTAAGTAGTTATTAAATAGTTAATAACTATTTAGTATCTATTCTACCTAGTTAAAATAAATACAAACTTGCCTGTAAAATAAAAATAAACTCTAAGCTAGCTACAATGTAACTATTAATTATATTGTAGCTAGTTTAGGGTTTATTTTATAGGTAAATGTTTCGTTTTAAATAGGAATAATTTAGGTAATGATAGGAATTTTATTTAGATTTTTTAAAATTATATTTAAGTCAGGGGGTGTTAGGGTTAGGGTTATAATTAGATTTAGGGGTTAATTAATATAATGTAGGTTGCGGCGATGTCCGGAGCGGAAGATTAGGGGCTAACAAGTATAATGTAGGTGGCGGCGATGTTAGGGACGGCAGATTAGGGGTTAATAATATTTAACTAGTGTTTGTGAGGCGGGAGTGCGGCGGTTCAGGGGTTAATATGTTTATTCTAGTGGCGGCTATGTCGGGAGCGGCAGATTAGGGGTTAAAATTTTTATTTTAGTATTTGCAAATTGCGATGCGGGAGGGCCTCGGTTTAGGGGTTAATAGGTAGTTTATGGGTGTTAGTGTACTTTTTAGCACTTTAGTTATGAGTTTTATGCTACAACTTTGTAGCGTAAAACTTATATAACTACTGACTTTAAAATGCGTTACGAATCTTGTCGGTAGAGGCTGTACCTCTCACTTTTTGGCCTCCCAGGACAAACTCGAAATACCAGCGCTATGGAAGTCCCATAGAAAAAAGACTTTACGAACTTTATGTAAGTCTGTTTGCGGTAAAGCCAACAAAGTGTGCGGTACACCTATACCTGCAAGATTCGTAATAGCAGCGGGTGTAAAAAAGCAGGGTTAGGACCTGTTAACGCTGCTTTTTTACTTTAACGCACAACTCGTAATCTAGACAATTTATAATAGGAGTAAATCAGAAAGTTGCTTAAAATTGGATGCTCTATCTGAATCATGAAACAATAAATTTGTGTTCAGTGTCCCTTTAATCTAGGCCAAAGTACAATGTCAGTCACCGGTGGACATACTTTGTCTTACTACAACTAGACCTCTTCCTAGCACAGCAGAATTTAGAATGGCATAACATTCTGAAGGGTAATTCTATGGCATCATGCCTTCCCATGTCAATTCTCTCTGAATGTTTGATTTATTTACTAAGGTTATTGAAAATGAAAGGGACATTTTACCCTCATTTTGTATCCACTTTAATTTGTTTCTAATTATCTATTTTACCTGCTGGAGTGTATAAAGTTGTTTACAAATAGTTTCTTTTACTTTATTTCAGCATTTAAAATAACTGATTTTGCCTGTGGTAACCCTACCTATTTTGAAAGTTTCTGTACTTAAAGGGACAGTCCACTTGAAAATATTTATTGTTTAAAAAGATGGATAATCCCTTTATGACCCATTCCCCAAAACCAACACTGTAATATTAATATAATTTGTATCACTGTGATTACCTTGTATCTAAGCCTCTGCAGACTGTCCTCTTATCTCAGTGCTTTTTATAAATTCATATTTTAGCCAATTAGTGCTGGTTCATGCATAACTCCACGGTGATGAGTACAATGTTATCTATATGACACACATGAACTAGCGCTGTCTGGCTGTGAAAAGCTAATAAAATGCACTGAGATAAGAGGTGACCTACAGGGGCTTAGAAACAGGCAGAGATTTAGAGGTTAAAAAGTATATTAATATAACAATGTTGGTTGTGCAAAGCTGAGGAATTGGTATTAAAGGTGTTATCAATCTTTTCAAACAATAAAAAAATCAAGTAGACCATTCTTTTAAGTATAGGTTAAAGGGACACTCAAGTCGAAATTACATTTTCATGATTCAGATAGAGCATGCAACTTTAAACAGCTTTCCAATGTACTTCCATTAACAAAATGTGCACAGTATTTTTATATTTACAATTTTTGAGTCACCAGCTCCTACTGAGCATGTGCAAGAATTCATTGAATATATGTATATGCATTTGTGATTGGCTGATGGCTGTCACATGATACAGGGGGAGTGGAAATAAAAATAACTTCAAAATTTGTCAGAAAAAAATCTACTACTAATTTGAAGTTCAGACTAAGGGCCTGATATTCAAAAGCTCCCCGCTCAGGTGAGATGAACTAAGACGTCTCATCCGTACGGAGGGGTCAGTAAAAGAATGTTCAAAACACAAATTTTAATTTGAAAGATATGTATCTCTCTGTAGGGTTTTGTATGTGAAGGTGAGCCCCCTACATTATATCAGGCCCTGAGTTCTATTGCATTGTCTTTTTATCATGCATTTGTTGATTATGCAAATCTACTGTATTTACTGGTCCTATAAAGGAAACCTGTGTAAACATAGCCAACAGAAGAAATTACTCTCCCCGTAGGAGGCAGAAGAGATAAGAAATAAAATGTTACTTTTTATTTTTTCTAAATATTGGGCTTTGGTTTACAGAGATAATATAAACAATCATGTGTGTAAGTGATAAACTATGGATATCTGATTTCCCTGCAAGCTCAAACCCTTTTGATGGGTTGTGGTTTCAAAGAACAAAACTCACTATTTCAAATAAAAAATTAAACACAAAGGAGCAATTTATCAAACATTTAACACTCTGTAGCTGGTATAACAAGTCATTGGGAACACATTAAAGTGATGGTAAACTCTCTCCTTTATAAAAACAGATCTGGAAAGTTAGTGATATTTTAGACAGAGTTTAATTAATTAGTTGTAACAAAGATGTGCTATAACGTACATTTTACTATAGATATAAAAGTGAAATACCCCACTCTGCTGCCCACTTCAAAAGACAATTTTTCTGTGAGCTAAATATTTGAATTGTTCTCTAATCAGTGCTCTCCCCATATGGCACTTTTGTTGCAGCTAGAGCACTCACATACACATATTTAGACATATACTGTACAGTTACACCTCGCTCATACAGTGGGTTAGGGCCCGGCCCGGAGCCCCTCTGTAAAGTGAAAACTGCCTTAAAGTGAAACAAGGTGGTTTTATCTTTCTTTCCACTTGCCAGTGTGTTTAAAACTTGAAAACATATATTAGGTGTGCAATAGAGCTAGGTTATTGTAGCCCTTCTCAGTCAAACACCTTCCCATTTACCATATACATTTTAACCCTTTTAAAAACTTTTTAGCAATATTACAATTATATATTTTTATTAAAACGTGTATATGTGAGTGTAATAGTTTATTTTAATTGGATGTGTTTTGTGCAACTTTTTTTTAACCGTTACACTTTAATTCAGGTCTCAAGTAGTGCTAAATATTAAAGGGCAGTTTCAGCTTTCGCTGAAGCGCAAACTATATCTTTCAACTTGTAATATCAGTGCTATTTAGCATGGTCGGGATATCTATTAAAAGTATAGGTTGTGCTTGAGCGATGTCGGTCATGCTAACTCATTTAAAGTAAATGGGATTTACCATAGACTTGTAATACCAAGTTGCACGCTTTTTGCAACCTGCACTATCATTAGCGCTCTATTTATAATCTGGCCCACAATTAGGGATTGAGCCCTTTCTCATATATATATATATTTTAAATAACCGGTTTATTAAACAACATCCAACAATACAAACAATACTCAAAGACAAGGATAAATGTTACAAAAATATATCCTCACAAATAATCCCAAATTAACTGGGAAACTTGCAACAATAAACCAAACTAATCATGGTCAAAGAAACCTAATGTAACAGGTGGTAGAAAATGTTATCCACATAGACTCAAAATATATTTATACAGATGGACAAGGTAAAATACAACCGTCTATCCATTGTAAGGTCATGTGATGAGGAACTTAATATGTTAGGATCAAAGACAATACGGATAGTATGAGCATCTATCTAGTTTTCAATTGTATTATCTGTATAGGTTATTTCTCATTTATTTATTAATATACAGTTTTATATTCTAGTATCGGCAGGGCTCTAATTTGTATGTTGACTGCCAATCTTTCACTATCGTTATTTTTAATTATTTTATTACATATGACATCACTTTTTTAATGTAATTCTTTAACTCTCTTTTTTATCTTGTACATTTTTTATAATAAAAAACTATTTGCAATAGAAAAATACTTCTATAAAACATCTAGGACCAGATTACAAGTGGAGCGCTAAATATCGCTTTCAAGAATATTAACTCATAAATATATATTTATATAAGTATATATATATATATATATATATACTGGGAACACACAGTTCCCATAGACTGCACTGTTTTCAGTGCCGTTTTATTCCCCATTCCCGCCAACTTTAGACTCCAAAAACTGCCTAGTGCAGTTGTTTTTAATAAAAAAAATGCTATTTGTTTTTAATAAAAAACTACAATGCCCTCTATTTTGAGGGCATTTGGGGCACTTTTATAAAATTAACCAGAGATTGGTTCTCGCTGTAGCAATAATCATCCACTTGTAATTATAGTGCTCCATTTGCAATCTAGCCCTAAATATCAAATTCAACATTTTTCTTTTCATCACACATACACACACAGCTCTTACTCAGCAGAATGCATCCCAAGCTTTACAAATTGTAAAAGTGACAAAATATATAACAAAAATGCATATTTTACAGTGAATAATTAAACATATTAGGAAAGTTTCATTTAAGATTTAAAGGGACATTTTAGATGCAAAAATTACATACTCTAACTCATTAGTACATGTAATTTTTGCATTATTGACTCTTGATTACTTTGGTTTGGTTAAACGCACAGCTAAATTTCTGCTTTAGAGCTTCAGTACATAGAAGCTCCTGAAAAAGGAAACAGACGGTAATCAGGCAGTATATGCACACAGATAGATAGATAGATAGATAGATAGAGATAGAGAGATAGATAGAGAGATAGATAGACAGACAGACAGACAGACAGATAGATAGATAGATAGATAGATAGATAGATAGATAGATGCTGTGAGTATATGTTTGTTTCTATTTATTTGAAATGATAAAATAATTATCTAATACAGATCTAATGGCTTCTTGCTTCCAGTACCCTATTTGACCACACCCCAGCCTCTGGCATACGATAATTCTGGGGAAATGAATCTCTTGTGAATGCCACAGATGTTAAACTCTTTTTTGGAACAGAGCCTGTTTGCTAATCCATGCACGCAGAACAAGGCAAGCATAAAATCCCTTCACATATCAGGGCTTGGCTGCCATATTGATGTGACACCTGCACCTAAATTGCCTGCACTGTGCAGGTTAGTAACTTACTGTATGATGGCCACCTCCCATACACACCTGTATAAATCACAGCTGCTAGGGAGGGACAGAAATGAATCAAATCACAGCAGAATCTGGTTTAAACATGTCAGTCTTGACTCTTCAGACACCTGTTACTCTATGTAAAATATTTATAAAAATGGAAGAATTTGCTCCAAATTAGAAAATGAGTATCCACAGAACAACTTAAGACAATGAAAATGTTCCACATAATCTTCTTCTATATAGAACATACAGTGTGTATATATATATATATATATATATATATATATATATATATATATATATGGCAGCTACCCAACATAAGGCAATGACAATTTACCACATAGGGTCCGATTTATGAAAGTGCGAGCGGACATGATACGTAGCGTATCATGTCTGCCGCACATCGATAAATGCCGACAGCATACGCTGTTGGCATTTATCATTGCACAAGCAGTTCTTGTGAACTGCTTGTGCAATGCCGCCCCCTGCAGATTTGCAGCCAAACATCCGCTAGCAAGGGGTGTCAATCAATATACCCATTCCCCAGTTTGCGTAACCAACACGGTTATATTAATATACTTTTAACCTCTGTGATTACCTTGTATCTAAGCCTCTTGACTGCCCCCTGATCACATGGCCATATATTATCTATTGACTTACATTTTATCATATTAATGCAGTGTATTCCACAACCCACAGGCGTGAGAACAATGTTATCTATATGGCCCACATGAACTAGCAGTCTCCTGTTGTGAAAAGATAATAAAAAAGCATGTGATAAGAGGCTGTCTATAGTGGCTTACAAACAGGCAGACATTTAAAAGTTTAAATGTTATAAAGTATATTAAAATAACAATGTTGGTTGTGCAAAGCTGTGGAATGTGTTGTAAAAGGCATTATCTATCTTTTTAAACAATAAAAATGTTGGTGTTGAGTGTCCCTTTAACTGAGGTTCTTGATGTCAAATGTAAATATTATCATAAATATATACTAAAAATGCTTAAAGCTATAAAATAAAATAAATGTAATCTATTGGATTCCAAAGAGGTCTAAAACACAGTGCTTTCTAGTGTAAAATAGCTGTTTTAGCATTACTAAGTTAATGAATGTATTTGATGATTTGCACAATGCATTGCTGTTCTCTCTGGGAACAAGGGGTTAATATATGCACCAATGACCAAGGTTGTGCATATCAGCACTGTATTATGTGACCTTGTATTAATGTCAGGTTTGTAGTGTGCATTCATATGATATCTCCATGCAGTCATGCAGAAGTTTCACACATCTATCACTCTTTCACACTGAAGTTTCTCATGCTGACAGTGAAGTGACCCATCCACATTGGTGTTAAATAAATAGTTTGTACAGCTTGGTGTATAATATTCATACTTTTCTCACAAGCCATTTACAAATGTTATGTCTATTTCACTATCAGTCCTCACACTGCTACACATCTATATTTTATCCTAAATCATTATAGTTGATCATTTAGTTCTATGGAAGGATCACTCATATTTCAATCCATCCAAAAACCTTGAATGAAGTATATTTAGGGTCTTAAGTCCATTTATTACCCTTCCTTGACATCCCTTTCCTCCATTATTGGACAATTCCAAATGACTTATTGAACATATATCTACATTAACCAAACACTGTTGAACTCCTAAAACTGTAGTTTAAAATGTGACACTGGACTAGGGATCAGCTATAAAAATTCAAAAATATTACTGTGAGTATATTTATTCCATTATTCAATTAATTCAAATGTTTTGGCCCATTGTCAAGGCCTTTATTCAAAAGATTAACCAAAAATCAGATTAACTCATTAGAACTGTCATTGGCAAGGTCTCCTCTTTTCTTTTATTAATCAAGTTATAGGCGTAGAAACCCAAATAAATTAGTGGGGATAGCATTTTTACTGGCAGGGTATTCTTATTCAGTAAACTGGGAATTGTCCAGAACTACAGAATGATATATATATATATATATATATATATATATATATATATATATATATATATATATATATATATATATATATATATATATATATATATACAGGGAGTGCAGAATTATTAGGCAAGTTGTATTTTTGAGGATTAATTTTATTATTGAACAACAACCATGTTCTCAATGAACCCAAAAAACTAATTAATATCAAAGCTGAATAGTTTTGGAAATAGTTTTTAGTTTGTTTTTAGTTATAGCTATTTTAGGGGGATATCTGTGTGTGCAGGTGACTATTACTGTGCATAATTATTAGGCAACTTAACAAAAAACAAATATATACCCATTTCAATTATTTATTTTTACCAGTGAAACCAATATAACATCTCAACATTCACAAATATACATTTCTGACATTCAAAAACAAAACAAAAACAAATCAGTGACCAATATAGCCACCTTTCCTTGCCAGGACACTCAAAAGCCTGCCATCCATGGATTCTGTCAGTGTTTTGATCTGTTCACCATCAACATTGCATGCAGCAGCAACCACAGCCTCCCAGATACTGTTCAGAGAGGTGTACTGTTTTCCCTCCTTGTAAATCTCACATTTGATGATGGACCACAGGTTCTCAATGGGGTTCAGCAGGGGCGGAACTACCGGTGGTGCAGAGATCGCAGTTGCGACCGGGCCCGGCAGGTCCAACCCTTGCGGGGGGCCCTCAGCAGTCATCACATCAAAACTTTTTTTTCAACAAACTTTTTACTTTTTTTTTTTCTTCAACAAACGTTTTACTTTTTTTTTCAGTATTTTTTTCAGCGGCTGCGTGCCTGCTTTGAAACAGCAGTTTTAAATCAGAGCGTTGCCGCAGGTTACCATGGCAACGCTCTGAAACATTTGCCGGCTGCTGAGCGGGAAAGAAGGAAGCTGCGAGGTAGATGTCAGAATGCAGCCACTGCCAGTAACGCAGAGTGAGTACTACTGTACAGGTCAGCTGCATGTTCTGTTGTGGTGGGTGTTTAAATTATATATCAACTAAAAGGAGAAAAATTACTTTCAACGGCAGGAAGAGCTCATCCATACATATTGTTAAATCCTGGCCCCACATGGTTATATGTATAAACTTATTTTATGGTCTACCGTCTCAGATACCAACAAACACAAATTTAAATATATTAATAGATGTTGTGGTGGAGCTTTTAACACTATGCAGCGTGTGGATGACTTGCTATAGCGCTGCCTGTTCTCTGTCACATGCACTCCCGGTATATACTTCTATATAGAAATCTGTAGAAATGAATTTGTCTTTAAAAAAAATCAAAAGCACCAGAAGTGCGACTGTGACAGAGAACAGGCAGCGCTATAACAGGGCATCCACACGCTGCATAGTGTTAAAAGCTCCACCACAACATCTATTAATATATTTAAATGTATGTCTGTATCTATAAGAGACCATAAAATAAGTTTATTATATAACCATGTGGGGCCAGGATCTAAAAGCACTGGGAGTGGATCTGACAGAGCACGCAGGCAGCGCTATAGCAATGCCTCCACACGCTGCAGAAGGAGAACTATGTATGAAGTAAAGGTGTCTGGCTGCGGTCAGAAGTGTTTGATAAGCTTCAGCTTGTGTTTTTGAGTTGGGATGTGAGAGAGGGTTCTGGGGCGCAGCAGCACAGTTACTTCACAGGGTGGTGCAGTCTCAGGCAACACTGCTCCTTTAAACAGCCTGAAACATTTTACTTCCCAATTCCCTCCTTTTCATCTCCTCCCCTTATTTTTTCCCTCGCGCGCGGTGCTGAGCCTGCCAGTAAGGTATTCAGTACTAAGTTGAGACAGCACACAGCTAATTTACAGCCAGGACGATATAGTAGAGACAAGATTATCTACGGTAAGGGGGCAGTGGTAGCTGTGTTTTGTCAGTTCTAATTTGACATTTTTATTATACTGTGAGCTGCATGCATGAGTGGTCAAGTAGACTGCCAGCCTCAATCTTCCTAAGCTCTGGCCAACTATATCACCACTCCTCTGCAAAGGGTCCTGTATCGTTGAACTACATCTTTCTTAGGTTCTAACAGTTTTTAACCCCACTCTGTGCATTTTATTAAAGTGCTCAAAGTTTTCATGTGTTTAAATGGCAGGCAATGAGGAAAAATGTCTTAGCAAATAGAAGTTAAAATATGCAATCTTTAGATTTACAACAAAATATGATTACCTACCTTACATTCACTTGCTCATATGTATGTTAGATAAATAAGATAATAACCTAGATTAAATCATCTGTGCTTTTCTCTTTGGGGCAGCAAGTCCCCCCCCCAAACATATATCAGCACAAATATATATATATATATATATATATATACATACATTCATTTTGTATTTTTTTTTTTTTTTTAATTATTTATAAAAATCTTGTGTCCTCTTTAAATGCCTCTGAAAATTGTGCTGGGTCTATATACAGTACTGGTGGGTTAATCAGTGTCACTATATACAGTAATAGGGGGTCAGACCATCTCACAGACTGTGGGCACAGGGTACTACCTCCTTTTGCAGACATGTAATCTGATTAAAAAAAAATACTGTGTTAAATGTTAAAAAAAATAAAAAATTATATGTATTAAATTCACTTTTTTGGGTGTGGGGGGGGCCCATTCTTAGATTCTTGCACCTGGGCCCTGTGGTTTCTAGTTACGCCTCTGGGGTTCAGATCAGGTGAACAAGGAGGCCATGTCATTAGATTTTCTTCTTTTATACCCTTTCTTGCCAGCCACGCTGTGGAGTACTTGGACGCGTGTGATGGAGCATTGTCCTGCATGAAAATCATGTTTTTCTTGAAGGATGCAGACTTCTTCCTGTACCACTGCTTGAAGAAGGTGTCTTCCAGAAACTGTCAGTAGGACTGGGAGTTGAGCTTGACTCCATCCTCAACCCGAAAAAGCCCCACAAGCTTATCTTTGATGATACCAGCCCAAACCAGTACTCCACCTCCACCTTGCTGGCGTCTGAGTTGGACTGTAGCTCTCTGCCCTTTACCAATCCAGCCACGGGCCCATCCATCTGGACCATCAAGACTCACTCTCATTTCATCAGTCCATAAAACCTTAGAAAAATCAGTCTTGAGATATTTCTTGGCCCAGTCTTGACGTTTCAGCTTGTGTGTCTTGTTCAGTGGTGGTCGTCTTTCAGCCTTTCTTACCTTGGCCATGTCTCTGAGTATTGCACACCTTGTGCTTTTGGGCACTCCAGTGATGTTGCAGCTCTGAAATATGGCCAAACTGGTGGCAAGTGGCATCTTGGCAGCTGCACGCTTGACTTTTCTCAGTTCATGGGCAGTTATTTTGCGCCTTGGTTTTTCCACACGCTTCTTGCGACCCTGTTGACTATTTTGAATGAAACGCTTGATTGTTCGATGATCACGCTTCAGAAGCTTTGCAATTTTAAGAGTGCTGCATCCCTCTGCAAGATATCTCACTATTTTTTACTTTTCTGAGCCTGTAAAGTCCTTCTTTTGACCCATTTTGCCAAAGGAAAGGAAGTTGCCTAATAATTATGCACACCTGAGATAGGGTGTTGATGTCATTAGACCACACCCCTTCTCATTACAGAGATGCACATCACCTAATATGCTTAATTGGTAGTAGGCTTTCGAGACTATACAGCTTGGAGTAAGACAACATGCATAAAGAGGATGATGTGGTCAAAATACTCATTTGCCTAATAATTCTGCACACAGTGTATATACAGTATATATATATATAGTGTCCAAGAGTAAGCACTCTCACCTGACTTACTAAAACTTTGAACCAAGGTGCAAAATATATGTAACATAAGTCCAGGAAAAAATTGCACTCTCTGTCTTTAACAAAAAAACATAATTTGCTGAAGTGACGTTTTGGCATCTGATTGGCCCCATACTTATTCTGCAGCATGATGACACCACACATGAAGTTATTAAGAACTATGTTCAGCGTAAAGAAGAACAAGAAATCCTGGAAGTGATGGTATGGCCCCACAGAACCCTGACTAGCAGCCAAAAAGGTATGTAGGCACCTGTTGAGCAGCCCAAATGGTACTCCAAATACTCATTCTTTGACAAGTAGAAATTCCCACCTCACCCGTTACCACACAGACAAACAATTTCAAACAGTTTGTGATACCTTGCCAAATACTGCAAACCGGTCTTAGGGGAATCCCCAGTGGCCTCTTGCTCAGTGCGCACTCATACTCCAGTGGTACAACAGATTGTTACCTCCAAAAACCTTCGGGCTGTCGCGGGTCCCCTCTTCAGTTCACCGAATCACCTGTTGTCGGCGGATGACAAGAGAGGATGACATGATAGAGAGGAGGAGCTCACTCCTAGACTTGCTGCTGACACATTTTGGCAAGGAAAGCCATAATTGTAGCTCAGCGGCAAGTCTAGGAGTGAGCTCCTACTCTCTATCCACATTGCCGCTATCATGTGAATCAATTTCCTGTATGTGGATTTCTTAAAGATGTGAACAATAAAAGTTAACTTTTCATTCTCACTGAGAGTGCTCCTCCATTAGATTTTTGTGAGGCTTTGTGTCCACAGAACCCTGCTCTCATCATCATTGGGTCTGTCTGAAATTATATGAGGAGACAGAAGCAACTGAGGCAACCTAAGTCCACAGAAGAAATGTGGTTAGTTCTCCAATATGTTTGGGACAACCTACCCATCGAGTTCCTTAACCCCTTAACGACCAACACGTTGCTGGTCTTTCAAAGGGGTTTGTTTTTTCATAACACGGTCTCACCACCAGCGGCAAGACCATGTTATTTCAAGAGGGCTTCAGGACGGAGGGTGGTCATAGGGGCCTAGTTATCAAGCTATCTACTTTACCTGCCTTCGCCGGTTCAATACGCCCGCCTAAGCTCGCCTACCATCGCCGCCGCGGACCTGCAAAATTTCGCCTAAGTTATCAATAAAGCTGTCAAAAAGCTGCGCACCAAGTACGGGGCGATGAGCAGCGGATTGTGAGAGTTATCACTCATCCGATCTCGCTGTTCTTCGGCTTTTTGACAGCTTTATTGCTAGCCTGTCACTAAGCACCCACACTAACTACACTGTTCTACCCCCTATACCGGCGCCCCCGGAGCCCCCCGCAACTAAATAAAGTTATTAACCCCTAAACCGCCACTCCTAGACCCCGCCGCAACTCTTATAAATGTATTAACCCCTAAACCGCCGCTCCCGGACACCGCCGCCACCTACATTATACCTATTAACCCCTATCCTGCCCCCCCTATACTGCCGCCACCTATAATAAAGTTATTAACCCCTATCCTGCGGATCCCGGACCTCGCCGCAAATAAATAAATAGTTTAACCCCTAAACCGCCGCTCCCGGACCCCGCCGCAACCTATATTAAATTTATTAACCCCTAATCTGCCCCCCCTACACCGTCGCCACCTATAAAAAATGTTTTAACCCCTATCCTGCCCCCCCTACACCGCCGCCACTGTAATAAAATTATTAACCCCTAAAGCTAAGTCTAACACTAACCCTAACACCCCCCTAACTTAAATATTAATTAAATAAATCTAAATAATATTTCTCTTATTAACTAAATTAATCCTATTTAAAACTAAATACTTACCTTTAAAATAAACCCTAATATAGTTACAATATAAATAATAATTATATTGTAGCTATCTTAGGATTTATTTTTATTTTACAAGCAACTTTCAATTTATTTTAACCAGGTACAATAGCTATTAAATAGTTATTAACTATTTAATAGCTACCTAGCTAAAATAAAGAGAAATTTACCTGTAAAATAAAAATTAACCTAAGTTACAATTATACCTAACACTACACTATCATTAAATAAATGAATCCTATTTAAAACTAAATACTTACCTGTAAAATAAACCCTAAGATAGCTACAATGTAATTAATAATTACATTGTAGCTATCTTAGGATTTATATTTATTTTACAGGTAACTTTGTATTTATTTTAACTAGGTACAATAGCTATTAAATAGTTATTAACTATTTAATAACTACCTAGCTAAAAGAAATACAAAATTACCAGTAAAATAAATCCTAACCTAAGTTAAAATTAAACCTAACACTACACTATCATTAAATAAATTAAATAAATTAAATACAAATACCTACAAATAAATACACTAACTAAAGTACAAAAAATAAAAAAAGAACTAAGTTACCAAAAATAAAAAAATAATTTACAAACATTATAAAAATATTACAACAATTTTAAGCTAATTACACCTACTCTAAGCCCCCTAATAAAATAACAAAGCCCCCCATAAAAAAAAATTCCCTACCCTATTCTACATTTAAAAGATACCAGCTCTATTACCTTACCAGCCCTTAAAAGGGCCTTTTGCGGGGCATGCCCCAAAGAAAACAGCTCTTTTGCCTGTAAAATAAAAATACAACCCCCCCCCAACATTAAAACCCACCACCCACACACCCCTACTCTAACCCACCCAAACCCCCCTTAAAAAAACCTAACACTACCCCCTGAAGATCTTCCTACCTTGAGTCGTCTTCACTCAGCCGAGCCGAATTCTTCATCCAATCCGGGCGATGTCTTCATCCAAGCGGGGGCTGAAGAGGTCCATCATCCGGCTGAAGTCTTTATCCAAGCAGGGGGCTGAAGAGGTCCATCATCCGGCAGAAGTCTTCATCCAAGCGGGGGCTGAAGAGGTCTTCCATCCGGCTGAAGTCTTCTATCAAGCGGCATCTTCAATCTTCTTTCTTCTGGCTCCATCTTCATCCCGCCGACGTGGAACATCCTTCCTCCACGACGAACTCCCGACGAATGAAGGTTCCTTTAAATGACGTCATCCAAGATGGCGTCCCTCGAATTCCGATTGGCTGATAGGATTCTATTAGCCAATCGGAATTAAGGTAGGAATAATCTGATTGGTTCCGATCAGCCAATAGAATGCAAGCTCAATCTGATTGGCTGATTGGATCAGCCAATCGGATTGAACTTGAATCTGATTGGCTGATTCCATCAGCCAATCAGATTATTCCTACCTTAATTCCGATTGGCTGATAGAATCCTATCAGCCAATCGGAATTCGAGGGACGCCATCTTGGATGACGTCATTTAAAGGAACCTTCATTCGTCGAGAGTTCGTCGGGGAGGAAGGATGTTCCGCGTCGGCGGGATGAAGATGGAGCCGGAAGAAAGAAGATAGAAGACTTCAGCCGGATGATGGACCTCTTCAGCCCCCGCTTGGATGAAGACTTCAGACGGATGATGGACCTCTTCAGCCCCCGCTTGGATGAAGACTTCAGCCGGATGATGGACCTCTTCAGCCTCCGCTTGGATGAAGACATCGCCCGGATTGGATGAAGAATTCGGCTCGGCTGAGTGAAGATGACTCAAGGTAGGAAGATCTTCAGGGGGGTAGTGTTAGGTTTTTTTAAGGGGGTTTGGGTGGGTTAGAGAAGGGGTGTGTGGGTGGTGGGTTTTAATGTTGGGGGGGGTTGTATTTTTATTTTACAGGCAAAAGAGCTGTTTTCTTTGGGGCATGCCCCGCAAAAGGCCCTTTTAAGGGCTGGTAAGGTAATAGAGCTGGTATCTTTCAAATGTAGAATAGGGTAGGGAATTTTTTTATTTTGGGGGGCTTTGTTATTTTATTAGGGGGCTTAGAGTAGGTGTAATTAGCTTAAAATTGTAATATTTTTATAATGTTTGTAAATTATTTTTTTATTTTTTGTAACTTAGTTCTTTTTTTATTTTTTTAGTTAGTGTATTTATTTGTATTTATTTGTAGGTATTTGTATTTAATTTATTTAATGATAGTGTAGTTTTAAGTTTAATTGTAACTTAGGTTAGGATTTATTTTACTGGTAATTTTGTATTTCTTTTAGCTAGGTAGTTATTAAATAGTTATTAACTATTTAATAGCTATTGTGCCTAGTTAAAATAAATACCAAGTTACCTGTAAAATAAATATAAACCCTAAAATAGCTACAATGTAATTATTAATTACATTCTAGCTATCTTAGGGTTTATTTTACAGGTAAGTATTTAGTTTTAAATAGGATTCATTTATTTAATGATAGTGTAGTGTTAGGTGTATTTGTAACTTAGGTTAGTTTTTATTTCACAGGTAAATTTCTCTTTATTTTAGCTAGGTAGCTATTAAATAGTTAATAACTATTTAATAGCTATTCTACCTAGTTAAAATAAATTGAAAGTTGCCTGTAAAATAAAAATAAATCCTAAAATAGCTACAATGTAACTATTAGTTATATTGTAGCTAGTTTAGGGTTTATTTTACAGGTAAGTATTTAGCTTGAAATAGGAATAATTTAGTTAATAAGAGTTAATTTATTTTGTTAGATTTAAATTAGATTTAATTTAGGGGGGTGTTAGGTTTAGACTTAGCTTTAGGGGTTAATAATTTTATTATAGGTTGCGGCGGTATAGGGGGGGCAGGATAGGGGTTAATAAAAATATTATAGGTGGCGACGGTGTAGGGGGGGCAGATTAGGGGTTAATAAGTTTAATATAGTTGGCGGCGGGGTCCGGGAGCGGCAGTATAGGGGTTAATACATTAATTAGGGGTGGCGGCGGTATAGGGGGGCAGAATAGGGGTTAATAGGTATTATGTAGGTGGCGGTGGAAGCCGGGTGCGGCGGTTTAGGGGTTAACAGATTTCTTAGAGTTGCGGCGGGGTCCGGGAGCGGCGGTTTAGGGGTTAAAATGTTTAATATAGGTGGCGGCGGTGTAGGGGGGGCAGATTAGGGGTGCTTAGACTCGGGGTACATGTTAGGGTGTTAGGTGTACACACTTCCCATAGGAATGAATGGGATGTCAGGCAGCAGCGAACTTGAACTTTCGCTATGGTCTGACTCCCATTGATTCCTATAGGATCCGCCACCTCCAGGGTGGCGGATTGAAAACCAGGTACGCTGGGCCGTAAAAGTGCCGAGCGTACCTGCTGGGATTTTGATAACTCCCAAAAGTAGTCAGATTGTGCCGAACTTGCGCTCGGAACATCTGGAGTGACATAAGAATCGATCTGTGTCGGACTAAGTCCGGCGGATCGATGCTTACGTCACCAGATTCTACTTTTGCCGGTCTGTAGGGCTTGATAACTAAGGCGAATCAGCCTCGCCACAAATACGCTGTGGAATTCCAGCGTATTTGAGGTTGACGGCTTGATAACTAGGGGCCATAACATCAACATTGCCACAGGCGGGGAGACCCATGCTGTTATGGCCCGAAAAACCATTAATGATCAGCGACGTACAGAGTACATTGTAATTGTTAAGGGCTTAAAAACTGTGTGCAAGTGTATGTAGAAGAACTGATGCTGTTTAGAAGGCAAAGGGTGGCCATACCGATTATTGACTTGATTGAAATGTTTTTTATGTTCACTTTGCATTTTGTTAATTGATAAAAATAAACTATTAGCATTTCTATTTTTGAAAGCCTTCTTACTTTACAGCATTTTTTCACACATGCCTAAAACTCTGGCACATTAGTGAATATGTGCAGCCACCAATCATCAGCCAGCTCCCAATAGTGCATTGCTGCTCCTGATTAGATTGACAAGTTGTTGAAATTATCTGAATCATAAAAGTTTAATTTTGACTTTACTTATGAGCAAAAATAAATAAATAAAATGAAAAAAAAATATCCAATGTTCATTATTTTTTCTATGTACTATTTAACTCCCCTAAGAGGACTGGAAGCACATCCTGCAGAATTCAGAATTCTGTCCGTGGAATAATATTCACTAAGTCATGCAGTCGTGCAGAAGTTTCACACATCTATCACTCTTTCACACTGAAGTTTCTCATGCTGACAGTGAAGTGACCCATCAACATTGGTGTTAAATAAATAGTTTGTACAGCTTGGTGTATAATATTCATACTTTTCTCACAAGCCATTTTATGTCTATTTTACTATCAGTTCTTACATTGCTTCACATCTTTATTTTATCCTAAATCATTATATTTGATCATTTAGTTCTATGAATGATCACTAGAAGCCTTGTAAGATAGTTTACGGGATCAGACATCTGCAGGTGTTAGCTGCAATGGAACATGTAGGGACCTTGACTCTTACCATTATCACCAAGAAATGCTGTAATTGCATGTGAACAAGACATGCCAAAAATAAAATATTTTGTGGTTAGGAGACGTCAATAATGTTTCATATTACAACTAGTATTTCAATCCATCCAAAAACCTTTAATTAAGTATATTTAGGGTCTTTAGTCCATTTTAACCCTTCCTTGGCATCCCTTTCCTCCATTATGGGACAATTCCAAATTACTTATTGAACATATATCTACATTAACCAAACACTGTTGAACTCCTAAAACTGTAGTTTAAAATGTGACACTGGACTAGGGATCAGCTATTAAAATTAAAAAATATTACTGTGAGTATATTTATTCCATTATTCAATTAATGCATATGTTTTGGCCTAATGTCAAGGCCTTTATTCAAAAGATTAACCAAAAATCAGATTAACTCATCAGAACTGTCATTGGTAGGGTCTCCTTTTTTCTTTTATTAATGCGTAGGAACCCAAATAAATTAGTAGGGATAGCATTTTTACTGGCAGGGTATTCTTATTCAGTAAACGGGGTATTGTCCAGAACTACAATATATATATATATATATATATATATATATATATATATATATATATATATATATATATATATATATATAAAAACAAGAAAAGATCCAGCGACTCTCAAGGTGTGAAAAATAAAGCTTGTTTATTTGAAGATGTGTTGTCTTGAAAAAGGCCCTTATGCTGGGCTGAAACGCGTAGACTACTTTGAATAAAGATTTGTGAGGCTTTATATACTACCAGGACATCGGCATTTGGGGTGAGTTGATTTACCAATAAGCTATACCCCATAGGCCCTTTTTGTTGAGTATACTTTTCTCTTTGATTTCAGGTCCATGTCTTCAAACTGACTAGGATACTGGATCAGGACATATCCCCTAGGATTTTTGTTTTAACTAGATATCTATAAAGGACATATCAGATTGGGATTGATTAATCCAATCAAAGACTGTGACTTTTATGATTATTAGGTTGTTTATTTTTTGTACATATAATATTATTTGTTCTTACTAATATTATTTCATATCACTGGGCAATCCAGCCCCAATGTAACTATATTGACTATTGGTGTAACATATCTCAGCCTAATGTCACTATCCCTTTAAGACTTCCTTCTCTGACTGCTGCATTTGGGCAGTATTTACATTCAGCTTGCTTGCCTGCCTGATTAATCATTCATGCACCTGATTACCTCAGCCTCTTTTTAAGCCTTCTCAGGTCTAATGTGCTTTGAAGTTGTGATCCTGAACAACTGAGATCTGTGACTGTTTCCTGCATGAATTTACCAACTATTCCAAGATACAGCATTTTCTATTACCTATGCTAAATATCATCAAACCGCAAGTATCAAAAATAATCCCATTCTGTTTCCTGGACACAGCTACTTAACAAACTCTGAACTTTGTTATAAATCAAGTATGCTTTTGCTTATCATCACTCTCTAATTACAATAACATCATCTTACTCAGAACTTTATAACTATTTCTCTGCTTCTAGTTGTCATTGCTGAAATAACCTGCAACAAACCTAGTTTGCATATATATGCTCAAACAGTAATTAATGCCTGAGACTTGTAACTTGTCCATCACTTGTGCTACTCTGATTATACTGATATACAGCTCTACATAATATTATAAACTGTGAACCTGCAACAAACCTTGGTTTGCATATATATGCACAAACAGTAATTAATGCCTAAGACTTACAACTTGTCTCATTTGTTTTACTCTGCTTATACTGATATACAGCTCTACATAATATTATGAACTGTGAACCTGCAACAAACCTTGGTTTGCATATATATGCACAAACAGTAATTAATGCCTAAGACTTACAACTTGTCTCATTTGTGTTACTCTGCTTATACTGATATACAGCTCTACATAATATTATGAACTGTGAACCTGCAACAAACCTTGGTTTGCACATATATGCACAAAACAGTAATTAATGCCTAAGACTTGCAACTTGTTTATCACTTGTGCTGCTGTGCTTAACTCTGACATACAACCTTATATAATATTATATACTGTGAACCTGCAACAAACCTTAGTTTGCATCTAAGTGTCAAACTTCTACCTGTTTACTCTGAAGCCTGTACATTCCACATTGCTATATATTTCTCTCATTGAATCCTGCAGCTACTCCTGTTAACTAATTATAACTTACAGTGAAGCCAGAATATATTGTATACAAATATTGCACTCTCCATTAATTCTTCAATAACTTCTATCAATTATGAATCACAGAATATCATCTATCCACGTCCAGGATACTCCCCCCCGGGTCAGGGGTCGGTGTCTTCAAATCCCTACCACTGCCCCGAGGGTCTGTTTCCTGAGCGCATGTACACCGGATCATGACAGAAAGTTAATGCCCAAAAAAGGGATCCGCAGTGGTAGTGGATGCACCGACCCTCAAAGGAAAATAAAAAATTACAACATAACTCAGACCCAAGCAATCCCTAAAGGAAAAATAGAAGATTTTCAAACTTTTAAAAATTTAAAGACACAGTACTCCCATTCTAGACAATCTTCTACTCATGTTCGTGGTTACCATTTTGGTGAAACTGATCCTGAATCTGACTATGAAAATGAAGAGGATTTAACCATAGCTTCAACAGAAAAAATTCAGATTTTTAAAGATTTAAAGAGACAGAACCACTTTTCTAAAATGTAATCTGTTCCTCAATTTCGTGCTTACCATTTTGGTGAAACTGATCCTGAATCTGACTATGAAAATGAAGAGGATTTAACCATAGCTTCAGCAGAAAAAATTCAGATTTTTAAAGATTTAAAGAGACAGAACCACTTTTCTAAAATGTCATCTGTTCCTCATGTTCGTGATTACCATGTTGGTGAAACAGATTCTGAGTCTGACTATGTAACTGAAGACGATGCATTCATAGATTCAGCAGAAAAAATTCAGACCTTTAAAGATTTAAAGAGACAGGACTACTGTTCCGGATTACCATCTAATCCTCCTGTTTGTGATTCCTATCCTGGTAATACTGATTCTGAGTCTGAATATGTCAACAGGGAGGATGACTTCACGGATCCAGCTGAACTGGCATTAGACTGGTATGAGCGCAAGTGTAATTTGCCACAAACTCAGACAAAACCTCAATCTATTGTTTATAATTACATGCTTGGTTGTTATATTTATGAAACAGACAGCTCCCATCATGAAACCTCTCATGGAAATACTGATCTTCCTATTTCTGATACTCCCATGGATTCGTTAGATTGGACAGATTCAGAGCCGGAAGAAAAAACATCTGGTTTACAGACCGTTGTTTGGAGAAAAAGTTCCCTCAACTACTATGCTGATTTATTACATCAGAATTATGCATCCAGTGGTGAAGAGGATTTCTGTTCTCAACCTTACTACAAGCCACAATGGCAGCAACCTAAGAAGCCTCATACTGGGAAGAAATATCAGTTATCTAAGCTCTCTAAGAAAAAAAAGAAGAAGAAAGTATTTCTGCCTACAGAAAATCAGAAGTACAAAGAGGAAACTCAGCCTGAATCTCCTGTTTCAGTTTCTGTTGTGCCAGACCCTCTCTTGCCTCATGACACTGTGAACACTAAGCTGGATGTTGTCTCTAGTCACCTTCAGTCTGTTCTTAAAGCATCCAATGGTATCTCTTCTCAGACTCTACAACAACTACAAAAACTGTTTCCAACTATTGATTTCTTGCATCCCACTCATGCTGCCTCAATGTCTATAAATCCTGTGCTAGAAACAAAAGATAATTTTGTTCCAGATACACAATCTAACAGTTTACCAGAGATAGTCCCTGGAGAATTTAGCTCTGATATTCAAACTCAAATAAGTATGCCTGCTGAACCCCAGACAACTTCTCAGTCAGAATCTTGTGTCACAATTCCTCCGCATCTACCTGAGTGTGGCATATTTCAGCACACTTCACCTTCTCAAAATTCTTCTGTTACTGCATCTAAGAAATTGTTTCCCTTGGGAGATACTTTGCATCAACCTACATTTTCTACTACATCAGTTTCCTGTACAGGAATTCCTGATACTGAATCCTGTGAGGACAACTTTGAACCAAGTTTGCAAGTGGACATTCTTGACCCTGAAACTTGTACAAAAGTTCTTCAAGAAGATTCCCCAGTGCCCATTTCTGTTCCTGTTTTCCATGATTATACTACTAAACCTGACATCAAGGTGGACTCTCCTGTTTTTGACCCTGGTATGGGTATTCCTTTGTTTAACCCAGAAATGGGTGTAATAATACTTGATCCTGAAGATAGCCATGCCCTGTACTCAGAAGCGAATATGGTTCTTGGCTCTAAAGTGGGTCTTGTTAATTCTTCATTTATGAACCCTGAAGAAAGCCTTGCCCTCTGCTCAGAAGAGAGTATGGTTCCTGGCTCTAAAGTGGGTTCTTTTTCTTTCTCTACAGTTGAACCTTGCCCTGGCATGGGCATTCCTTCACCCGATCCTACTGAGGATATTCCTGAACCTTGCCCTGGTGAGGGCATTCCTACACTTGATCCTATTGAGGATATTCCTGAACCTTGCCCAGATGTAGGTACTTCTGAACCTTGCCCTGGCATGGGCATTCCTTCACCGGATCCTACTGAGGATATTACTGAACCTTGCCCAGATGTGGGTATTCCTGAACCTTACCCTGGTGTAGGCATTCATATACCTGTTCTTAGTGAGGACACTTTTGATTCTGAATCCAGTAAGGAGACATTTCATATTGAATTAGAAGATGGCAAGAACTGGACAAATCTTGCACTCTACACTCCTATCTCCTACTTTGAAGAAAGCCCTGTTATTGCGTTAAAAGTGGCTATAGCTTTTTCTTTTGGAGTATATCTAATCCTCGGCCAAGAGGTTAATTCTGGGGATACTCAAATCTCTGACCCAAAGGTGGTTAATCTGGTTATCAATCCAGAATGCTGCATCTCTATTTCTGAAGCTGAGGAAAGCCTATTCATATCTCTAGGACTGGCTGCCTTTTCATTGGCTATGTACATGGTCATCTATCATGAAGAACATCCGCCTATCTACCCTCAGGATGATTCTGTGGTAGGAAGCTCATTGTATGTTACGTTCATGCATTCTCACGATGACTACAAAAAAGTTGACTTCAAGTTTTGCTCTCATCATTGTCAAGATCTTTTGATACCTGAATTACATGGCCTTTACTTCGTCATTCAACTTTTTCAAGAGATCTCCAACCCTCCTTTCTTGATTTCCGATTGGACTCACTACCTCCATACACCTACTTCTGGTTCTCCATATAATTTTTGTTCTCTCTCCTTTTGGATTGTGTTGGGCGCCCAGAGGTTGCCTTTGAGGAGGGGGATCTGTAACATATCTCAGCCTAATGTCACTATCCCTTTAAGACTTCCTTCTCTGACTGCTGCATTTGGGCAGTATTTACATTCAGCTTGCTTGCCTGCCTGATTAATCATTCATGCACCTGATTACCTCAGCCTCTTTTTAAGCCTTCTCAGGTCTAATGTGCTTTGCATTAACTTTGAAGTTGTGATCCTGAACAACTGAGATCTGTGACTGTTTCCTGCATGAATTTACCAACTATTCCAAGATACAGCATTTTCTATTACCTATGCTAAATATCATCAAACCGCAAGTATCAAAAATAATCCCATTCTGTTTCCTGGACACAGCTACTTAAAAAAACTCTGAACTTTATTATAAATCAAGTATGCTTTTGCTTATCATAACTCTCTAATTACAATAACATCATCTTACTCAGAACTTTATAACTATTTCTCTGCTTCTAGTTGTCATTGCTGAAATAACCTGCAACAAACCTAGTTTGCATATATATGCTCAAACAGTAATTAATGCCTGAGACTTGTAACTTGTCCATCACTTGTGCTACTCTGATTATACTGATATACCGCTCTACGTAATATTATGAACTGTGAACCTGCAACAAACCTTGGTTTGCATATATATGCACAAACAGTAATTAATGCCTAAGACTTACAACTTGTCTCATTTGTGTTACTCTGCTTATACTGATATACAGCTCTACATAATATTATGAACTGTGAACCTGCAACAAACCTTGGTTTGCATATATATGCACAAACAGTAATTAATGCCTAAGACTTACAACTTGTCTCATTTGTGTTACTCTGCTTATACTGATATACAGCTCTACATAATATTATGAACTGTGAACCTGCAACAAACCTTGGTTTGCACATATATGCACAAAACAGTAATTAATGCCTAAGACTTGCAACTTGTTTATCACTTGTGCTGCTGTGCTTAACTCTGACATACAACCTTATATAATATTATATACTGTGAACCTGCAACAAACCTTAGTTTGCATCTAAGTGTCAAACTTCTACCTGTTTATTTTGAAGCCTGTACATTCCACATTGCTATATATTTCTCTCATTGAATCCTGCAGCTACTCCTGTTAACTAATTATAACTTACAGTGAAGCCAGAATATATTGTATACAAATATTACACTCTCCATTAATTCTTCAATAACTTCTATCAATTATGAATCACAGAATATCATCTATCCACGTCCAGGATACTCCCCCCCCCCCCCCGGGTCAGGGGTCGGTGTCTTCAAATCCCTACCACTGCCCTGAGGGTCTGTTTCCTGAGCGCATGTACACCGGATCATGACAATTGGTCTTGTTTTTTCTTTTTTTCTGTTTCTTGTTTTGTGAAAGCATTATCACCACTAACACTTTTTGCACTGCAATTTTGGTATTTTCTCACACCCCTTGGACATTCCGGTATTGATCCAATTGTTTTTATTTTTACACATTTTTGTGTTTTATATATATTTTTACACATTGTATTTTTACACATTGTATTTTTTTCACATTGTGAATAATCTGTCACTTTAGAGTTATTTATCATATCTTCACATAAAAGTTTATTTTCCATTCCTGTTCCGGATAGGATAGAACTGTATTTGAACACAAGTATATTTTATTTTATTTTTAAGTTGTGGTTTCCATTTTCTGTGGCACACAACCACCTTGAAATCTACTCACTAGGATTTATTTATGTTGTTGATGTTTTAAAACATATGATCTAGTGGTGGAGTCATCCCCCACTTTTGACATATTAGCCATATCAGATGAGATAATCTGACTGCGTAATCATTTATCACAAGGTTTAATCCACCAAAATCCTTTTAGTTTATAGGTTTTATTTGCAAAGTTTTATTTATTTTTTAGATTGTAATTTGTGCAGTTTTAGACGTTGTGTTTTTAATGGTAAAACTAATTCCACTGTAAGCAATGTAATAAATTGTTCCTACTCTTATAAGAATTTCTTTGTTATTAGTAGAGTAATTAGTAAAACGTATGGTATTCCATAGCACTGACACCTGTATTATACCTTAGCCTTTGGTGCTGCTATATATCCACCACTGTACGTTCTCACTAGACCTATTAGGGGGTCTTCTTTATAGTGTAGCAGGTATATTGTCCTAGGCGCTAATTGCTTCTCCCCCCTTTTTGTAAATGTGTGAAGGACTCACACTGAAAATCTTATAGAACACAGCATACATACGGTCCTACGCGTTTCGGCAGTGTTCTGCCTTAACCATGGACATACTGAATGTGTAAAATGATCTAACTTAAATACACCTGTGCCCCAGGTGTAATTGAACAAATGCTGTGGCCTTAAAGAGATATTACAACATAGTAAGAAGCCATGAATATCCATATAAGGATAGTGAGACAAGCAAAATGGACAAAAAGATTATTATACAGACAAAAGTTAATGATCAAACCATATTATAGTTATAACAAGGGACAAGATTAACTAGATGGTATATCTACATAGAGGACCTCTATGGTGCCAATTTATAAGAGATTAAAGACATGTATTATATATTATATATATTATATATTAAATTCAAATTAATATATATACTGTATATATAGTGTCCAAGAGTAAGCACTCTCACCTGACTTACTGAAACTTTGAACCAAGGTGCAAAATATATGTAACATAAGTCCAGGAAAAAGTTGCACTCCCTGGATTTAACAAAAAAACACAATTTGCTGAAGTGACGTTTTGGGGCGTTCACCCCTTCCTCAGTCTGATGAACGGGTGAGCGCCCCGAATTGTGTTTGTTTGTTTTTAAATCCAGAGAATGCAATTTTTTCCTGGACTTATGTTACATATATTTTGCACCTTGGTTCAAAGTTTCAGTAAGTCAGGTGAGAGTGCTTACTCTTGGACACTATATATACAGTATATATATATTTTTTTAGTGTGGCTGCCAGCGTTGGTCAAAAAAGGGACCTGTTGAGGACACAAACCAGGATGCCAGCACCTAGTTAAGGCCTATGCCCCCTTGACCCACTGGTCCCCTGACTGGAGTTACCCCTTTCACACCCTGATGGCAGCCCTGACTGGGGGGGATTTTTGCATTAGCTGTCGTCGTCCCATATGATTTCCTGGGGGGGTACCCCATCCCCCCAGTTCCTATGTCCATGAATCAAATCACAGTGAGCCCATCCACCACAGTTCTGATTTGTTAATCTGGTTAACCGACTGGAATTCGTTTTTAAATAAACCTCAGGTTAAGTCCATTTAACAACTACTTATTTTTTATTTTTAAATGTTTTAAAATTTAGAGTGTCGGAAGTTGAAGAATTTTGTTTTATAGGATTGTTTACAATGTGTGTGATTGTGTCATTTTTACTGGACATTTTTCCCTGCATGGGAATCATGTAGCAGGTAGTTTACCAATGGAAAATATGTGACTAGTCAGTAAAGAAAAATATAACAGCCCTCTAACTATTAAATATAGGAAAAGGCATACGCCTAGATTATGAGTTTTGAGCGCTATATGGAAATTAATGAACACAACAAAAGTGGCGTTATTTAATCCCCTATAGCGCTGCCATTACAAGTTTTAAAAAACCTGGCTTGTGCGGGCGATATGGGGTTTTTAAGCTTCATACTGCACCAAAAACAATCGCTGTTTTGACGTGCTCATGCACGCTTTTCCCGTAGACATCAATGGGGAGAGTGGGTCAGAAAAAAGTCTAACATCTGCGATCGTGGAAAGAAAAACTCTGGAACGCAGCCCCATTGATGTCTATGGGGGAAAAGAAACTAACATTTAAATCTAACACCCTAACATAAACCCCACGTCTAAACACCCCTAATCTGCTGCCCCCGACATCGCTGACGCCTTCCTACAGTTATTAATCCCTAATCTGCCGCTCCTGATATCGCCGCCACAGAAATAAAGGTATTAACCCCTAATCTGCCGCTCCCGATATTGCTGCCACTATACTAAAGTTATTAACCCCTATTCCGCCGCACCCATCATTGCATCAACATCGCCGCCACTATATTAAAGTTATTAAACCTATTCCATCGCTCCCCGACATCGCTGCAACTAAATAAAGTTTTTAACCCCTAAACCTCTGGCCTCCCACATCACTACCACTAAATAAACCTATTAAAACCTAAACTGCCAGACCCCCACATCGCAACAACCTAAATTAAACTATTAACCCCTACACCTACACCTAAACCTAACCCTAACGTAACCCTAGCCCTAACACCCCCTAACTTTAACATAATTAAAATAGATCTAAATTAAATTTACAATTATTAACTAAATAATACCTATTTAAATCTAAATACTGTACATACTTACCTGTAAAATAAAACCTAAGCTAGCTACAATATAACTAATAGTTATATTGTATCTAGCTTAGGTTTTATTTTTATTTCACAGGTAAGTTTGTATTTATTTTAACTAGGTAGACTAGTTAGTAAATAGTTATTAACTATTTAATAACTACCTAGTTATAATAAATACAAAATTACATGTCAAATAAAACCTAAGCTATCTTACACTAAAACCTAAATTACAACAACAAAAAACTACCATTACAAAAAAATAAAAAAACTACCATTACAAAAAAAAACTACTATTACAAAACAAAACAAACAAAATTGGGGGGTGGAGCTAACCGCCATAGAGATCAGATGTGTCTGCCTGGGGCTCCCACTTATAACTTTATTATATCTCATATTAGTGAGATTTCTCCCTAAACAGAGTGATAATACGCCTCTATAACTTGCACGCAAGAGCCTACATCTACATTCATATAGATGAAACTTATGGACACCTTCTTTTGAACGGCATGGCACTCCAGCATGACGGGGCCTAGTGACGGGGAATGGCGCCTATATCGCTGAAACTCTACCTAGTATTCCTCTTGACCTGAGACATCAACTAAGAAGCTATAAATCCTTTCACTCCTTACTAAATTTGGATGAATTTCTACATTGAGGACCACTTCGCCGTCTTGGGCCCCTGAACCCCCCTCTTTTACTCAGTACCTGACAATTGAGAAGCAGCGGCTCACGGAGAGATTAAGTAGATAGGGTCCACAAGCTAAGTCAACCCATTTGCGGAGCTTATCACGCTTGGATCACTGCTCTGCCATGGAGGACTTGAGTTTTATGATGCGATCCCTCTTACTCGAGTTAGAGATTAAAATGGACCTCCAGTTTGCGGACCTATCTTCTCTCTGCAGAGTGCATAGACCTGAACCTACCTCTTTGGATGGCGCCTTACCTCCCACCCATAGTATACATGCCCCCCTCTCCTCCCATGTGGGAGCAGTGAAGCGGAGTGAGCTCTTTTTGGGGCACAGCGGGATGTCTGCAATTCCCCTTCATGTGAGGCAGTGCTGTATGGGACGCATCGCGATCACCTGGCAGTAGTTCAGTGCACCTTGCTTAAGCCATCTGCGGACTCCGGGAGTGATGCGGCCGGCCTCCCGGTCTCGTGCAGAGTCTCAGTGCCACGGATCAGATCGCTGAACAAAAGAGTACAACTTCCCGGACTGAACCACTATAATTCAAGAGCCACAAGATACCGCACTGAGAAGACCGGGGCCTATAGAGGCGAGGTACGCCAGATGCGCCCCCTGCTCGGCACTTCAAGCATACAAACTAACCAGAGAAGACCATTACATCTCCAGAAAAAAGTAAGGAGCTCTTTTGAACGACAACTCGACCCCTTGTTGAAAGCCCCAACACTCACACTCAGAGACACTACCGGGACTTTCGTAGATGCCGGTATAGGCTAACAATCCTTCTTGTGTCCCCCAGGACAGGACTCCCTATAGACAAACCTAGGAATCCCTGCCGGAACCAAGCTATAAACTCTTTCTCTCTGGACATTTTAGTGAGAACTGATAACTTAGATAAATCTTTCAAACCCACTAAGCCTGTTATTAGGTATATATATGGCGCTATAGCCAGCTATTACCCGCATAGCTCTCCTGTTATATTTTTAAAATACTCTAAAGTAAGCTGTTTACTGTTATAGGTTCATGCACATGTTATTGAGGATTCAAACCTAGGCTTAAGTTACGCACTGGTCTGTCTACGTGAGCAAGGAAGTACTGCAAATTAACCTTTAGGCACACCCTGGTGTTCTTGCAACCCCTCCCCCTGTTAACAGCCTTCACGCTTTTTACTCGTAGCAGTCCATATCTATGTAACTCACTTTAGTGCCACACATTGCCTTCCAAAGCTCCTATATCACTATAATATAGGACCATTGTACGTAATTTGAAGAGATACGTTAGTTATTTTGGGTACCCGCTATATTCTCTCCTCTTCCTTGAGGGTGGCATGATACCCTACTCTCTAATTTAAGTTAATAAATAAAAAACAAAATCACGGGTGCTTCCCATTTTACTTTCATCAATTGATAATATACCTTTCCTGTCACTTTGCCTACTTTTATTTTACATAACTTAAATGCAATTATCTTCATCTCCCCGTGAACCTAATATTTATATCTCACTCACTAACTCTCAGTTGTCAGCTTTGTTAAGTGTATTCCACTGGTTAGAAAGCCCGCCCCTCCCCCCCCCCCCACTTCACTTTAGAGCAGCTCTTGCTCGCTGCACTCCCCTTTACCCCCTCTTAAAATGAAACTGTATACCGCCAACCCCCCCCCCCCTTTTTTTGCCTCAACCTACTTTAATTAGTTAAACTGATTTATGTTTTATACTGCAATAGGGGGATCATCTCTATTTTCTCTATAATATAAAACTGAGGTTTTGTTATCTAATGCACCAAACTAGTACGGACATATGAATGCAGATTATGTTAGACTATTACTCCCACTTACTAGCTTTTGTTTATAGATTAATCTCTCCTCTACAGGTGAGTGGGATTGTGGTCTTTCCCATATTTTACACAAGATCAGTATGTGTACTATTTCATATCTTTACCATGTTTTATCCCTAGAATCATTACGGCAGTAATATTTTCTTCCGTTTATTCACTAATAATGTATGCACCTTTATAATGCTGCCACTGTTCACTGGTGATTTTGTATGTTATATTAGTGATGTCGCGAACCTAAAATTTTCAGTTCGCGAACCGCGGACTCGAACTTCCGGTATTGTTCGCGAACGCGCGAACCGCCATTGAATTCAATAGGCAGGCGAACTTTAAAACCTACAAGGACTCTTTCTGGCCACAATAGTGATGGAAAAGTTGTTTCAAGGGTACTAACACCTGGACTGTTGCATGCTGGAGGGGGATCCCTGGCAAAACTCCCATGAAAAATTACATAGTTGATGCAGAGTCTGCTTTTAAGCCATAATGGGTCTAAATCAACTAACATTCCCAAAGTGGCTGTCTCAAAACATCCCGGACAGAAGATAGATTGATAGTGATAGATAGGATAGATAGATATACATAGATTGATAGTTAGATAGAATCGATAGAAGAGAAATAGATAGATTTGTTAGATATATAATTACCCTAATAAATTCTAATAATCAAACATGCGTTCTTGGACCCAACTAGCTTGTGTCAATTAGTACTTTTCTTAGCACTTTAATCCCTGTTCCCCCCCCCTATCGGGGGAGTTCTATATGGCCTGCCAGATTACCCTGAAAAATTATAATAATAAGATATGTGGTCTGCTACCTATTTTAACGAGGTTGTGTTTTAAGTACTACCATTCTTAGCACTTTAATCTCTGTAACTCCCCCTATTTGGTGAGGTCTATACGGCCTGGATGATTACCCATACAAAATATAATAATAAGACATCTGCTCTTGGTCTGCGACCCATGGTAACTATGTTGTGTTAATTAGTAATGTCCTTCGCATTTTAATAGCTGTTACTCATACTCACCCTATCGGTGGAGGTCTATATGGCCTGCATGATTACCCTTACAAAATATAACACCCAAACATATGCTCTGGGACCCATGGTAAGTAGGTTGTGCTAAGTAGTACTGTTCTTTGCATTTTCATACCTGTTACAACACCAAATGGTGGCAGGTCTATCTGGCCTTCATGATTAGCTGCACCCAAACCCAAAAAAAAGCCGAGTGGTCTTAGACTAACACCCATGGCTAACTCTGTTGTTTCAATTAGTACTATTCTTAGCACTTTCATCCCTGTTACGGGCGGTCTACATGGCCATCATGATTAGCCGAACAAAATACTACAATCCAACCTTTGCTCAGTCTTCATAGGCCCTTCATTGTCTGTATTTTGATAGTACAGTTCTTATTATTCTTATAGCTGATACAACACCGAATGTTGTCAGCTCTATATGGCCTGCATGATTAGCTGCACCCAATACAAAAATAAATCCAAGCGGTCTTGGATTAACACCCATGGCTAACTCTGTTGTTTCAAGTAGTACTATTCTTAGAACTTTCATCTCATCATCCCTGTTACTTCCAGGACTCTCGGTGGTGGTGGTCTACATGGCCATCATGATTAGCCTAACCAAATACTACAATCCAACCTTGGCTCAGTCTTCCTAAGGCCCTTCATTGGCTGTATTTTGGTAGTACTGTTCTTATTACTACATGGTGGTCTACATGGCCATCATGATTAGCCTAACCAAATACTACAATCCAACCTTGGCTCAGTCTTCCTAAGGCCCTTCATTGGCTGTATTTTGGTAGTACTGTTCTTATTAGTTTAATAGCTGATACGACACCGAATGTTGTCAGCTCTATATGGCCTGCATGAATAGCCGCACCCAAAGCCAAAAAAAGCCAAGCGGTTTTGCACTAACACCCATGGCTAACTCTGTTGTTTCAAGTTCTAATATTCTTAGCTCTTTCATCTCATCATCCCTGTTACTTCCAGGACTCTCGGTGGTGGTGGTCTACATGGCCATCATGATTAGCCTAACCAAATACTACAATCCAACCTTGGCCCAGTCTTCCTAAGGCCCTTCATTGGCTGTATTTTGGTAGTACTGTTCTTATTAGTTTAATAGCTGATACGACACCAAATGTTTTCAGCTCTATATGGCCTGCATGAATAGCCGCACACAAAGCCAAAAAAAAGCCAAGCAGTTTTGCACTAACACCCATGGCTTACTCTGTTGTTTCAAGTTCTACTATTCTTAGCTCTTTCATCTCATCATCCCTGTTACTTCCAGGACTCTCGGTGGTGGTGGTCTACATGGCCATCATGATTAGCCTAACCAAATACTACAATCCAACCTTGGCTCAGTCTTCCTAAGGCCCTTCCTAAGGCACGAGCAAACTGAGGATTAAGATCATCAACAAACAAGATTTTTTTTATTTTAATTAGTAACTATACTGTGACAAAAAATTAGGATTGGTGTAAATAGTTGGCAAGACGGCCTGGCACAAAAGGATGGCAGGCAGGAGGGAGATGCAATTCAAGGACACTAGGAGACTGATTACTGACAGTCTAAACAGTGATGATTGACAATTTTTGCAATACTGTTAACAGAAATATGATTGCTGACAACAATTGGCTAGGTGGGCCTGGCTCACAGCAGGCTGCAAGGCAGGAGGAAAGTGCTATTCAATGGCACCAGCAAACTGACGATTCAAATCACAGCAACTATTACCAAAAATTTTAATTTTTAATTATTAGAATACTGTCACAACATATGATTGGTGTAAATATTTTTTTAAGTAGGCCTGGCACACAGGCTTGGAAGGCTGTAGAAAAGTGCAATTCAAAGGCACGAGCAAACTGAGGATTAAGATCAACACTAAAAAAATTTTTTATTTAAATTAATAACTATACTGTCTGACTGTGACAACAATTATGATTGGTGTAAATAGTTGGCTAGACGGCCTGGCACAAAAGGCTGGCAGTGGCAGGCAGGAGGTAAATGAAATTCAATGGCACTAGGAGACTGAATATTTGCAGTCCAAAAAATTATGTTTTTTTTTTTATTTTTATTACTGTTACAAGAATTGTGATTGGTGCCACTAATTGGCTACTTGGGCCTGGCAGACAGGCTGGCAGATATGAGTCGTGGATGGTAGGTAGGGCAGCAATTTAACACAGTATGCTGTGTAAGTGACAAAAACACAGGACTGATAGAAAATTAAGTTACATTACACTAGCAAAATATTTTAAAATTTTAGATTTTAATATTAAAATTATGTTAAGAAGTGCAATGCACATATGACTCTATGAGTGGTCGCACTGGCTGGCTGCTACGTAGGGCAGCAATTATAACAACAGTATGCTGTGTAAGTCAGATAGACAGTTAGACACAGGCCTGATAGAAAATACAATTAGATTACACTAGCATAATGATTTAAAGACTTTTTTTTTAAAATTTTAAGAAAAAGGTTAAGCACATACATATGAGTCGTGGCTGATAGCCTTGGAAGGGCAGCTATTAAAAACAGTAGGCTCTGTATGTCGGATACACACACGCCTGATAGAAAATACTATTAGATTACACTAGAAAAATGATTGAAATTATTTTTTTGGGGGGGGGAATTAAAAAAGGTTAAACACATATGAGTCGTGGCTCATAGACTAGGGAGGGCAGCAAGTAAACACAGTAGGCTCTCTATGTCAGCAAAACACACAGGCCGGATAGAAAATTATATTAGATTACACTAGCAAACAAATTTAAACTTTTTTTTTTATATATATATATTAAAATTAAGGTGAAAGAAAAATAGATATGAGTGCTGGGTGGCTGCCTGGCACAGACCAATTAACCAAAAGACTGAAAAAAAAGAGGTATATTAATGCTGAGTGAGCCTGACATACACAGGCATGATAGTAAATGTAATTAGATTACACTAGAAAAATATTTTTTTGTGTTTTTTTTTTAAATTAAAAATAATGTTATAAACGGATATTAACACTGGTGGCTGCTGGCTGGCACAGAGCAATGAACCAGAATATATGCTGTGTGACACTGGCCTGATAGAAAATGAAAAAAAATTACACTAGAAAAATAATTATATTTTTGGGTTAGTTAAATTTAAACTAATGTTAGGGAGATATCAGTGGTGGCAGTAGTCACAGCATATGCTGTGAGCCTTAAACACACAGCTGAAAGCCAGGCAAATGCTAATAAAAAAAAAAAAGAAAAAAAAAATGGCACGAAATATAGCCCTAAAAAGTGCTTTTTGGGGTGCTGTGCTTGCAGCAGAGATGAGTGGAGTCCTTCTGGACTGTAAATACACTAGCCTAGCTATGTTTTTCCTATTAATGTCAGGAGCAAAAACACAACACGTCCTCTCATTAAAAAAGCAAGGTCGTTATGAGTCTAAAATGGCGGATTCTGAGTAGCTGGGAGTGTCTGTGAGGGAGTGTCTGATGTTGATTGGCTCTAATGTGTCAGGCGGCTGTGACATAAAGGGTCAAAGTTTCCACAATGATGACACATAGGGGCGGATCGAACATCGCCATGTGTTCGCCCACAAACGTGAACGCGAACAACCTATGTTCGCTGTGAACCGTTCACGGGTGAACAGTTCGGGACATCACTATGTTATATCCTATACAACCTCAATAAAAAACTATTTAAAAAAAAAAAAAAAAAAATATCCAAAAAAAATAAAAAGTATTCCCCCAAAAACACCTCAAAATAAAAACCCTAATCTAGAATAAACTACCAAGTGCCCCTAAAAGGGCCTTTTGTAGGGCATTGCCCTAAGTTAAACAGCTCTTTTGCTACAAAAACAAACACCCCCTAACAGTATACAAACCCCACCCCCCAAACTACCAAGGGCCCTTAAAAGGCATGTTGGGGGCCCTTAAAAGGGCATTTTGTAGGGCATTGCCCTAAGTTAAACAGCTCTTTTGCTACAAAAAAACACCCCCTAAAAATATACATTACACAAAATAACAAACAAATTATAAAAAAATAATAAAAATTATTCCTATTCTAATACCCATTAAAAAAAACACCCCAAAATAAAAAACCTATTCTAGAATAAACTACCAATGGCCCTTAAAAGGGCCTTTTGTAGGGCATTACCCTAAATATATCAACTCTTTTTCTGAAAAAAAATACAAATACCCACTAACATTACAAACTCCCACCCCCCCAAACCCACAAAATACAAAAAACTATCTAAAAAAACCTAAGCTACCCATTGCTCTGAAATGGGCATTTAGATGGGCATTGCCCTTAAAAGGGCATTTAGCTCTTTTGCTGCCCAAACCCTAATCTAAAAATAAAACCCACCAAAAAAAACCTTAAAAAACCTAACACTAACCCCCGACGATCCACTTACAGTTTTTGAAGTCCCGCTTGAACGATCTTCATCCCAACGGAGAAGTCCTCATCCAGGTGGCGAGAAGTCTTCATCCAGACGGCCTCTTCAATCTTCATCCCGGCGGCGAAGTCCTCATCAAAGCGGCAAGAAGTCTTCATCCAGACGGCCTCTTCAATCTACATCCAGGCCTCTTCAGGCTGCATCTTCTATCTTGATCCCGGCAGTGCGTAGGGGGTCCATCCTGAAGACATCCGGCGTGGAGCATTCTCTTCATGCTGTCACCGCCGTACACTGAATCTTAAATGCAAGGTACACGATTCAAGATGGCGTCCATTGTATTGCTATTGGCTGAAAATTTTGAATCAACCAATAGAATGAGAGCTGCTTAAATCCTATTGGCTGTTCAAATCAGCCAATATGATTTAAGCAGCTCTCATTCTATTGGCTGAATCATCAAGTAACTTTTATTCTTTACATCTTTAAGAAATCCACATACAGGAAATTGATTCACATAGCGGCAATGTGGATAGAGAGTAGGAGCTCACTCCTAGACTTGCTGCTGACACGTTTCAACAAGGACATTTCTATTTTTGAAAACCTTCTTACTTTACAGCATTTTTTCACACATGCCTAAAACTCTTGCACATTAGTGAATATGTGCAGCCACCAATCATTTGCTGCTCCTGATTAAATTGAAAGTTTAATTTTGACTTTACTTATGAGCAAAAATAAATAAATAAAATGAAAACAATATCCAATGTTCATTATTTTTTCTATGTACTATTTAACTCCCCCAAGAGGGCTGGAAGCACATCCTGCAGAATTCAGACTTCTATCCGTGGAATAATATTCACTAATAGCGCTGCGGAATCTGTTGGCGCTCTACAAATACCCGATAATAATAATAACTAAGGGTTAGAGTGGTGCGTTAACTGTTGTGAGCTAGTGAAAATTGGTTTATCATGACTCTTTGTGTGCCTTGGAAGTAGCGTGCGTCAGAAGTAACGTGCATATTTTGAGTTGAAAGTAAATGCGTTCGCGTGAGCGCAATTGAATTTAACTGGCGTCGGGATAGCACAACTTCAGAGCTCTGGTTAACTGTTATGCTTGACTAAAAAAAAGTGTGAAAAAAAACATAAAAAAATAAATTTAAAAGAACAGTTACACTCATAATAACACTATCCCGATAAAAATGATTACAAAAAATTGCATTAAAACGTTATAAGGGCTCAAAGATATAAGGACTACAAAGGGCTTTAACATAGAGATACATACGTATACATATATGTCTTAATATGTATAAATATATATGTTTATATGTGTGTACATATGTATTTATATGTGTATTTATGTATTTAAATAAAAACACAAATACATATGTTTACATAGACATATAATGTATATAAGTGCATTGAAGCCCTTAGAGGTCAAGTAGCTGAAAACATGGAAAAGCATATTTATGCAATATTCACATTTAATAAAGTGTTTAACTATGTATTTAATGTAAATATTTCACATTCCAATGTTCTTCACACAAGGGAATATGTTCTAATAATTTATACATAGCTTTTCCTATATATATATATATATATATATATATATATATATATATATATATATATATATATATATATATATATATATATATATATATATATATATATATATATAAGACTAAAGTATTAAAAAGAAAAAAGGGGACAGAAAAAAATGAGGGAATGAAGAAAAGTATGCCCTATGCCAGCACTAATCGTATCAAAAAATTGAAAAAATGTTATGACGTGTGCAAAAAGTCTCCATCTAGTGGGAGTTATAAATAGCGCCACACTTGTAATCTAGCCCTAAATGAGCAGTAGATCATTTATATATGTCCCTATATGGCCACATAAAACAAATACACATACTCAAAAAGCTTGTCATGGTTTATGTCACTGGACTGCAGAGCAATTCAATATTTTCAAAATAAATGACATACTTATGCTGATAATTTTGTATGCAGATTTCTGCAGTTGCTCATATTTACCATGCAACTATATAAAGAAAAAGTTCTTGGTACCTGCAGTGCGACTGAGGAAGTACATGTGAAATAGAATAAGCCTTTTAGGCATGAATGGTTTTTATAGTGCATACTGCTAACAACTACATCAAAACGACAACGTGACATTTGTTACTTCCTGAATTACAAATAGTCATTAGGTGGTTGCAGCGTTAACCAATAAGTACAAGTATATAATTAATCTCTCTTAAAACTAAACTTTCATGTTATGAATTCAACAACCATTATGGGGCTAGACTACAAGTGGTGCACTAACTGTTGTGTGCAATGGAAATAGCACTCTTATTACAAGTTGAAAGTAAAAGATATCTTGAGAGCGCAATTCCCTTTTACGCTTGTCAGGATAGTGCAACTGAAAACCTTGCGTCAATGTTATAGTGTTAAAAAAAGTTGCAGTAAACACAACAAAAATACAACAAATCTTACAGTTACACTTATATAGACAATATTTCATAAAAAATAGTCATAAAAATATTTTTAAAAAGTTATAAGGTTTAAAAGGTATATGGTATAGGACAAGGTGTTTGACTGAAAAGGGCTATATTGTATATATACAGTACATACTTATACATGTCTAAATTTGTGTATGTATGCATATACAGTATATATATATATATATATATATATATATACAGTGGGGCAAAAAAGTATTTAGTCAGCCACCAATTGTGCCAGTTCTCCCACTTAAGAAGATGAGAGAGGCCTGTAATTTTCATCATAGGTATACCTCAACTATGAGAGACAAAATGTGGAAACAAATCCAGACAATCACATTGTCTGATTTGGAAAGAATGTATTTGCAAATTATGGTGGAAAATAAGTATTTGGTCAATATCAAAAGTTCATCTCAATACTTTGATATATATCCTTTGTTGGCAATGACAGAGGTCAAACGTTTTCTGTCTTCACAAGGTTGTCACACACTGTTGCTGGTATCGCTGGGCAACACAGACTTTCAACTCCCTCCAAAGGTTTTCTATGGGGTTGAGATCTGGAGACTGGCTAGGCCACTCCAGGACCTTGAAATGCTTCTTACGAAGCCACTCCTCCGTTGCCTGGGTGGTGTGTTTGGGATTATTGTCTTGCTGAAAGATCCCGCCACGTTTCATCTTCAATGCCCTTGCTGATCGAAGGATGTTTGCACTCAAAATCTCACGATACATGGCCCCATTCATTCTTTCATGTACACAGATCAGTCGTCCTGTTCCCTTTGCAGAGAAACAGCCCCAAAGCATGATGTTGCCACCCCCATGCTTCACAGTAGGTATGGTGTTCTTTGGTTGCAACTCAGCATTCTCTCTCCTCCAAACAGGACGAGCTGTGTTTCTACCAAACAATTCTATTTTGGTTTCATCTGACCATATGACATTCTCCCAATCCACTTCTGGATCATCCAAATGCTCTCTAGCATACTTCAGATGGGCCCGGACATGTACTGGCTTAAGCAGGGGGGACACGTCTGGCACTGCAGGATCTGAGTCCCTGGAGGCGTAGTGTGTTACTGATGGTAGCCTTTGTTACGTTGGTCCCAGCTCTCTGCAGGTCATTCACTAGGTCCCCCCGTGTGGTTCTGGGATGTTTGCTCACCGTTCTTGTGTTCATTTTGACCCCACGGGGTGAGATCTTGCATGGAGCCTCAGATCAAGGGAGATTATCAGTGGTCTTGTATGTCTTCCATTTTCTAATTATTGCTCCCACAGTTGATTTTTTCACACCAAGCTGCTTGCCGATTGTAGATTCAGTCTTCCCAGCCTGGTGCAGGTCTACAATTTTGTTTCTGGTGTCCTTCGACAGCTCTTTGGTCTTCACCATAGTGGAGTTTGGAGTGTGACTGAGGTTGTGAACAGGTGTCTTTTATACTGATAACAAGTTCAAACAGGTGCCATTAATACAGGTAATGAGTGGAGGACAGAGGAGCCTCTTAAAGAAGAAGATACAGGTCTGTGAGAGCCAGAAATCTTGCTTGTTTGTAGGTGACCAAATACTTATTTTCCACCATAATATGCAAATAAATTATTTCCAAATCAGACAATGTGATTGTCTGGTTGTCTGGATTTGTTTCCACATTTTGTCTCTCATAGTTGAGGTATACATATGATGAAAATTACAGACCTCTCTCATCTACTTAAGTGGGAGAACTTGCACAATTGGTGGCTGACTAAATACTTTTTTGCCCCACTGTGTATATATATATATATATATATATATATATATATATATATATATATATATATATATATATATATATATATATATATATATATGTATGTGTATGTGTACATATGTATATATGTGTTTAGTGTATATTTACTGTACATATTTCACATTCCAATGCTCTGCATATACAGAAACATTTAATTTTTATTGTAAATATAGATATATATATATATATATATATATATATATATATATATATATATATATATATCGGTATATACTTATACCTATATATCTATTCCTATAGACATATAGGTATAGATATTTATTTTACATTAACATTAAAAAATATTTAATAATAAAAATTAAAATAAAATTCTATGTGAAGGACAAAGAAATATATACGTAACGCTCTTCGTGTTTTTTTGCGCATTAGGAATAAATCGGTGTCAGGTTAGCACACATGAAGAATTAGTAATCCTAAAGCGTGTTCTTGAAATCTTAAAAATAAAATGTGAAAAATATTAATAATAATTATTAAAAATTACTATATGTACTGTAAAAGATCTAAATAATCCATAGTATATATATATATATATATATATATATATATATATATATATATACTTTTTTTTACAGTATCTATAATAATATTTAATAATAGGTACAGTTGTGAGGTCTATATATAAGTCTAATATGGAAATTTTCCAGTGCCTAGGGCAGCACAAAACCTAAATACAACAATTCAATTTGATTTTTGTAGATACATTTGCTGATAAGATCATCATATTTAATTCACTCTATATAAATATGTACTGCATATGTAATACATTTCAGCAGTGTATATTTGCAAAATATCTACTCTATACACAGACTATTAACAAATAAGTAAAATTAGCAACCTCAGATAAAGAGTGTAGTTAGTTAAAGATTAATTCATACTATAACAAAAAAAAAATAGTTTCTGCTTAAGAATTACTAAAGTTTCTTTTTTAATTCTAAACAGATATTAGTGATGTTTCTAAAATAAAAACGCTTCAACAGAGCTTAAACCCAGAAAGATGACCAGTCATGCAGCCAATTTTCTGGAACTGTATAGGTTTATATAGCATTTGTCCATTAAATCTGGGTCTTTGATGGATGATTATCCTGTCAGTAGTCAGTTCATTATAAGGCTTTTTATTTAAAAAAAATCATGCATTGCTCTTCTAAGAATTATTTGTAATAGGGCTGTTAAATTCTTACAACCTTTCTTCAAATAACGAAAGTTATGCAGTACAGCGGTTCCACCCCTTGCTCTCTCTCTCTATCCCCCCTCTCTTCTGCTCTCTCTCTCCCCCCTCTCTTTTGCCCTCTCTTTTCCTCCCTCTTCTGCACTCTCTCTCCCCCTCTCTTTGCACTCTCCCCCTCTCTTTTGTTCTCTCTCTCTCCCCCTCTCTTTTGCTCTCTCTCATCCTCTCTTTTGCTCTCACTATCCCCCCTTCTTTTGCTCTCTCTCCCCCTCTCTTTTGCTGTCTCTCTCCACCTTTCTTTTGCTCTCTCCCCCATCTCTTTTGGTCTCTCTCTCCCTCTCTTTTGCTCTCTGTATCCCCCCTATTTTGCTTTCTCTATCCCCCCTCTTTTGTTCTCTCTCTCCCACTCTTTTGCTCTCTCTCTCCCCCTCCCTTTTGCTCTCTCTATACCCTCTCTTTTGCTCTCTATACCCCTCTCTTTTGCTCTCTATCTCCCCTTTCTTTAACTCTCTTTCCCTCCTCTCTTTTGCGGTCTCTCTCTCCCCTTTATTTTGCTCCCCCCCCCTCTCTTTGCTGTCTCTCTTCCCCTCTCTTTTGCTCTTTCTCTCCCCCCTCTCTTGTGCTCTCTCTCTCCCCTCTCTTATGCTCTCTCTCTCTTCCCTCTTTGCGCTCTCCCCCCTCTCTTTTGCTCTCTCTCTCCACTTTCTCCCCCTTCTCTTTTGCTCCCTCTCTCCCTCTCTTTTGCTCTCTCTATATCCCCTCTTTAGATCGCTCTCTCCCCTTTATTTTGCTCTCCCTCCCTCTCTCTTTTGCTGTCTCTCCCTCTCTTTTGCTGTCTCTATATCCCCTCTTTTGATCTCTCTCTCCCCTTTCTTTTGCTCTACCTCCCCCTCTCTTTTGCTCTCTCTATCTCCCCTCTTTTTATCTCTCTCTCCCCTTTCTTTTGCTCTCCCTCTCCCTTGCTGTCTCTCTCCCTCTCTTTTGCTCTCTCTATCTCCCCTCTTTTGATGTCTCTCTCCCCTTTCTTTTGCTCTCCCTCTTTTTGGTGTCTCTATCTCCCCTCTTTTGATCTCTCTCTCCCCTTTCTTTTGCTCTACCTCCCCCTCTCTTTTGCTCTCTCTATCTCCCCTCTTTTGATCTCTCTCTCCTATTTATTTTGCTCTCCCTCCCCCTCTCTTTTGCTGTCTCTCTCCCACTCTTTTGCTCTCACTATCCCCCCTCTTTTGCTCTCTCTCCCCCTCTCTTTTGCTCTCTATCCCCCCTCTTTTATTTTCTCTATCCCCCTCCTCTCTTTTAATCTCTCTCCCCCCCTCCCTTTTGCTCTCTCTATCCCCCCTCTTTTGCTCTCTCTCTCCCCTCCTCTCTTTTACTCTTTCTCTCCCCCCTCCCTTTTCCTCTCTATCCCCCCTCTTTTGCTCTCTCTCTCCCCCTTTCTTTTGCTCTCTCTCTCTCCTCTCTTTTGCTCTCTCTCTCCCCCCTCCCTTTTGCTCTCTCTCTCTCCCCTCTCTTATGCTCTCTCTATCCCCCCTCTTTTGCTCTCTTTCTGCCCTCTCTTATGCTCTTTCTCTCTCTTCCCTCTCTTTTGCTCTCTCTCCACTTTCTCCCCCGTCTCTTTTGCTGTCTCTCTCCCTTTCTTTTGCTCTCCCGCCCCCTCTCTTTTATTGTCTCTCCCTCTCTTTGCTGTCTATATCTCCCCTCTTTTGATCTACCTCCCCCTTTCTTTTGCCCTCTCTATCTCCCCTCTTTTGATCTCTCTCCCCTTTCTTTTGCTCTCCCTCTCCCTCTCTTTTGCTGTCTCTCTCCCTCTCTTTTGCTCTCTCTCTCCCTCTCTTTTGCTCTCTCTATCTCCCCTCTTTTGATCTCTCTCTCCCCTTTCTTTTTCTCCCCCCCCCCTCTCTTTTGTTGTCTCTCCCTCTCTTTTGCTGTCTGTATCTCCCCTCTTTTGATCTCTCTCTCCCCTTTCTTTTGATCTCTCACTCTCTGCCCTTTCTTTTGCGCTACCTCCCCCTCTCTTTTGCTCTCTCTATCTCCCCTCTTTTGATCTCTCTCCCCCTTTCTTTTTTGCTCTCCCTCCCCCTCTCTTTTGCTGTCTCTCTCCCTCTCTTCATCTCCCCTCTTGATCTCTCTCTCCCTTTCTTTTGCTCTCCCTACCCTCTCTCTTTTGCTGTCTCTCTCCCTATCGTTTGCTCTCTACTCACTACTCACTCTGAGTCTATCCCCCCTCTTTTGAGATCTTCGCCCGGCTCCGCACAGCCCCGCACACGCCACACCCGGCTCTGTCCGGCCACGCCTATGTCATGGACGGCTTCACCCATGTCCCACCCATGCCCTGCCCAGCCACGCCTATGTCACGCCCGGCAGCCCGGCACTACTCTCACTCTGAGTCTGCAGAGTAGAAGGCCAGGTGTGTTTGTCCTCGGGCGCAGTCTCTACTGCACATTACCATACTGAAAAAAGGAAGCAAAGCAGAGTTACCAGGTGCTATCCTGGGCTCTCCATATAACTAGCGGTATTTGCTTTATCAGATTGAGGTAGTATTCTGTAAGTAGGAACGCTCATGGGATTTCTTCTCTGAGTTTCTAGCTACTATATGTGAATTTTAGAAATAACTTGATGTTTACTATCAAGCTGTAAATATTATGGGCTAGATTACGAGTGGAGCGCAATATTGAGATTTCGTGAGCGTGTTATTTGCGCTCCACTCAGTTATACCATTGCACGTAAATGTGCTCTGGTATTACAAGTACCAACATAATACCAGGCACAACGTAATCAGCACAACGTAATCAGCAATCTGTTAAAGAGCTTAGTCTTTAGGAAGACCGCTGGTCTGTTTACATGCTGCAGTGATTTATACTGTGAATTCCCTGTCACTAAGAAGAGAGGCTTACTTAGCCCTGTTTTGTTACACTTATATGAACTGCAACATGTTGTGGATACATTGTCCACTATTCCAGGTGGAACTTTTACAGATTGCTGATTACATTGTGCCACATTACATGGCTATGATATATTTTAAGTTGCAATATTTATACTGGTAACATTTATTCAGGGATCCCTGACATAGGCTCAGTTGATATTGTTTTTGTTTTTTTTCCCTAATAAATATTAATTTGATTTATCTCAATATGAGTGTGATGTATACGCTGATTTATTCTTAAAGGGACGGATTCTGTACTTTTGTATTTGATTGGCTTAATAGGGGGTTGCAGGATTAGGTTTACTGTTGGTGCTCTCTTTGATCAATATATATATATATATATATATATATATATATATATATATATAGCATCAAAGGAAGAAGGCACTCACTGGGTCTTATCCGTCAATATTACTTTTAATTTGTGACGTTTCGGGGGTTACCCCCGTTTTCAAGCAAACATACATGAACAAATAGTGTACTCACCCAGTATAAAAACCCTTAGTATCCCAGAGCAGCGCTGCTGATGGCGTTCCCTGAAGTGGATCCTCCCCCTAAGATTGCGTTATGTAATATCCGTAACCATGGCGACCGGACGCTTAGTCAGCAGCGCCTAGAAGAAAAACGTAACAAGTGATAACAATATGGCAAAATATCTCATTTGACACATTAGGCAGATATACACTAGACAAATATGTTACTAAATATATAAATTATCCTACAGGGAATTCAGTCCGCAATCTGTACGTGAGGATCAGTCCTTAATTGTGGAAAAGCATGCATGGAAAAAAGGCCATCTATGACATACCTATCTCTATATATGGTATAAACAGGGACTATACAGACTAATTTGTTGCTACCTTAAACAGGATATCCATATTGCCTATGATATTATACATTGTGGAATATGTCAGAAGGCATAATATAGATAATGCTATAGGACTGACCAAGTAGATTGTTTTTATAAAATAAAAAAAACACTAGATGTATTATATGAAAAGCAGACCAACTAAATGGATTTTACAATAAACGTTTAATCCCTGTGGTGTCATGCACGTTTAATCCCTGTGGTGTCATGGTACCCAAAGTATATATCCATCTAGCTTCTCGCTGTAGTAAAAGCTTTGCTCTGTCCCCTCCTCGTGTTAGAGGAGGTACATGAGCTATAATTATGTATTTGAGATCTTTGGTACTATGTTTTGCTTGGGCAAAGTGCCTCACCACCGGCTGGTCAGAATCACCCTTGTCTATCACTTTTCTGATTGCTGACCGGTGATTCGCCATCCTTGTCCTGAGATCGTCAACAGTCTTACCCACATAAAATAGACCACAAATGCAGTGGAGTAGATATATGATGAAATTGGTCGTTCATGTAACCCTATATTTTATTGGCATTTTTTGTGTGCCATATGGATGGTTAAAGCTGTTACCTGTTGTTAGTCCATCACATGTGGTACAGCCCAGGCACCTATAGCACCCTGGTTTGCTCTGTAGCCATGTATCCTTAATATAACGATTTCTCTGGGGTCAGTTCTAATTAGTTGATCTCTCAGAGAATGGGTTCTACAGTATCCCACTCTAGGTGGACCCGTACTCTGAAAGGGTAACTCCTTATCTGTGCTTAGTAAGGTCCAATTGTCTCTCATAATATCATAGGCAATATGGATATTCTGTTTAAGGTAGCAACAAATTAGTATGTATAGTCCCTGTTTATACCATATATAGAGATACGTATGTCATAGATGGCCTTTTCTCCATGCATGCTTTTCCACAATTATGGACTGATCCTCACGTACAGATTGCAGACTAAATTCCCTGTAGGATAATTTATATATTTAGCAACATATTTGTCTAGTGTATATCTGCCTAATGTGTCAAATTAGATATTTTGCCATATTGTTATCACTTGTTACGTTTTTCTTCTAGGCGCTGCTGACTAAGCATCCGGTTGCCATGGTTACGGATATTACGTAACGTAACCTTAGGGGGAGGATCCACTTCAGGGAACGCTGTCAGCAGCGCCGCTCTGGGATACTAAGGGTTTTTATACTGGGTGAGTACACTATTTGTTCATGTATGTATGTTTGTTTGAAAATGGGGGTAACCCCGAAACGTCACAAATTAAAAGTAATATTGAAGGATAAGACCCAGTGAGTGCCTTCTTCCTTTGATGCTATATTATACACTGGAGCGCACCCTGGGCACTACAGGCGGATCAAGCCTTGAAAACTTTCACCTGGAGTGCTTTACATTCTTCTGTGTTTATATGTATACATATATATATATATATATATATATATATATATATATATATATATATATATATCGAACACACACAGAGTATCAGTCATTTCTTCTGTAGTTGAGGTAAAGATCAAAGTCTCTTGCAGCCTTTTTCCAATGGTATACAGAGGCAGCCCAAGATAGGTCTAAGCAGAATTTAAGGTCAACAGAAGAGGGTAAGGGCGCACAGAGAAACCAGATCTGGGTGTAGTATGTCACAATACCAAAAACATCAATCACGCCAAATTCATACTCACTTGTTTAGACCTCAATCTGTATGAGGTAAGGTACTGGTGTGGAGGCTGTTTCAAGCCCTGTGAGCCATCTTTCGATTTGTATCACTGCTGTATACTGCTTCAATGTATTCCAAATCAAAGCTCCTTTGTGTCTGTCTTGTCAGTCCGTTGGTAAATACTTTATCCCACAAATAAATTGTTATAGGGGGGAGGATAAAGGCCTTAAATGACAGATGTGGTATAATAGTAAACGGTTTATTTTACTTTACTAGAAACACATCAAACCGTGTGGATAATGCATATATACACTTAAAACCAAAACACTGCAAACCACAATGTGCAAAATAATAAATGGCTAAAAAAACGCTTCTGTAAAAACTGGCACCAGACAATCCTAGTTGAAAACAGAAGATAAACCTAAAACAGCTGATCGCCTAAGTTGCCATTCAAATAGAGCGTGTGCAAGTCGGGGGGGCGGAGTCTGACACATTTTGCGACTCTATTGGTCGCTTCTTCAGAGGTGGGGCCGCCCCCCTACATCTATAAATTTATGCATCACTGCTCCTTAGCCTGTGGATACCTAACTGCCATCTTTGTTATTGGCAAGAAGCGGAATACTACTGGTATCCACAATTGGCTTACCATCTAAACACATTCCTAAACTATAAATTACAATCTTCGAAGTGTAAACTGTTGTTAAACTATGAAAACAATTAATACAATCCATTGCATAGTTATAGTTTAAAACTAACATGTAAATCCTAGCAATAAAAACTTTGTTATAAATGTACTTATAAATCCATAATTCCTTTGTTTTGGGCAGTACATACTACAATAAAAATATAAATATATATGCACCTACATTAAAATAATATTTTTTTTTAATTAATATTAAAGGGACATTAAACCCAATTTTTTTCTTGCATGATTTAGAAAGAGCATATAATTATAAACAACTTTCTAATTTACTTCTATTATCTATTTTGCTTCATTCTCTTGATATACTTTGCTGAAAAGCATATCTAGATATGCTTAGTAGCTGCTGATTGGTAGCTGCACATAGATGCCTCCTGTGATTGGTTCACTGTGTGCATTGCTATTTTTTCATTAAAGTATATCTAAAGAATAAAGCAAATTAGGTAATAGAAGTAAATTGGAATGTTGTTTAAAATTATATTCTTTATCTGAATCATGAAAGAAAATGTTTGGGTTTAGTGTCCCTTTAACCATATATGAATTATAAACGTTAAAACTGTGTGCTGCTCACTACACCTAATTTTACATTTTTTTACACCAGCTGAATTTCTAAATAGGGAAAATAAAAAATGTCTCCACCTGAAACAAAACCCGTATAAATACACACATTTACATGAAAGACCCAGTTGAGTAATAACTAATTGAAATACACATGTGTGTATACAGTAATAAATAAGTACAACCACTGTAAATTCTATTAATAAATTAAAAATCCATATGTTCTATGTGGATATAGATATAATATCCAATATGCTAAAGCCCCAAATTAAAAACCACCAATGGGAACAATATATGTGTGTGTGTGTGTGTATATATATATATATATACACACACACACATATGTATTATATATATATATTTTGATCCTAGAGGAATGCAGTTTAATCTCCCTTTTATCTGATGTTTTTATTCCCTCTTTGATCTATGCCAATCTGTTTATTGTAATCTTTCAAACTGTGAATGTAGTCATAGCATACACAATTTTTCCTGAAACATTTCAAAATAACGTTTAGAGCTGTAGAGTGTATAAAACCCTGATTCCTATCACTCTTTTTTACTAAGAAATTAAAAAATCCAAATGTTCTATGTGGATATAGATATAAAATCCAATATGATAAAGCCCCAAATTAAAAACCACCAATGGGAACAATATATGTGTGTATATATATATATATATATATATATATATATATATATATATATATATATATACACACACACACACACACACACACACATATATATATATATATTGATCCTAGAGGAATGCAGCCAGATCAATGACTTTATTTAGCCGTAGTGGACCCAAGCTACCTAGAGCGTGTATCCAAAAGGTCTCTCTTTTTCTCAGGGCTAACAATCTGCTGCCCCCCCCCTCAGGACTTACCTGTACTTGTTCGATAGCTTTGAAGTAAAATTATGAAGGATCACTATTATGATGATCTTTAAAATGTTTAATAAGAGGGGTTCTTAATATTCCAGCCTCAATATTCTTAATATGTTCCAAGCATCTGGTTTTTAAAGTTTGTTTTGTTCTTCCAATAAATTTTAAAGGGGTCCTACATTTGCATTCTAACATGTAAACCATATATTCTGACTTGCAGTTTAATCTCCCTTTTATCTCATGTTTTTTCCCTCTTTGATCTATGACAATCTGTTTATTGTAATCTTTTGAACTGTGAATGTGGTCACAGCATACACAATTTTTCCTGAAACATTTAAAAAAAACAACAACAAAAAACGTTTAGAGGTGTAGTGTGTATAAACCCCTGATTCCTAGCACTCTTTTCTTTTTTTATAATACTAGGAGCTATAATGTTTTTTATGTTCTTATTCTTTCTAAAAATTACTTCTGGTTTGTTCCCTATTGTTTCTTTGAGTAGGGGATCTTTCATTAAAATCCCCCAGTGTTCACACAATATATGTCTTATGTTAGAATGGTTGCATAAAAGTGGTCACGAAACTGAGACCCTTCTTGATGGGCTTCTGTCTAGACTCCCCTGGGGGTGATTCTGCCCCTCTGGTTATCATAATGTCCCTATCCTCTTTCTTCACTTTATTGTACGCTTTCTCAATTGTTTTTTCAGGGAAATGTTTGGCCCTAAAATGCTGCTTCAAAGTTTTTCACTGTTCCTTGAAGTCACAAGGCAGGGTACAATTACGTTTTACCCACAAGAACTGTCCATATGGGATATTCTCAATCCACCTCGGGTGGTGACCACTTCTGGCATCTAAATAACCATTAGTGTCTGTTTCCTTTTCGATAAACTCTCGTAGCTATTTTTCCTTCTACATGAAATAGTACAACATCCAAAAAATGTATTTGATTCTCATCAATATTATTAGTGAATCTCAAATTAAAGCTATTAGAATTTAAATGTTCAGTGAATTCCAACAAGCTGGGAAAATCTCCATCCCAGATGTTCAGAATATCATCTATGAAGCGCCTCCAGAACACCAGGTGTTTATCTATATACTCATTGTCATTATATATCATGGAGTCTTCAAAATGACTCATATGTAGGTGCAAATTTGGTCCCCATGGCGGTGCCACTGGTTTGTAAGTAGAATTTGTCCTGGAACAGAAAATAATTATTCTCCAGGACAAATCTAATAGAATCTAAAATAAAGGAGTTTTGCACTTCATTAAATTGTGCATGGCTTCCCAAAAAATATTGGACTGCCTCTATGCCACCGCCATGTACAATGCAGAGACATCCAAAGTGGTCCATCTGTATGTGGGTTTCCATGGTATATCTTTTATTATTTCTAATAAATGGGGAGTATCTCTTAAATGTGATTTCAGTTTAATCACCATAGGTTTTAAGAATATGTCAACATATAAACGTGCCGTTAGGGAATCTATGCCCGATATTATCAGTCTGCCAGGAGGACATTTCGGATTTTTATGGATTTTTGGCAAATGATAGAAAACAGCCCTGCTGGTTTCCTCATTTGCCAAAAACCTCCACTCTTTAATATTGAGTACATTATCCTGCTTTTCTTTAGTTATAAGTTCAGCATATGAAGGAGGATATTTATAAAAGCATCAACTATGTTGCATTCGCGGGCGTCAATACGCTCGCCAAACATTGCGGCCCCGTATCTGAATACGATCTCCTTATTTATCAAAAAAGCCGTCAAAAACACACGCGTCAAGTACGGTGCAAAGAGCATCGGACTGGTGTTAACTAACAGTCATCAATGTCATTGCTATTCGGGCTTTTCCCAACTTTATTTATACCATTTGATTACTGTCCACGAACAAGCACATTTCTCTTTAGCACATTATTGTATATAGTGTAAATGTATTCTTTTTCTGAGCAGGACTAATTGTGAATATAGCAAGTAGCGACATATTTGGTGCAAAGTGGAGAGTGAATTATTAGAATTCTTTTTAATATTGGACTTACATATTTTATATGTATATACTTACACACACACATATATATTTATATTTATATATATCTGTGTGTGTGTGTGTGTTATGTCAGAAATCTTTTGCAAACATATTTACATGTCCCAAAGTTCCTTTTTTGTTCTAAACAATGTTGTCTGTCATATCTCTGTGTTTATTTATACCACTGTATGTATATATAGTAAATGTATTATTATTCTGAGCAGGAATAATTTCAAATATAACGTAATCAGAGTATCATATGTATTTATTTGAAATCTATGGATATTTTAAAGGGAAAGGAAAGTAAAAATTTTAGTTGCACTAGTGGGAGCTAGCTGCTAATTGGTGCCTGCACACATTTGTCTCTTGTGATTGGCTAAATAGATGTGTTCAGCTAGCTGCCAGTAGTGCAATGCTGTTACTTCAGCAAAGGATAACAAGAGAATTAAGCAAATTTGATAATAGAAGTAAATTGGAAAGTTGTTTAAAATGGTATGTTCTATCCAAATCATGAAAGAATAGTTTGGGGTTTCCTGTCCCTTTAAGAGCTGGGCCAGGTTTCTCTCTGCACCTGTCTAACCCCTCCTGATTGCAATCTATTTTTAAAAAAACACCCCTTCACAGGTGTTATAAAATAGGCTGGCATATAAGATGACATTTCTTCATGAAAAAGAAATGCAAGAGAAGGAAGATATACACTGAAAATAGCATGACAGTAAAGAGGTGATTTTAATTTCTGCTGTATCTGAATCATGACAGTTTAAAGTTAGGTGGACTATCCCTTTGAGCTATCAGCTTAAGATTCTATTGAATCAAACATCAATTCAAATTTTAAAATCCTTGTCTAAAATATTACACTGTGTGTCCTAATGTCAGCATCAATGTTTATCATTAATACTAATTTCACATATACATACTTTCAAAGTATAATACACAATGTAACAAATGGCACTTACAAGTTCAGATGAGTGATCAATGACACAAGTATCGAGCAATTTGATTTGTTAGTGATAGTTTATAATGTGTATTTGAATCAGATTGGCTGATGTCATAAACCATGTGATTATGCATATTCCAATCAAAAGTGATTGAAAAATTCACTAGTGTGTGGGTTATTTAGAAGTTTGCGTCATAATTGGTGCGAAAAGTGTTGCGTCAAATATGGCGCTAAGTGGAGAGTTGAATTGTATTACATGGCTTAAACATGGCTTAAACATGGTGCACATAGATTTTTCCAAAAAATAAAAAGGAAGTTATCTATATTATGTTGTGTATTTATTTGATTTTTATTAGTGCAACAAGTTTGGAGCAAAACTTTGCACGAAATATGTAGAAATAATATTGTCCCCTTGATTTGTAATGAGAGAAAAAGTTGTTGCATAATCCATCAGTAGTAATGTATTTTTCATTTTTATTCCTATATCTGCTAGTGCACCAAATGTGTAGCAATTGTTTGATTTAGAAAGGGTATACAATTTTAATAAAGTTTCTAATTTACTTTTATTATGTAATATACTTCATTCTCTTGTAGCATTGATTATAAGCTTTCTGTGTTTTCAGACTCCCATTGAGTTCTATGGCATCCACGACCTCAAGGGTGACAGATTGAAAACCAGGTACGCTGAGTCGGAAAAGACACAAGCGTAACTGTAGAAATGTTGATAACTTCGTGAGAGCTTCAAATAGTGTCGAATAGGAGGGCGAATTAACACGATTCCGCTCGAATTGCACAGGTTTTCAACTCGCATCGATGTGAGTCGGATTGAGATCGCGGGATCGTATGTTAAGTCACACATTTCAACATTTGCCAATCTTGACGCTTTGATAACTACGGCAAATCAATTTTGCGACAATTACGACGCGGAATTCCAGTGTATTTTCAGTTGAAGCTTTGATAAATATCCCCGTCTGTCAAAAAGGGGTTAGTTGGATCTCAACTTAAGACTTTATATGTACCTCTGTCCTATAATAAATTAAAAGATTCTTTTAAATATTCTGCCTTGTCCTGGATGACAATTCCGCCTCCCTTATCTGCCTCTTTTATAATGATGCTCTCATTATTTTTAACATTAGGGAGAGCATCTTTCTCTTTGAGGCTTAAGTTATGATTTCTTATTTTGAAGTTCTTACACATGTCCGAGCATTCCTGTAGGACCACATCTTTAAAATTAGTGATAAACTTACCCTGTGATTGCACAGGGAAAAAAATGGACTTAGGTCTTAAGGAGTATCAAAGGAGTATCTGTAATCTCATCCAACCATTTATGCAAATATTGTGATCCTTGACTATAGCTTTCTTTTTCTAAGTCACAAAGGGCTTGTAGGGTTTCATTCTCCTCATTTGACAGAAAATTACCATCTCTGCTACTCCTGTGTCAAAAGGAGTATCTGTAATCTCATCCAACCATTTATGCAAATATTGTGATCCTTGACTATAGCTTTCTTTTTCTAAGTCACAAAGGGCTTGTAGGGTTTCATTCTCCTCATTTGACAGAAAATTACCATCTCCGCTACTTACTGATTACACCGGCTACACCACTTTTTGAAAATATTGGCCAAGAAAACCATTTCAATTTTTCAAATCAAATTAAACCAACAATTAGAACCCCCATTTACAGACCACCAGTGCAAAATAAAAATAAAAATAACAATAGGAGTAATAATAATTATGACAACCAGAAAAAAAGGAGATATGGTGGTAATTGGAATGACCATAATAACCATAGATATGGTAATAAAAAGGAATGGAAGACATTTGAAAATAGTGGTCCGAATTCAAAATATTATGGGGAAAATAGGCAGTGTGAACAATCACAAGAAAACTGGAGGGATTATCCACTAAAAAATATAAATAAAAATAATCAATGGGGACATGAAAATAGAATAGACTATAGGTTTAAAGAGTTCAGAGATCCACTTAATAATTATAATCAGGATTGGGAAGATCAGTTCTCCCTGAGGATAGAGTTAGATCACAGAAATGGTAGGAGAGAAGAAAGTGTTGATATAAAACTAACTAAAAAACAACAACAAATTTTTTTAGGGGTCAGTCCAGGAAACAAATTCAGAACAAGGGTACTATTGGAAGGTGCAAGACTCAAATAAGTAGAGTGGGATTTAGAGTGGAGGCCCCCACAATTCCACAGTCCACAGGCACATAATCAAATGAGGTGCAGAAAAAGAACCATAGATACAGAAGAGAATGTAGAGCTGGTAGGAGACTTCAACTCCAAAAGAAGGAAACCATAGTTGAAAGTGAAGTATTAAATACCATTAAAAAAAATAATATATCCTCTTATGTATTAAACCCACTAGAGGAATCTCTTTTAAGAAAATAATTATCCTTTGCCCCCACCAGAACAACAAATCCATTTGACTTGTTTATTGGTGTTTATTGACGTTGGTCCGCCACATTGAAAAGGAAAAATGTGGCGGAGATGGTAATTTTCTGTCAAATGAGGAGAATTAAACCCTACAAACCCTTTGTGACTTAGAAAAAGAAAGCTATAGTCAAGGATCACAATATTTTGATAAATGGTTGGATGAGATTACAGATACTCCTTTGATACAGGAATCAGTACATAGTCACTTAAGACCTAAGTCCATTTTGTTACCTGTGCAATCGCAGGGTAAGTTTATCACTAATCTTAAAGATGCGGTCCTACAGGAATGCTCGGACATGTGTAAGAACTTCAAAATAAGAAATCATAACTTAAGCCTCAAAGAGAAAGATACTTTTGCTAATCTTAAAAATAATGAGGGCATCATTATAAAAGATGTGGATAAGGGAAGCACAATCGTCATCCAGGACAGGGCAGAATATTTAAAAGAATCTTTTAATTTATTATCGGATAGAGGTACATATAAAGTCTTAAGTGGAGATCCAACTAACCCCTTTTTGACAGAATATGCTGAACTTATAAATAAAGGAAAGCAGGATAATGTACTTAAAGGGACACTGAACCCAATTTTTTTTTTTCTTTCGTGATTCAGATAGAGCATGCAATTTTAAGCAACTTTCTAATTTACTCCTATTATCAATTCTTCGTTCTCTTGCTATCTTTATTTGAAAAAGAAGGCATCTAAGCTTTTTTTTTACTTTCAGAACTCTGGACAGCCCTTTTTTATTGGTGGATAAATGTATCCACAAATCAGCAAGGACAACCCAGGTTGTTCACCAAAAATGGGCCGGCATCTAAACTTACATTCTTGCATTTCAAATAAAGATACCAAGAGAATATAGAACAATTGATAATAGGAGTAAATTAGAAAGTTGCTTAAAATTTCATGTTCTATCTGAATCACGAAAGAAAAAATTTGGGTTCAGTGTCCCTTTAAAAGGACACTTAACCCAAATTTTTTCTTTCGTGATTCAGATAGAGCATGCAATTTCAAGTAGATTTCTACTTTACTCCAATTATCAAATTTTTTTCGTTCCCTTGCTATCTTTATTTGAAAAAGAAGGCATCTAAGCTTTTTTTGGTTCAGATTTCTGGACAGCACTTTTTATTGGTGGATGAATTTATCCACCAATCAGCAAGAACAACCTAGGTTGTTCACCAAAAATGGGCTGGCATCTAAACTTACATTCTTGCATTTCAAATAAAGATACCAAGAGAATGAAGAAAATGTGATAATAGGAGTAAATTAGAAAGTTGCTTAAACATTTGGGTTCAGTGTCCCTTTAATATTAAAGAGTGGAGGTTTTTGGCAAATGAGGAACCCAGCAGGGCTGTTTTCTATCATTTGCCAAAAATCCATAAAAATCCGAAATGTCCTCCTGGCAGACCGATAATATTGGGCATAGATTCCCTAACAACACGTTTATCAGAATAATATGTTGACATATTCTTAAAACATATGGTGATTAAACTGAAATCAAATTTAAGAGATACTCCCCATTTATTAGAAATAATAAAAGATATACCATGGAAACCCACATACAGATGGGCCACTTTGGATGTCTCTGCATTGTACACTTCAATTCCCCATGGCGGTGGCATAGAGGCAGTCTAATATTTTTTGTGAAGCCATGCACAATTTAATGAAGTGCAAAAGTCCTTTATTTTAGATTCTATTAGATTTGTCCTGGAGAATAATTATTTTCTGTTCCAGGACAAATTCTACTTATAAACCAGTGGCACTGCCATGGGGACCAAATTTGCACCTAATTTTTGCAAATCTATATATGAGTCATTTTTAAGACTCCATGATATGTAATGACAATGAGTATAAAGATAAACACCTAGTGTTCTGGAGGCGTTTCATAGATGATATTCTGATCATCTTGGATGGAGATTATCCCAGCTGGTTGGAATTCACTGAACATTTAAATTCTAATAGCTTTAATTTGAGATTCACTAATAGTATTGATGAGAATCAAATTCATTTTTTGGATGTAGTACTATTTCATGTTGAAGGAAAAATAGCTACGAGAGTTTATCGAAAGGAAACAGACACTAATAGTTATTTAGATGTCAGAAGTGGTCACACTCACCACCCGAGGTGGATTAAGAAAATCCCATATGGACAGTTCTTGCGGGTAAAACGTAATTGTACCTTGCCTTGTGACTTCGAGGAAGAGTCAAAACTTTGAAGCAGCATATTAGGGCCAAACATTTCCCTGAAAAAACAATTGAGAAAGCGTACAATAAAGGGAAGAATGTGGATAGGGACACTATGATAACCAGAGGGGCAAAAGCAACCCAGGGGAGTACCGAGTGTCTAGACAGAAGCCCATCAAGAAGGGTCTCAGTTTCGTGGCCACTTTTCATGGGGGCTATTCTAACATAAGACATATCTTGAGTAAACACTGGGGAATTTTAATGAAAGATCCCCTACTCAAAGAAACAATAGGGAACAAACCAGCAGTAATTTTTAGAAAGAATAAGAACATAAAAAACATTATAGCTCCTAGTATTATAAAAAAAGAAAAGAGTGATAGCAATCAGGGGTTTATACACTCTACAGCTCTAAATGGTTTTTTAAATGTTTTAGGAAAAATTTTGTATGGTGTGACCACATTCACAGTTCGAAAGATTACAATAAACAGATTGGCATAGATCAAAGAGGAAAAAAACTTGAGATAAAATGGAGATTTAACTGCATGTGGTTTACATGTTAGAATGCAAATGCAGGACCCCTTTAAAGTATATTGGAAGAACAAAACGAACTTTAAAAACCAGATGATTGGAACATATTAAGAATATTGAGGCTGGAATATTAAGAACCCCTCTTATTAAACATTTTAAAGATCATCATAATAGTGATCCTATATTAATTCTACTTCAAAGCTATTGAACAAGTACAGGTAGGTCCTAGAGGGGGCATCAGATTGTTAGCCCTGAGAAAAAGAGAGAAATTTTAGATACATGCTCTAGGTAGCTTAGGTCCACTAGAGCTAAATAAAGACATTGATCTGGCTGCATTCCTCTAGGATAAAAAATAAATAAAAATTATATATATATATATATATATATATATATATATATATATATATATATATATATATATATATATGTGTGTGTGTGTGTATAGATATAGATCCTTGAAAACACCAAGCTGTGATTGGTTAAAAGAACGTTGGAGTAGTGATGTCACAAAAGGGGTGGAGTCTTGTTCCTTACCGGACTAACAGAGCATTCATTGGACATGTGATACACACAGTCTTTTGTTTGTAGTAGTCTATGATTGGGACAGTCTCATTATATGCCTTGTGACTTGTTTTTAATACATTTGTTATACTTTTTAACTTCTGATTCATCCTTTGGAGCTGGAACATCCTTCTTTGCCTTGCCTCCTATTAGGAGCTTCCTGTGCCTATATATCTAGAGCTTGATTTTGAAGCTCTAGACAATGTACCTTTTCTAGGTTCTGCTGTAAATTTCACATAACCACAGAACTTCACTATATGTGTTTCTTCTTTCTTTTAACTGAGGTTCACCTGCTGAGCATTACCACCGTGATTACCTGGGACTTTTATCCTTTTTAGTGCACCATCACATTTGTTTTTGTATTTTATTATTTCTTATATTGTGATTTAAGCAAGTTTATATATTGCTTTTTTTGTTCTTGTATATACATATATATATATATATATATACACGGTACACATATATTGTTCCCATTTTTATTTTAATTTGGGGCTTTATCATATTGGATTTTATATCTATAGCCACATAGAGCATTTGGATTTTTTAATTTCTTAATAGAATTTACAGTGGTTGTACTTACTTACTGTATACACACACGTGTATTTAAAATAGTTATTAATCAACTGGGTCTTTCATGCAAATGTGTGTGTGTATATATACGGGTTTCGATTCAGGTGGAGACAACCCTTTGTTGATTTTCCCTATTTAGAAATTCAGCTGGTGTAAACAAATATAAAATTAGGTGTAGTGAGCAGCATACAGTTTTAACGTTTATAATTCATATATGGTTAATATTAATAAAAAAATATATATTATTTTAATGTAGGTGCATATATATTTATACTTTTATTGTAGTATGTACTGCACAAAACAAAGGAATTATGGATTTAGAAGTACGTTTATAAGAAAGTTTTTATTGCTAGGATTTACATGGGAGTTTTAAACTATAACTATGCAATGGATTCTATTAATTGTTGTTATAGTTTAACAACAGTTTACACTTCAAAGATTGTAATTTATAGTTTAGGAATGTGTTTAGATGGTAAGCCAGTTGTGTATACTAGTAGTATTCCGCTTCTTGCCAACAACAAAGATGGCGGTTAGGTATCCACAGGCTAAGGAGCAGTGATGCATAAATTTAGAGATGTAGGGGGGCGGCCCCACCTCTGAAGAAGCGACCAATAGAAATGCATCAGGCTCCACCCCCCGACTCACACACGCTCTGTTTGAATGGCAACATAGACAATCAGCTGTTTTTGATTTATCTTCTGTTTTCAGCTAGGATCGCATGGTGCCAGCTTTTACAGAAGCGTTTTTTAGCCTTTTATTATTTTGCACATTGTGGTTTGCAGTGTTTTGGTTTTAAGTGTGTATATGCATTATCCACACGGTTTGATGTGTTTCTAGTAAAGTAAAATAAACCGTTTACTATTATATCACGTCTGTCATTTAAGACCTTTATCCTCCCCCCATAACAATTTATTTGTGGGATAAAGTATTTACCAATGGGCTGACAAGACAGACGCAAAGGAGCTTTGATTTGGAATACATTGAAGCATTATACAGCAGTGAGACAAATCGAAAGATGGCTCACAGGGCTTGAAACAGCCTCCACGCCAGTACCTTACCTCATACAGATTGAGGTCTAAACAAGTGAGTATGAATTTGGCGTGACTGATGTTTTTGGTATTGGGACATACTACACCCAGATTTGGTTTCTCTGTGCGCCCTTCCCCTCTTCTGTTCACTATATATATATATATATATATAAGAAAACAGAGAAAATCTGCGCTCAGGGATCTAGTGCTAGTACTTGAAAAGGAAGCCCAGACTGACAATATAAAGGTAATTATAGCAATAAACCAGTATATATAAAAATGTGGTACAATGGAAGCACTATGCAGTTTTTTCTCCAAATACAGTGTGTATACAAATGTTATATTTTTATATATGCATATGTATTTATAGAGGTGAATAATTGCAATAGTTACAATAAATGGCTTTCCAAGCAAGTAAGCTGAGAACGGAGTATATAACTGGCTGTCCACAATAGTGTTCAATTATTACAATATGTGACAGTTCCCAAAAAATGCCTGCACTCTCGGCTGCTTCGTCCAAGGTGGGATTATCCTCTTCAAAGAAAAAGATCCTCCCCAATTGATTACTGAAAAAGATAGAGGGTGGACAAGCGCACAAGAAGGCACTCCTATGGAGCATTGTTTTAGACGCTGCTACGCTGATTTACAGACCCACGCTATTTTGCAGCATCCATTTATCTATTAGCCTTGGTCCGGACTTTTCACCTTAGGAGCGGTAAGATTGACTGGACATTTTTGACAACACTAACCGCTACCTGTATTCATCTTTGAACTGTACTAAGGACATTACAAATAAGGAGATTCTCCTACTCCACCGGGACTTGCTTGCCAATAACAAGTGGGGACATTTTCAAAGATCTGACTGTTGCCATTAACAAGTGGGGACACTTTAAGAATCCGACTGCCATGACTTACCTCATATGATTGGGGTTACCTTTGTGAGTAGGATTCACTCCTAAATGTTGAATATATGTTATATGTTTTTATAGTATTAAATTGATTTGCACTATGAAAAGTGTATCTGTGCGCTTGTTCTTTTAGATTCTTGCAGCTGTACTTCTTTCACTCAAATTGAACCTTGAGTGGCATCACAATGAGCAGCACTGAAACACCAACCAGAGTGAAATTTCATCACATCTGACCCCCAGAAGGACACTATTGCTCTCTCTCTTTTTCTCCTATTCCAGGGATATTGCAGAGTGTGATAAGTATATTATTACTATTGTACTATTCTCTTGTATGCATTAATTTGACTGCTGTATATTAGAAATTAGTTCAATTACATTTCTTTCTTAACAGTGATTGTGGTGTTAAGATTTTACAACATATTTAATCAAAAAATATCTTACAAGTGTGTGCAGCCTTGGCTCCCAGTAGTGATACTCATTTTTTGAGTTCACCCCTGTGATCTTAGAGTTTATATATATATATATATATATATATATATATATATATATATATACTGCATATTTATATACATATATACATAAACTGTCAGCAATCAACCGAAATATATACAGCTCTGGATTGCTCCAATTTTTCTTAAATGAGCATCTTTGCATGTATGTCTGCGTCTGTTGAATTCCAACAATTGCACAAATCTTTCTACTTAATTAGGTACTGATTAGGTGATCACCTGAACCAAATCTTATTTAATGAGGAAAAGTATAAAAAACACTGATGTGGTCATCACTATCCTCTTGCAATAGGATCAGATGGATTTCAAAAACAGTGCTAGTAGTACCTTAAAAATAATTGGAATAAAAAATAACTATTCACCATGCCAGAAGAGTTGAAAAGAAATGTTTTGAGTGAGGAAAAGAAGGGATACATTTTGGCTTTACTGGCAGAGGTATACAGTGAGCGTCAGGTTGCTTACATCCTTAAATTTCAAAGACAGTGGTTCATAAGAACAATGTCAAGCAGCAGACATTGGGGACAACAAATCTACAGACCAGCAGAGGGCAAAAATGACTCTCCGCTGCCCAGGATAACCGCCAAATCATTTGAATGTCACTCAACAACTGTAGAATGACATCAAGTGATCTACAAAAAGCATGGCAAATGGCAGTTAGTGTGCAGTTCACGGTAAGGACAGTTGGAAACAGGTTCATAGAGGCAGGGCTGAAGTCGTGTAAAGCTAGAAAAAAAGCCATTCATCAATGAGAAGCAAAGAAGAGCCAGGCTAGGGTTTGCAAAATACCATAAGGATTGGACCGTAGAGGACTGGAGTAAGGTCATCTTCTCTGATGAGTCCAATTTTTAGCTTTGCCCAACACCTGGTTGTCTAATGGTTAGACGGAGACCTAAAGAGCCCTACAAGCCACAGTGTCTCTCCCCCATTGTTAAATTTGGTGGAGGATCAGTGATTATCCAGGTGTGCTTCAGCAAGGCTGGAATTAGGCAGATTTATCATTGTGAAGGACCCATGAACTAAGCCACGTACAAGGTAATCCTGGAAGAAAACTTGCTTCCTTCTGCTCTTACAATGTTCCTCATCTCTGAGGATTTTATTTCCAGCAGGACAATGCTCCATGCCACACAGCCAGGTCAATCAAGATGTGGATGGAGGACTACCAGATCAAGACCCTGTCATGGCCATCCCAATCTCCAGACCTAACCCCATTGAAAACCTCTGGAGTATGATATAGAGAAAGATGGATGGTCACAAGCCATCAAACAAATCCAAGCTGCTTGAATTTTTGAGCTAGAAGTGTCATAAAGTCACCCAACAGCAATGGAAAGACTGGTGGAGACTAGCATGCCAAGATGCATGAAAGCTGTGATTGAAAATCAGGTTTATTCCACCAAACATTAGTATAGTGTATAGTATTTTTGCCAGTGTCATTTTCTGCAAATAAATGCTCTAAATGACAATATTTTTATTTGAAATTTGGGAGAAATGATCTCAGCAGTGTATATAATAAAATAAAAATATTCATACTCAAACACACACCTATAAATAGGAAACTGATCATTTTGAAATTGTCTCTTAATTTTTTCAAAAGCTTTGTGTGTGTGTATGTATGTATGTATGTATGTATGTATGTATATATATATATATATATATATATAAATATAAATATATATATATATATATATATATATATATATACATATATATATGAAAGCAATAGGGTGGAGGGGAAACCTTGCTGGGGTTTTGCTGCCAGTTGAGGACTGCGGTTCTGTGATGGAGGTAGAGCAGCTGCGGAGGGATACATGGACCTTTGCCGGAAAAGGGATATACACTACAGTTATATAAATATAGACATTCCCAATCAACCGGCAGTGCTCCCTATAGCAGGTGTTGCTATGTTCCATGGCTTGCAAGTTGCCAGTAAGCCGAGTTAAGGTGGCTGATCCAGTGCTCCTCTAGGTAAGAGCTACAGCTGCTTGATGGAGAGCACGGACTGAAAGAAGATATGTAGGGTGGGCCCTGCTGCAAACATAAGTCACTTCACTTGACTCTTCAAATGCTGCACATTTAGGCCACTTCACTTGAGTCCACCACCACTATCTAAAATCTCTGTAATGCAACAACCTTTGTCGGAGAGACCAAACCAGCTGTAGTAATAACACAGAAGTTGGTGTATGTCTGTTATTGAAAGGCTGACTGGGCTAAGGCATCAGACCTGGCTTCATAAATCTGGGCCTGGGAACATTTGGTAGTAGACTTAATTGGAAAGTTCTTCTAAAACTGTGCATTCTAAAGGAATCCTTAAACTTTAATTAAGACTTCCATAACCTTTTAGATATATGGTGGAAAGTTCCATCCCTCTCTGGAAAACAGGATATTTGCTAGTAAATCCTTTTGATTGGCACTTTTATTCTTCTATTTATCTTCAATGACTCTTTGAAAATGAAGATATTGTTAATTATTGCATTATTAGCCACCTATACCTTTCTTATAGCTTTAAAAACTCATGTGTAAGTTAGTTTCATAAAAAGCAATTAATAAATATTAAACGTACAGGAAAAACAAATTTTTTCATTTATGATTCAGATAGAGCATACCATTTTAAACAACTTTCCACTTCTATTATCTAACTTGCTTCATTATTTAGGTATGATTTGTTGAAAAAACTCAGCATTATATACATATATATAGCATTATATATATATATATATATATATATATATATATATATATCGTTTTTTCACCTTGTTTCAAGAAGCTTAGGGGAGTGGAGAGATTGATTGTCCAAGGCTGGTGTCAAAGGTGGTGTGAAGCTGCCATACTGGAAGTTGGAACATGGTTTTGCTGAATCTAAGACCAGATCATAACTAGGGCAAGGAGGACAGCTGGGAGTTCTGATATTGTAATTGTATCTCTATATGTCTTTGAGTTGAATGAGAAATGCTTTTATATATATTAATTTCCATTTCCACACTTGATCTTAGCCAAAAGGCCGAGAAGTGATTATTAATTTTCATACATGAACTGCCTGACTCACTACTGCAACTACAACCAATGTGACAAGCTACCCCAACCTTATGTCTCTGTACCCTAAACCTGTAGACTATGAGCTCTCCAGAGCAGGGCCGTCTTCCTCCTGTACTAGATTTGTTTAGTTTTGTTATGTTTTGAATTTTATCACAAATCCTTGTCATTGAATACCCCTATGATTGTACCCAGCGCTACGGAATTTGGCGGCTCTATACAAATAAATGATAATAATAATATTTTCTATACACTATTATTGACTTTTCTACATCACACACAAAAGGAAAAGTGTAAAATATGATTTATAATATATATATATATATATTTTCATTTGTGGATCAGCATCAGATTGTTTCAAAGGGAAGGTTCAAACTGTCTATGACAAATAATGTTTTAAAAAGTAAGAAAGATTACACTAGTATATTAAAAAATGGCCTAGATTCATAAAACGTGTTTGTGAAATGTGTAAACAGCCCCCTGGTTAAAGCCCCAAATTAGAATCAATGGATCCATATGTATTTTTGTTTACTGAAGGATACCTGTATTACAAAAAGTCTTCTAAACCTTTGTTCTAAATGGAACAAGCTTATTAAAATGGAAAAAAAACATCCCTATAGAAAAGAAAACTTAAAAAAAGAGAAAAAGAAGAAAAATAAAACAAGACAACCTCATCAGCTTTGAAGAAGCAAGACACAACCACAAAACAAGATACTTTACCAGGGCAATTGAGTCTTTTTGAATTCTGCATGCTGAGCCCAAGTATAGGTAAGAAAAAGATATCTAGAAATCCTAGAATGCCCATGGTGAGTACCTGCATTCTATTAAGATTACTTTACCATAACAGTGCATACATGCAAATATTTTACAAATACACACAAATGAGCAAATAATCCCAAATTGGATGCGCTCATTTCTTATTGATATAAAGTTAATTTTGACAGAATCTCACAAGATAGTCCTCTCCTGAATGATCTTTCTCACAATATTAAAGATCAAATATCAGGGAGGGCTTCGGGCTGCTTCTTCTTCAATCATTCGCCCCATGCAGGGAAGAAAGTCAAATCTGAAATGTACAAAGTAGAAAGTGGCGCCCCATTAGTGCATTATCACAACATAAGTACTCCTTAAAAATAACAGCTTCGGTACTCACAATTTTGATTGCACTGAGAATGCAAATCCAGCAGGCTGAACCTTTAAGAGCTGTCCAGCAAGATCACAAACTGGTAAACCAGTTCTAATGGTGTTTCTTGATAGCTGTGTCATGCACAATCTTTATGGTATATTAGCCATTAAAACACAATTTAGGCTGTTTGGTACTGGTTTGTGTTGTGCAACAATGGAATAATTAAAGTCAGCAATGAAGCTCGGATCATAGCCAAAATAAAATACAAAAATTGTTTTAATAAAATTGCTTAAAAGCATCTCACAGCATGTTTCATGGAAGTAGTAACTAATTCAGCAGGTAAGTTAAAATGACAAACTAAGGATCCAATATTTATATGCCAAGTTGGCGTCTCCAAAGTTTTTAAAGCATTTTAATAAAACAACTTTTGAATTTTATTTTGGCTACAACCCAATGCAAACATTTTACAATCAAAAACATTTACATAAAATATTCTGCGATTGTGCGTTAAAATTTTTTCCCATATATTCAGAACTGACAGACTAACAGAATGTGAAATATGTAACTATACATAAATAATGAGTACAGGACGTGTACATAAAGCTCAATTGTATTTTCAAGTAGTAAAGTAGGGATATTATTCACAAATACAAAGTTTTCAACATTCCATTAGACCTGCATCCTCCATGTTTTGCAATATTAGGCTGATTTATATGCTGAACTATTTTTATATGATTTTTAGACAATGAAAATAGATTTTCAAAAAAGTAACTACATTTTGTCTTACCTATAAAAAATGTCAAAAAAGACAATCAGTTATATACTTTCATAATATTTTTATGAGGTTTATGATAAAAGTGAATAAAAAAAACAAACAAATTAAAATAATTTAGGATTTTTTTATTTATTTTTTTGTCCAGTGTCCAATGCCTTTATCTTTCCCTTTGATTAATCTATTACGCCTAGATTACGAGTCTTGCGTTAGCCTTAAAAAGCAGCGTTGAGAGGTCCCAACGCTGCTTTTTAATGCCCGCTGGTATTACGAGTCTTGCAGGTACAGGTGTACCGCTCACTTTTTTTCCACGACTCGAGCATATAGCAAATCCACTTACGTCAATTGCGTATCCTATCTTTTTAATGTGATTTGACTAACGCCGGTATTACGAGTCTTGGAAAAAGTGAGCGGTACACCCTCTCCTGTCAAGACTCCTACCGCATTTAAAAGTCAGTAGTTAAGAGTTTTATGGGCTAACGCTGTAACATAAAACTCTTAACTAAAGTGCTAAAAAGTACACTAACACCCATAAACTACCTATTAACCCCTAAACCGAGCCTCCCCCCCCCCACATCGCAAACACTTAAATAACATTTTTAACCCCTAATCTGCCGACCGGACATCGTCACCACTATAATAAATATATTAACCCCTAAACCCCCGCCTCGCAAACATTAGTTAAATTGTATTAACCCCTAATCTGCCACCCCCAACGTCGACGCAACTATATTAAATTTATTAACCCCAAAATCTAAGTCTAACCCTAACCCTAACACCCCCTAACTTAAATATAATTTAAATGAATTGAAATAAAATTACGACAATTAAATAAATTATTTCTATTTAAAACTAAATACTTACCTATAAAATAGCTACAATATAACTAATAATTACATTGTAGCTATCTCAGGGTTTATTTTTATTTTACAGGCAACTTTGTATTTATTTTAACTAGGTACAATAGTTATTAAATAGTTATTAACTATTTAATAACTTCCTAGTTAAAATAATTACAAATTTACCTAAAATAAATCCTAACCTAAGTTACAATTACACCTAACACTACACTATAATTAAATAAATTACCTAAACTAACTACAATTAATTACAATTAAATTAAATTAACTAAAGTATGAAAAAAACACTAAATTACAGAAAAAATAAAATAATTACAATGTGTTTAAACTAATTACACCTAATCTAATCCCCCTAATAAAATAAAAAAGCCCCCCAAAATAATAAAAAATCCCTACCCTATACTAAATAACAAATAGCCCTTAAAAGGGCCTTTTGTGGGACATTGCCCCAAAGTAAGACAATACCCCCCCCAACATTACAACCCAGCACCCACACACCCAACCCTACTCTAAAACCCACCCTTGAAGATCACCCTACCTTGAGACGTCTTCACCCAACTGGGCAGAAGTGGTCCTCCAGAGGGTCCGAAGTCTTCATCCTATCTGGGCAGAAGAGGTCCTCCAGACGGGCAGAAGTCTTCATCCAGGCGGCATCCTCTGTCTTCATCCATCCGGAGCAGAGCGGGTCCATCTTCAAGACATCCGACGCGGAGCATCCTCTTCCTTCCGATGACTAACACTAAATGACGGTACCTTTAAGTGATGTAATCCAAGATGGCGTCCCATCAATTCCGATTGGCTGATAGAATTCTATCAGCCAATCGGAATTAAGGTAGAAAAAATCCTATTGGCTGATCCAATCAGCCAATAGGATGGAGTTCGCATTCTATTGGCTGATTGGAACAGCCAATAGAATGCAAGCTCAATCCTATTGGCTGATTGGATCAGCAAATAGGATTTTTTCTACCTTAATTCCGATTGGCTGATAGAATTCTATCGCCTGGATGAAGACTTCTGCCCATCTGGAGGACCTCTTCTGCCCGGATAGGATGAAGACTTCGGACCATCTGGAGGACCACTTATGCTCGGTTGGGTGAAGACGTCTCAAGGTAGGGTGATCTTCAAGGGGGTAGTGTTAGGTTTTATTAAGGGGGGATTGGGTGGGTTTTAGAGTAGGGTTGGGTGTGTGGGTGGTGGGTTGTAATGTTGGGGGGGGTATTGTCTTTTTTTTACAGGTAATAGAGCTGATTACTTTGGGGCAATGCCCCGCAAAAGGCCCTTTTAAGGGCTATTTGTAATTTAGTATAGGGTAGGGATTTTTATTATTTTGGGGGCTTTTTTATTTTATTAGGGGATTAGATTAGGTGTAATTAGTTTAAAAAAATTGTAATTATTTTATTTTTTTCTGTAATTTAGTGGGGGGTTTTTTTGTACTTTAGTTTATTTAATTTAATTGTAATTAATTGTATTTATTTTAGGTCATTTATTTAATGATAGTGTAGTGTTATGTGTAATTGTAACTTAGGTTAGGATTTATTTTACAGGTAAATTTGTATTTATTTTAACTAGGAAGTTATTAAATAGTTAATAACTATTTAATAACTATTGTACCTAGTTAAAATAAATACAAAGTTGCCTGTAAAATAAAAATAAACCCTAAGCTAGCTACAATGTAACTATTAGTTATATTGTAGCTAGCTTAGGGTTTATTTTATAGGTAAGTATTTAGTTTTAAATAGGAATAATTTATTTAATAATAACAATTTTATTTTGATTTATTTAAATTATATTTACCGTAAATTAGGGGGGGTAGGGTTAGGGTTAGACTTAGGTTTAGGGGTTAATAACTTTATTATAGTGGTGGCGACGTTGGGGGCGGCAGATTAGGGGTTAATAATTGTAGGTAGGTTGTGACGACATTGGGGAAGGCAGAATAGGGGTTATTAAATATAATGTAGGTGTCGGCGATGTTGGGGGCAACAGATTAGGGGTTCATAAGTATAATGTAGGTGGCGGCGGTGTCCGGAGTGGCAGATTAGGGGTTAATAATATAATGTAGGTTGTGGCGATGTCGGGGGCGGCAGATTAGGGGTTAATAAGTGTAAGATTAGGGGTGTTTAGACTCGGGGTTCATGTTAGGGTGTTAGGTGTAGACATAAAAAGTCTTTCCCCATAGGAATCAATGGGGCTGCGTTAGGAGCTGAACGCTGCTTTTTTGCAGTTGTTAGACTTTTTTTCAGCCAAATCAGCCCCATTGATTCCTATGGGGATATCATGCACAAGCACATTTTTCCAGCTTACTGCTACCATAAGCAGCGCTGGTATTGAGGTGAGGTGTGGAGCTAAATTCTGCTCTACACTCACTTTTTTGCAGCTAATGCCGGGTTTGTAAAAACCTGTAACACCAGCGTTGTCTGTGGTGAGCAGTGCGGGAAAACTGTGCGTTAGCACCGCACACTATTACCCACAAAAACTCGTAATCTCGTTATATTTTAGTGAACTGAATATTATTTGTTCAGCGGTGAAGAATATCTTTATAAAGTGACTATGCGTTTGGGGATTTACGATATTCTCTATTTCTTGTTCCCAAAGTGACTGGTGGTATATCTTAGTCTTAAGGCTGCACTTGTGAGAACCACTTAAAGGGACATGGAAGTCTAAATTAAACTTTCAGGATTAAGATAGCGTGTACTATTTAAGATTTTTTTTTTAAACTTTCCAATTTACTTCTATTATCTGATTTTTCTCTATTCTTTTGGTTTCTTTGGTTAAAACGACCTTTTCATGAGGGCATACAGAAGTCAGCAACTCTATGTTAAAACTCTATGATAAACTAAACTAGTGCTTTATACTTAAAACTGAACACAAACTTAGAGTTAGAGTATTATATTATTGCACTTGAATGTTTTTTTAAATGTTTTGAATATAATATCCGACAGTGGAAATAAATTTATCATTTCCCTGTCAAATGTCTCAACTTTCACCACTGATTTTAAAAACTGTTCTATTGACCATCCATAAAATGAATCTTCTTTGTTCTCCATTTACTTGTATTTTTGTATATCAGAAGTATTATCCAACACAAATATATAAGATAAGCCAATGATGGTGTAAAATACAGGTATACAAAACAACCACACAGATAGCCTAGATAACTAGAATTATTCACACAATCTATGCTGTCCATTAATATATAACCTGTCAAGCATAATTTTAAAACATCTGTGAAATTTAAAAAAAATAAAATAAACAAATCTAAAAATTGTAATGGAATATGCACTGGAACAAAGCTTTAGTTGCTCTACAATAGTATCATTCTTAACACATTTTACAGCATTTTCATTTGTATGAATCATTGAATTACCTTTGTCAGGATCGCCAAGAATTCTTTTTACATGTTTCAATCGACTATTTTGTAAGAGTCTTAACAGCATTTGTTGAATGAAAGCCAGATAATAGCAAATGATTTGTCTCAGTGTCCTTCTTAGATCTGTCTGTTTATAGTTTATCTTTGAGAGCTAAGTGTCAAGGAAACTTAACTGTGCATTGATATGACATACTAAATATGATTATGTGTAATTATTGTTTCTAATCTGGATAATAGGAAATGAGCACAAGACTATACCCTGCCAGGGACTTTACTTATATATAATCATTATCTCACACATCTTACAAAACCTGCCTGATAACATGGTGATATAGAATATAGCCAATATGGCGGAATAATATATACAATATAGATGTATATAGCTCACTTCACTTTCTAGTAACTTATGGAATAACAGCTTCACTCACACACAATCAACCTCCTCCTTTTGGAATGTGTATTAGTACCAGGTTCTGTTTAGCTCTGGCCACATCTTCACTGCTTTAATATCTTATGTCACAAAATTTATATTTGTTGAACACACCCACTTTATTTTACACAATTAACCTATTTTCACTACAGAATGTTGGAGAATATTCTAGAACTCTGTAGAAATTGGTGTATACGTGACAGGTGCGGAATAAAAGCCCTTTATATCTATATATCTGCATCTACTGTATGTCTCCCATCTGTTATATTTTAACCTGTTACTTGCTGTACAAAGATTGGAATAAAAGAAGTTTGCTAATATCTCTGTGTTTGGAAAGTTCCTGTAACACATGGTATAAGAAAAATGGCAATAATAGGAGAGGTCATCATGGACTCTAGCTATGTCTTAAGGGACATGATGAATGTCAGATAAAGACTTTTTACTTTACTTCTTTTATCTTTTTTACATTGCTTTCTTAGTATACTTTGATGAAAAGAATATCCAGATATGCTCAGGAGCAGCACTACTGGAAACTAGCTGGTGATTGGTGGCTACCTACAGATGTCTCTTGTTATTGTCTCACAAGATGTGCTCAGCTAGCTCCCAAGAGTGAATTCCTGCTCTGAAGCTGACTTTTACTTTGCTGGGGTTAAACACACAGTTATATATTAGCAATGGTGCATTAATAAAATGCTTTTGCACATTACAGCATTTTTACTTTGCACTTTTGTGACCTTAAAGTTGATTTTCCCACTAAAGAAGGGAAGGATTACCATAGAACATAGTCATTCCTCCCAAAAGTTCTTAGAGAGTATATGGGATCAGGGATAGCATAGCAACCGGGCAGTAGATTGATACTGGGTTGGACTGTGAGGGCTGAGATGGGAGTGATGTTGGTGGGGCAGATTGTGGGCACTTGGGTCCTGGTGCCACTGCACCTGCTGTAGCAATGGTAGTTCCACCACTGGACATGCCTATGTAGTCCCTGGCAAACCAGGACATGTATAAGGTAGAGAGAGCTGCAGGAGAGGAAGAACAGCACATCATTCTCTTAGTATCTTGTAGCTGTAGTCCATTACTTCCTATAGGATATGCAAAAGACTTTGCTACAGGAATACAAAGGCAAAAAGAGACTGCACCCTGAGTGGCACTGGCCTTGTGGACAAGCAAGGAAGTTTTTCTAGCTATTGTTCCGTCTCAGTGAGTGCGTCTCACTATTTTCTTGATTTTATGTATATTTCTCTTAGGTCTCCGTAAGAGTAAAAGCAGGAAACCAGGCGTGGACTCATTGCACACATGCCCTTGAGATATGCAACTGCACCTCACTGACGAGGCCCAAGAGAGGCCGAAACGTGCGTCTGGGGTTTGTTGTTTGTCTTGTTCAGAGAAGAATTGCCTGGTATTTCGGTGCTGGACTGTCATTGGGCAGGATCAGACTGATATGCTACAGGATATTTTTTCTCTGTGAAAAGGCAAAGGCCTCTAGTTATCAAGGTCTGTTGGACTTGATCCGACAGTGCAGATCAGGTCCGACAGATCTCGCTGAATACGGTAAGCAATACGCTCGCCGTATTCAGCATTGCACCAGCAGCTCACAAGAGCTGCTGGTGCAACGCCGCCCCCTGCAGCACTCGCGGCCAATCAGCAGGGGGGTGTCAATCAACCCGATCGTACTCGATTGGGTGGATTTCCGGCGATGACTGTCTGCCTGCTCAGAGCAGGCGGAAAGGTTATGGAGCAGCGGTCTTTGTGACCGCTGCTTCATAACTGCTGTTTCTGGCGAGCCTGCAGGCTCACCAGAAACACGGGGTATCAAGCTCCATTCGGAGCTTGATACATATGCCCCATAGTGTGCAAAAAGAAACTGCACCCTGAGTGGCACTGGCCTTGTGGACAAGCACGTAAGTTTTTCTAGCTATTGTTCTGTCTCAGTGAGTATGTCTCTCTATTTTCTTGATTTTATGTATATTAATCTTAGGTCTCCATAAGAGTAAAATGGGGAAACCAGACGTGGACTCATTGCACACATGCCCTAGAGATATGCAACTGCACCTCACTGACGAGGCGCAAGAGAGGCCGAAACGTACATCTGGGGTTTGTTGTTTGTCTTGTTCAGAGAAGAATTGCCTGGTATTTCGGTGCTGGACTGTCAGAATCAGACTGATATGCTACAGGATATTTTTTCTCTGTGAAAAGGCATAGGGGCATATGTGTCAAGCTCCGTATGAAGTCACAAAGACAGCTGCTCCATAACCTGTCCACCTGCTCTGAGCAGGCGGACAGACATCGCCGGAAATCAACCCGATCGAGTACGATCGAGTTGATTGACACCCCCTGCTGGCAGCCAATTGGCCGCGAGTCTGCAGGGGGCGGTGTTGCACCAGCAGCTCTTGTGAGCTGCTGGTGCAATGCTGAATACGGCGAGCGTATTGCTCGCCGTATTCAGCGAAGTCTGGTGGACCTGATCCGCACTGTCGGATCAGGTCCGCCAGACTTTGATAACTAGAGGCCATAGTGTGCAAAAAGAGACTGCACCCTGAGCGGCCCTGGCCTTGTGGACAAGCACGAAAGTTTTTCTAGCTATTGTTCTGTCTCAGTGAGTGCTTCTCTCTATTTTCTTGATTTTAGGAATACAAAGCTGTCTTAATTAATTTCAAGCTGTCTCAGCATTACTTTTTTATACTACCAGCCTTACTTATAACCAAATAACCTTTCCTGAAGCACAATGCACAATAAATACCTAACCACTGTAATCTTCACTCACTGCTCATCACATTAAGCTTAAATGTGATCTCTCCCTACCTAAGTAATGCCAATTGCAAAGGATTCTGTCTCCTAGATTCTACCCAAGTTAAACGTAACTGAGACTCCTCAACTGCATTTTTCCTACCGCCTGCCTCATGTGATTAATTTAAATGCAATTTAAAGACAATATAGGGGAACGCTAAAAAGCTGGTTGAAAGTGTTAGGGAACCAATATGGTAAGGTTAAATAATGATAGTGAAGTGTAGCAAATATTTATTTGCTAAATAGTTAAAAGTTATAAAATAGTGTATTGTGTTTTAGGGTTCGAAATCTTTTGAATTGTAAATAATAGTGTAAAAAATGAGTATATAGTTAAGGGGTCTGTTTGTATAAGAATGTGTAATTCTGTGCACAAAAATAGTTACATAAATTAATTTAAAAAAAATAAATTTTACTAGCGTACTAAAAAGTTGATACACACAGAGTTAAGGTTAAAACAATTGTGAGTAAAAGCTATAAAATTAATAAACACATATAATAATATCAGCAGTATAACATCAAGATGGGTTCTGCAGTTAATACCAATTGCAATAGATGTAGCAGTGAATGTAGCAATAATATGTTACAATAATAAGTAACTGAAAATATCGATAATAAGTAACAATAATGTGCTGGTATAGTGGGAGTGCTACATAAGATATAACCAGTAGACGCTACATAAAAAGTAACCAATGAGCTCAAGCAGTATAAAAAGTAAAAAAGGTTAAAACATATCCCACTGCAGTGGATAAAAGCATGTATTAGCTTTGGATAGTGATTTAATAAAAAAGCAAGCAAACCTTGACTTAAAGGGACACTGTAGTCAAATATACACTTATGTTCTAACAATAGTATACCAATAAATAATTCCTTTTTTAAAGTACATCCTATTTCAAATCTTTGTCGTTTGCAATATATTAGTTTTATAATTTTCACCTTTTTCCAACCCCACGGATTTATACTCCCTAACTGTATTCCAATCCTGGAGGACAACTCCAGTTGGAACATGGCGACTAACGGACGCAATGCGCATGCACGACTACACGCAACGTCATCGGCAACGTCACCGTCTTAGGGCTAAGAAGACACTCTCTGTTGATCCAGCTTCAGATGAGTATGCTGCGCAGTGTGCGCATGCGTTATTTTCTCTGCTGTCGGTGATGTCGACTTCTATGCCGCAATATGCACATGCGATACTAATAGAAAACGATTGCGCATGCGTTTAATGACAAAATTGTATTTTAATTACATGCTAATACTGGGCATACGATTGGCCAGAATGTTATTGCTTAGACGGCCCACATTTGAGGGCTGGTTAACGTGACGTCAGTGACATAAAATAAAAGTTTATTTTTCAGCTAATTTATAATTGCAATGTTTAATGTTGGGTGAGTTTTGCCTAAGAACAGCTAAAGATAGTAATCATTTAAGGAAATGTTAAGTGTTCAAACTGCTGTATACTTTGAGGTTCCGTGTGCGGAGAAGCCGTTACAGAGTGACACTAGTTAATCTGTGAAAGGAGTATTCAAACCGAATTTCCAGATCACAGATAGTAGTGGGTCACTAGTGGTTGCAGAAAAGATACCAAAAGCTGATTGAGCAGAATTGGTGAGCCCTGATGTTTCCAAATACTTGGCAGATAATAAAGATTGTTTGGAAAGAAAAAAACAAACCTCTCTAACAGGAGGTAAGTGGGAGTTATTAAGTCTCTTATGTGACCTAAAAGGGGTAGACCTAAGTTTCCTTATAAAGGTAGTGCCTAATACCCAAATATCATTAGTCAAAGAAAAGGGGAGAGCGGAGCACAAAGGTATTATGTGGCACACTTGAATAAGAGACTTAATGAGTCCAAATAGGGCATGGACCGGGAGGACAGCTATAACTAATTAAAATGTAACTTTTATTATTCAGTTTAAAACTTGTTAACAAACAATATAAAAATATATTAAGTTACACCATCAGATATCGTAGAAAAACCTATTATGTGTTTGTCAATTTGCTCACTAGTAATTTATGATATGTAATAGAGGCGGTCTTGGGTTATCACCTATCAGTACGTTTTCAGAGAATCACTATTTAGGTTGCCACCAGTTCTTAGGTATGACAGTTCTATTATGAGATATCACATCGCACCACTATCCTATCTACATATCATTCTCCATAAATGCAAATTATGAAGTTGTTCTGACTATAAGTCAGACATTATGGAGATGCAGAGAAACCTATTATCTATACGTATGATAGTCACTGGTAGTATGTATCGTGTAATAGAGGCGGTCTGGGATTATAGCATATAAGTAATTCTCAACACATTCACAATTAAAGTAAACCAACTCGTTCTAAAATGTGATAGTTAAATTATGGGATATCACATCTTACCACCATCCTATCTACGTATCATACTCCTATAATGCGAGTAGTAAAAGTGTTCTGACTGGGAGTCAGACTCTAAATACCTTTAGTGTAAAATATTTGTTTATCATTTTTAAAAAGGAATTATATCAGTATCAATCAAAACATACATAGAAAAGATTTTTAAAATTGTGTTCAAGAAAGGAACACAGAAATGTATCACACACTTCTCCTGTAAAGATGTCGGTATAAGAAGTATGCCTAAACAAAAAGTGAGTATAGTTAATATAACTGCCACATAAAGCAGTGGTACATAGATATTTTCTATTATATCTAATAATTAGGGTATCTCCTTCTACCACTTAAAACGGATGGGTATGGAGGAATGCTATCAATATTTAAGCAGAGTTAGCCCCAGAGCTCGTAAGCATATTACCCCCGTTCATATAATTCTGTGTGGATATGAGCGGTTTCTAATAGAGATTTAAATATTAACCCATAAAAAGAGATCAGTGCCAGTTAAGGCCAACAACGACTAACTTAAATAACTAGTTTTTTAACAGAATTAGATACAGGAGAAGCAGTGCGAACGCCTGACGCGCATTTCGCCAACTGCTTTTTCAAAGGCGCGGAGCGTCCTTGTTCATGTCCATATTTATGACCAGGCCAGCCAATCTGGAAATTGGGTGTGTTCCGGACGCCTACTTGCAATCGCCAATCATATTGCGTTTATGATGTCACATACTCACGTGACATATGTGTTTACACTCCGTCTGACAGGGTAATCAGACATAGAGTGATTGAGAACATATACTTATTGCACATTGTGATATCTAACCTATATATTTTGAGATAATAAAGATGTCCTGTTAGCAATCCTTGTAGATGTTTAGCAATCTTTATATAAAAAGGATGTTCTACACAGTTCATTGAACCATCTGATTGTAGCATATACTTTGTGGATTTGTAGAAAGCCGGTGTTTATTCGGAAAGGATTGTGGAAATTATATCCTTTGTGAGTGCTAATAGTAATAGCTAGTTATTAAACACGAGTGGAATCCCTCTGTAGTAGCTACTATCGCAGCTCTGGATAAGTTGTTTTTTAATGTGGAAGGTAGCAAATTCTCAAGTCCGTGAAGAGAAATAGAGATAATATCTCTGCTGGTGTCAGATGGATATAGCTGTAACAGAGCTATCTTCCTCTGTATTAGCTAAAAGACTTACGGCTAGATTTAGAGTTCTGCGGCCAAAGGGGTGCGTTAGCTGCGCGTGCTTTTTTTCCCCCGCACCTTTTAAATACCGCTGGTATTTAGAGTTCACAGAATGGCTGCGTTAGGCTCCAAAAAGGGAGCGTAGAGCATAATTTACCGCCACTTCAACTCTCAATACCAGCGGTACTTACGGACGCGGCCAGTTTCAAAAACGTGCTTGTGCACGATTCCCCCATAGGAAACAATGGGGCAGTTTGAGCTGAAAAAAACCTAACACCTGCAAAAAAGCAGCGTTCAGCTCCTAACGCAGCCCCATTGTTTCCTAAGGGGAAACACTTCCTAAGTCTGCACCTAACACCCTAACATGTACCCCGAGTCTAAACACCCCTAACCTTACACATATTAACCCCTAATCTGCCGCCCCCGCTATCGCTGACCCCTGCATTACACTTTTAACCCCTAATCTGCCGCTCCGTACACCCCCGCAACCTACATGTTACCTATGTACCCCTAATCTGCTGCCCCTAACACCGCCGACCCCTATATTATATTTATTAACCCCTAATCTGCCGCCCCCAATGTCGCCGCCACCTAACTACAATTATTAACCCCTAATCTGCTGACCGGACCTCACCGCTACTATAATAAAGTTATTAACCCCTAATCCGCCTCACTCCCGCCTCAATAACCCTATAATAAATAGTATTAACCCCTAATCTGCCCTCCCTAACATCACCGACACCTAACTTCAAGTATTAACCCCTAATCTGCCGACCGGACCTCAACGCTACTCTAATAAATGTATTAACCCCTAAAGCTAAGTCTAACCCTAACCCTAACACCCCCCTAAGTTAAATATAATTTTTATCTAACGAAATAAATTATTTCTTATTAAATAAATTATTCCCATTTAAAGCTAAATACTTACCTGTAAAATAAACCCTAAAATAGCTACAATATAACGAATAATTATATTGTAGCTATTTTAGGATTAATATTTATTTTACAGGCAACTTTGTATTTATTTTAACCAGGTACAATAGCTTTTAAATAGTTAATAAGTATTTAATAGCTACCTAGTTAAAATAATTACAAAATTACCTGTAAAATAAATCCTAACCTAAGTTACAATTAAACCTAACACTACACTATCCATAAATTAATTAAATAAAATACCTACAAATAAATACAATTAAATAAACTAACTAAAGTACAAAAAATAAAAAAAGAACTAAGTTACAAAAAATAAAAAAATTATTTACAAACATTATAAAAATATTACAACAATTTTAAGCTAATTACACCTACTCTAAGCCCCCTAATAAAATAACAAAGCCCCCCAAAATAAAAAAATGCCCTACCCTATTCTAAAATAAAAATTGAAAAGCTCTTTTACCTTACCAGCCCTTAAAAGGGGCTTTTGCGGGGCATGCCCCAAAGAATTCTGCTCTTTTGCCTGTAAAAAAAAACATACAATACCCCCCAACATTACAACCCACTACCCACATACCCCTAATCTAACCCAAACCCCCCTTAAATAAACCTAACACTAAGCCCCTGAAGATCTCCCTACCTTGTCTTCACCATGCCGGGTATCACCGATCCGTCCACAAGAGGCTCCGAAGTCTTCATCCAAGCCCAAGCGGGGGCTGAAGAGGTCCATCATCGGGCTGAAGAGGTCCATCTTCCGGCTGAAGTCTTGATCCAAACGGGGGCTGAAGAGATCCATCATCCGGCTGAAGTCTTGATCCAAGCGGGGGCTGAAGAGATCCATCATCCGGCTGAAGTCTTGATCCAACCGGGGGCTGAAGAGGTCCATCATCCGGCTGAAGTCTTCTATCAAGCGGCATCTTCAATCTTCTTTCTTCCGGATCCATCTTCATCCCGCCAACGCGGAACATCCATCCTGGCCGACGACTTCCCGACGAATGACGGTTCCTTTAAGGGACGTCATCCAAGATGGCGTCCCTCGAATTCCGATTGACTGATAGGATTCTATCAGCCAATCGGAATTAAGGTAGGAAAATTCTGATTGGCTGATGGAATCAGCCAATCAGATTAAAGTTCAATCTGATTGTCTGATCCAATCAGCCAATCAGATTGAGCTCGCATTCTATTGGCTGTTGCGATCAATCCGCTTGGGCTTGGATGAAGACTTCGGAGCCTCTTGTGAACGGATCGGTGATACCCGGCATGGTGAAGACAAGGTAGGGAGATCTTCAGGGGCTTAGTGTTAAATTTATTTAAGGGGGGTTTGGGTTAGATTAGGGGTATGTGGGTGGTGGGTTGTAAATGTTGGGTTGGGGTATTGTATGTTTTTTTTTACAGGCAAAAGAGCAGAATTCTTTGGGGCATGCCCCGCAAAAGGCCCTTTTAAGAGCTGTAAGGTAAAAGAGCTTTTCAATTTTTATTTTAGAATAGGGTAGGGCATTTTTTTATTTTGGGGGGCTTTCTTATTTTATTAGGGGGCTTAGAGTAGGTGTAATTAGCTTAAAATTGTTGTAATATTTTTATAATGTTTGTAAATTATTTTTTTATTTTTTGTACTTTAGTTAGTTTATTTAATTGTATTTATTTGTAGGTATTTGTATGTAATTAATTTATTGATAGTGTAGTGTTAGGTTTAATTGTAGATAATTGTAGGTTGTTTATTAAATTTATTTATTGATAGTGTAGTGTTAGGTTTAATTGTAACTTAGGTTAGGATTTATTTTACAGGTAATTTTGTAATTATTTTAACTAGGTAGCTATTAAATAGTTATTAACTATTTAATAGCTATTGTACCTGGTTAAAATAAATACAAAGTTGCCTGTAAAATAAATATTAATCCTAAAATAGCTACAATATAATTATTATTTATATTGTAGCTATATTAGGGTTTATTTTACAGGTAAGTATTTAGCTTTAAATAGGAATCATTTATTTAATAAGAAATAATTTATTTAGTTAGATTTAAATTATATTTAATTTAGGGGGGTGTTAGGGTTAGGGTTAGACTTAGCTTTAGGGGTTAATACATTTATTAGATTAGCGGCGAGGTCCGGTCGGCAGATTAGGGGTTAATAATTGAAGTTAGGTGTCGGCGATGTTAGGGAGGGCAGATTAGGGGTTAATACTATTTATTATAGGGTTTTTGAGGCTGGAGTGAGGCGGATTAGGGGTTAATAACTTTATTATAGTAGCAGTGAGGTCCGGTCAGCAGATTAGGGGTTAATAATTGTAGGTAGGTGGCGGCGACGTTGGGGGCGGCAGATTAGGGGTTAATAAATATAATATAGGGGTCGGCGATGTTAGGGGCAGCAGATTAGGGGTACATAGGGATAACGTAGGTTGCGGCGGTGTGCGGTCGGCAGATTAGGGGTTAAAAAAAATTATTATAGTGGCGGCGATGTGGGGGGCCTCGGTTTAGGGGTACATAGGTAGTTTATGGGTGTTAATGTACTTTAGAGCACAGTAGTTAAGAGCTTTATGAACCGGCGTTAGCCCAGAAAGATCTTAACTCCTGGCTTTTCTCTGCGGCTGGAGTTTGGTCATAGATTTCTAACGCTCACTTCAGCCAAGACTCTAAATACCGGCGTTAGAAAGATCCCATTGAAATGATAGGATACGCAAATGGCGTAAGGGGATCTGTGGTATGGAAAAGTCACTGCTGGAAAGTGAGTGTTAGACCCTTACCTACACGACTCTAAATACCAGCGGGCGGTTAAAACCAGCGTTAGGACCCCCTAACGCTGGTTTTGATGGCTAACGCAGAACTCTAAATCTAGGCGTTAGCTTGGGCAAATCTATGCGTTTCGGCCGATGGCCTTTATCAAGATGCCCATAGGTAGTTAGTCCTAGTCATATATAAGGTGTGGGTTCTTCCCTATTGGTCCGGTTTGAATTTCTATCAGCCAATGAAACGTCCTTTGGACTTAGATACCTAATATATGTCGATTGTTACACATATTTACGCTTTTCAATATAATAAAATTTTGTTTTTGTTATGTATGACCTTTCAAAAAAATATAGAACAAAAATAAAAATAAAAATAATAATAAAACAAATACAGGGGAAAACACAAATAAATTATAATGAACTTTACATGATAATTTAAGTATTATGAAAAAAGTCCACTTAAAGGTTACTATTTGTAAAATGTAATAGGGTTGAAATGAAAGATATGTTTATATACATATATATATGTAGATTAACCATACATCTGTATATAGGTCCACATATATGGATATATCTACTTAAATATAAAGGAGTTAAGTATGTGCGAGAGAAGTTATGTCAATCGTGAGTATAAAGATATATAACTCATATATGACAAATATATAAGGGAGAACGTGCTGGAGAGTGTTCCCAAAGTGTACAATATAATCTATTGATGAGACGTATCCCATGTATATATTACTTATGTTGCACTATTGGATAAGATGTGCGAAAAAAAGGCAAGTAAATAGTGAATTTAAAGGATAACTAACAAATATATAGAGAGAGTGTTCTAAGGAGTGATCCTATAGTGTACAGATGTTACACTATAAATATAGTAGGGGAATTAAATGAGGATATTTAAGTCAAATTCTTTATTTAAACCACAGGGGTGTAGAGTTTTGAAATTATAAATATATTCTGCCTCCTTTCTCAGGAGATTGTCTTCTATATTTCCTCTTGTTTGGCCAAGCTGAACTTTTTTTAACACCCCAGAATCTCATATGTTCAGTATTACCATGATGTACTTCAGTGAAGTGTTTATAATACTGTGTTGTTCACTTTGTGTTCAGTCTGGTGTAGGTGCTCCCTTATTCTATGTCTTAGCATTCAGCTTGTTTGGCCGAAATACTGATGGCCACATAAACATTGAATACAGTATATTACATTTTTATCGGAACATCGTATAACATCTCTTATTTTTATATATTGGTCATTATTGTTGGATTTTATTCATTTTATTTTTGTGCTGTGTTTACATGCTTTGCAAGAGATGCATGGAAAAATGGAAAAAAGCCTTTAATTTTTTCTCCTATAAGGTTACTTTCAGTGAGATTTTTCTTTTTTGTGTCTATGTATTCGCTAGGAGATGAGATATTTTTTAAATTTTTTGCTTTTTTAAAAATAATGTCCGTATGGTTTTTGATTTTATGTCCTAAAAGTTGATCTTTTCTTAATATAGTGCCAGTGTTTAGTTAAAATCTTTTTAATTTCATATGGCGAGATTACGAGTTTTGCGTTAGCCTTAAAAAGCAGCGTTAAGGGGTCCTAACGCTGCTTTTAAACGCCCCGCTGGTATTACGAGTATGGCAGGTACAGGTGTACCGCTCACTTTTCTTCCGTGACTTTTGGCTACCGCAAATCCCCTTACGTCAATTGCGTATCCTATCTTTTTAATGGGATTTGGCTAACGCTGGTATTATGAGTCTTGGAAGAAGTGAGCGGTACAGCCTCTACCTCCAAGACTCCTACCGCATTTAAAAGTCAGTAGTTAAGAGTTTTATGGGCTAACGCCGGAACATAAAACTCTTAACTACAGTGCTACAAAGTACACTAACACCCATAAACTACCTATGAACCCCTAAACCGAGGCCCCCCCCATCGCAAACACTATAATAAAATTATTTAACCCCTAATCTGCCGACCGGACACCGCCGCCACCTACATTATAGCTATGAACCCCTAATCTGCTGTCCCTAACATCGCCGACACCTATATTATATTTATTAACCCCTAATCTGCCCCCCAACGTCGCCACCACCTACCTACAATTATTAACCCCTAATCTCCCGCCCCCAATGTCGCCGCTACTATAATAAAGTTATTAACCCCTAAACCTAAGTCTAACCCTAACACCCCCCTAAGTTAAATATAATTTAAATAAAACGAAATAAATTTACTATAATTAAATAAATTATTCCTATTTAAAAATAAATACTTACCTATAAAATAAACCATAAGATAGCTACAAAATAACTAATAGTTGCATTCTAGCTATTTTAGGATTTATATTTATTTTACAGGCAACTTTGTATTTATTTTAATTAGGTACAATAGCTATTAAATAGTTAATAACTATTTAATAGCTACCTAGTTAAAATAATTACAAAATTACCTGTAAAATAAATCCTAACCTAAGTTACAAATACACCTAACACTACACTATCAATAAATTAATTAAATAAATTAACTACAATGATCTAAACTAAAATACAATTAAATAAACTAAATTATATTACAAAAAAAACAAACACTAAATTACAAAAAATAAAAAAATATTACAAGAATTTTAATCTAATTACACCTAATCTAAGCCCACTAATAAAATAAAAAAGCCCCCCAAAATAATAAAATTCCCTACCCTATACTAAATTACAAAAGTAATCAGCTCTTTTACCAGCCCTTAAAAGCTTTTTGCGGGGCATTGCCCCAAAGTAATCAGCTCTTTTACCTGTAAAAAAAATACAAGACCCCCCAACATTACAACCCACCACCCACACACCCCTACTCTAAAACCCACCCTATCCCCCCTTAAAAAAACCTAACACTACCCCCTTGAAGATCACCCTACCTTGAGCCGTGTTCACCCAGCCGGCACCGATGGGCCAGAAGAGGACATCCGGAGCGGCAGAAGTCTTCATCCGATCGGGGCAGAAGAGGTCCTCCATCCAGCAGAAGTCTTCATCCAAGCGGCATCTTCTATCTTCATCCATCCGGCGCGGAGCGGGTCCATCTTCAAGACATCCGACGCGGAGCACCCTCTTCTTCCCAGCGACTAACGACGAATGAAGGTTGCTTTAAATTACATCATCCAAGATGGCATCTCTCGAATTCCCATTGGCTGATAGGATTCTATCAGCCAATCGGAATTAAGGTAGGAAAAATCCGATTGGCTGATGTAATCAGCCAATCAGATTGAAGTTCAATCCAATTGGCTGATTGGATCAGCCAATAGAATGCGAGGTCGGCAGATTAGGGGTTAATAAGTGTAGGTAGATGGTGGCGACGTTGGGTGCGGCAGATTAGGGGTTAATAAATATAATATAGGTGTCGGCGATGTTGGGGGCAGCAGATTAGGGGTTCATAGGGATAATGTAGGTGGCGGTGGTGTCCGGAGCGGAAGATTAGGGGTTAATAGTATAATGCAGGTGTCAGCGATAGCGGGGACGGCAGATTAGGGGTTAATAAGTGTAAGATTAGGGGTGTTTAGACTCGGGGCTCATGTTAGGGTGTTAGGTGTAGACTTAGAAAGTGTTTCCCCATAGGAAACAATGGGGCTGCGTTAGGAGCTGACCACTGCTTTTTTGCAGGTGTTAGGTTTTTTTCAGCCAGCTCAGCCCCATTGTATCCTATGGGGAAATCGTACATGAGCACTTTTTTCCAGCTTACTGCTTCCGTAAGCAACGCTGGTATTGAGGGTTGAAGTGGAGCTAAATTTGGCTCACTTTTCTGAGGCTAATGCAGCCATTCAGAAAACTCGTAATACCAGCGTTAGCATAAGGGAGCGCTGGAAAAAAAGGCTTGTTAGCCCCGCAAGTTTTTACCAACAAAACTCGTAATCTAGGCGATAGTGTTGTGAGCTATATTGTGTCACAAACGGTATAAAGAGATTTTCTTCTACATTTCGTCTATGTCTAATTTGGGGTTTTAGGATTGAATCTCTATCTAATATTTGGACCTCTTGTTTCACTTTATTTACAATTTGAGGATTGTAACCTCTCTCCTCAAATCTTTGTGTTAGTATTTCTGATTGTTCTATAAAGTTGTTTATATCTGAGCCATTTTTTTAATTCAAAGAAATTGCCCTTTAGGGATATTAGTTTTCCATTTATTCAAATGGCAACTACCATTGTGGATGTAGTTATTAGCGTCTGTAGTTTTGAAAAAAGTTCTAGTATTTATAGTTTTTTCTTTTATCTCAATTTCTATATCTAAATAGTGACTGATGTTTGCACTAGATTCATGTGTGAAACGTAATCCTCAAAGTATACTGCAGTTTGAACACTAAACATTTCCTTAAAGGGACATGAAGCCCAAAAATTTTCTTTCATGATTCAGATAGAGAATACAATTTTAAACAACTTTCTAATTTACTTCTATTATCTAATCTGTTTTATTCTCGTGGTATCATTTGTTGAAGGAGCAGCAATGCACTACTGGTTTCTAACTGAACACATGGGCGAGCCAATGACAATCGGTTTATATACGCAGCCACCAATCAACAGCTAAGACCTAGGTTCTCTGCTGCACATGAACTTGCCTAGATAAACATTTCAGCAAAGGATAACAAGAGAAAGAAGCAAATGAAATAATAGAAATAAATTGGAAAGTTGTTTGAAATTGTATTCTCTATCTGAATCATGAAAGAAAAATTTTGGGTTTCATGTCCCTTTAACCCCTTAATGACAACTGACGTACCAGGTACGTCATGCATTAACAAGCAGTTAATGACAATGGACGTACCTGGTACGTCAGTTGTCAAACAGAGTGCTGGAAGCGATCACAAATGCTTCCAGCAGCTCTGAGGGTATTGCAGTGATGCCTCGATATGGAGGCATCCTGCAATACCACTTTACAAGCCTCCGATGCAGAGAGAGCCACTCTTTGGCGCGAGTGTGCACGTGAGCGTGCATGTGCATGTGCACGGGGCGCACGTGCACGTGCACCCATTAGCCACACTGACACCAATGAATGAGGGCAGAAAGGGGAAAAAAAAGGGAATTTTTAAAAAAAAAAATATAAAAGGATCTGGGAGGGGGTGGGGGTGGGGGTATTGTGGGGGGCTGCTACACTACAGGAATAGTTTTTTAAGTAAAAAATAAAATAAAAATACTTTTTGGGGGGTTTTTGGGGCCAAACTGGGTACTGGCAGACAGCTGCCAGTACCCAAGATGGCGGTAATTAGGTAGGGGAGAGGGTTAGAGAGCTGGAGGGGGGATCAGGGAGGTTGGGGCTAAGGCAGGGGTCCATCACAGCTAAAATACTTTATTATTTTTATTTTAAAAAAAAAAAACCTCTTTTATTTAGTACTGGCAGACTTTCTGCCAGTACTTAAGATGGCGGGAACAATTGTGGGGTGGGGGAGGGAAGAGAGCTGTTTGGGAGGGATCAGGGGGTGGGATGTGTCAGGTGGGAGGCTGATCTCTAAAATTAACCCTGCAAGCTCCCTACAAGCTACCTAATTTAACCCCTTCACTGCTGGGCATAATTAACGTGTGGTGCGCAGCAGCATTTAGCGGCCTTCTAATTACCAAAAAGCAACGCCAAAGCCATATAAGTCTGCTATTTCTGAACAAAGGGGATCCCAGAGAAGCTTTTACAACAATTTCTGCCATAATTGCACAAGCTGTTTGTAAATAATTTCAGTGAGAAACCTAAAATTGTGAAAAATGTTGTTTTTTTTTTTATTTGCTCGCATTTGGCGGTGAAATGGTGGCATGAAATATACCAAAATGGGCCTAGATCAATACTTTGGGTTGTCTTCTAAAAAAAAATATATACATGTCAAGGGATATTCAGGTATTCCTGACAGATATCAGGGTTCCAATGTAACTAGCGCTAATTTTGAAAAAAAGTGGTTTAGAAATAGCGAAGTGCTACTTGTATTTATTGCCATATAACTTGCAAAAAAAGCAAAGAACATGTAAACATTGGGTATTTCTAAACTCAGGACAAAATTTAGAAACTATTTAGCATGGGTGTTTTTTGGTGATTGTAGATGTGTGGGGGTCAAAGTTAGAAAAAGTGTGTTTTTTTCCATTTTTTCCTCATATTTTATTATTTTTTTTTTAGTAAATTATAAGACATGATGAAAATAATGGTATCTTTAGAAAGTCCATTTAATGGTGAGAAAAACGGTATATAATATGTGTGGGTACAGTAAATGAGTAAGAGGAAAATTACAGCTAAACACAAACACTGCAGAAATGTAAAAATAGCCATTGTCATTAAGGGTAAGAAAATTGAAAAATGGTCCGGTCATTAAGGGGTTAAGTCAAGGTTTGCTTGCTTTTTTATTAAATCACTATCCAAAGCTAATACATGCTTTTATCTACTGCAGTGTGATATGTTTTAACCTTTTTTACTTTTTATACTGCTTGAGCTCATTGGTTACTTTTTATGTAGCGCCTACTGGATATATCTTATGTAGCGCTCCCACTATACCATATATATATTGTTACTTATTATCGATATTTTCAGTTACTTATTATTGTAACATATTATTGCTACATTCACTGCTACATCTATTGCAATTGGTATTAACTGCAGAACCCATCTTGATGTTATACTGCTGATATTATTATATGTGTTTATTAATTTTATAGCTTTTACTCACAATTGTTTTAACCTTAACTCTGTGTGTATCAACTTTTTAATACGCTAGTAAAATTTATTTATTTTTAAATTAATTTATGTAACTATTTTTGTGCACAGAATTACACATTCTTATACAAACAGAGCCCTTAACTATATACTCATTTTTAACACTCTTATTTACAATTCAAAAGATTTCGAACCCTAAAGCACAATACACTGGATATTTTATATCGTTTCACTAATCAGCAAATAAATATTTGCCACGCTTCACTATCATTATTTAACTTTACCATATTGGTTCGCTAACACTTTCAAACAGCTTTTTAGCGTTCCCCCTATATTGTCTTTAAATTTCCTTTCGTTCTTAACATTCGTTTGGAGGAACAAATATTTTTTTAGGGTGTTAAGCAGTGTTGAAATAAGCCACAGAAGTGCACTCACTCATGTTTGCTTATTTATTATTAATTTAAATGCAATCAATGGCTAACACATACTAACATAAACAATACTCTTATTGCAACCATCCCTAAACACCCAAAGAAACCCCAAGTACCTAACAGGCCCTCCTCATACTGAATCCCCTCTAAAAACTTAACTCCAAAAATATCTAAGTGTCCCCTAAACATTTTGGTCTATCTTACTCCTGGTTTGAGCATTATCTAGCTGCAGCATCTTCTATACAAAGCAACAATGTTCCATTTTGTTTCTAAATCCTGGTTAAGTAATTAGCAATTAAGAATATGTACAGAAACATCCCTATAAAGGATTTTGTTAGCACCATGCATCTTTAAGTTTTATAAGTGGGTATTTGGCATTCAACTGCAATACAACCCAAATTCCATTCCACCAGAAAAAGACTTTAAAGATTTTGAGAGCCTGCCTAGTGCAGATATTCTTCTGGATACAATACAAATTAAATAGGTAGGGTACCACTTTATGTTGTTAATAGGACAATCTAGCCTTGTAAAATGGTATTACTAGTGTGTATTACTAGTGGCTTCAAAAGCCGTGAGGGGCCTAGAAATGTTTCCTTTATTTACATGCGGCTAGATTACAAGTGTTGCGGTACAGCTTTTAACGCTGAAAAACAAAGCATATTTTGAGTTGTGTCGGTATAGCTGTAACGCAAGCATTTTAGCCTGTAACGTAACGTCCATTCCACACTCAAAAAATTATGTTTTTTTGTGGGATTTTCATAGCACCAGTATTACAGGTTGTGCGGTCTAGCTAAAATGCTTACGTTACAGCCTATACCGACACGATCCATACCGCCATCTGAGAGCAGTAGTTATGGATTTTGCAAAACAAAAATGTTTCACAAAACTCATAACTAAACTGTTACAAAGTACACTAACACCCATAATCTACCTATTAACCCCTAAACCACCATCCTCCTGCATTGCAAACACTATTTAAAACTTATTAACCCCTAATCTGCCACCCACCCACATTGTGACTATTAAATAAACCTAATAACGACTAATCTGCTGCCCACCCACATCACCAACACTATTTAAATGTATTAACCCCTAATCCGCTGCTCCCTGACATCGCCACATCTGTAATAAAGTTATTAACCCCTAAACCTCCGGCCTCCCACATCGCCGCCACTGCATAAACCTATTAACCCCTAAACCTCTGTCCTCCCACATCGCTGCCACTAAATAAACCTATTAACCCCTAAACCCTCCGCCTCCCACATCGCCACCACTAAATAAACCTATTGACCCCTAAACCGCCGCCCCCACATCGCAAAACACTAAATTAAACTATTAACCCATAAACCTAACACCCCCCCCAACTTTAAATTAAAATTACAAAATAACTATATTTAAATTAAAAAAAATACCTGTGAAATAAAAATAAACCTAACATTAAACTATAAATTAACCTAACATTACTATTCTAATAAAATAAAAAAATACCAATTAAAAAATCTAAATTACACATTTAAAAAAATCTAACACTACAAAAAAATTTTTTAAAAAACAATAAAATTTGAAAAAATAATAAACACTAAATTGCGAAAAATAAAAAATACTAAGCGTACAATAAATAATAAATCAAATTATAAAAAATAAAAACAATTACACCTAATCTAATAGCCCTAAAAAAATAAAAAAGCCTGCGCCAAAATAAAAACACCCCCTAGCCTACAAAAAATTACCAATAGGCCTTAAAAGTGGCGGCAATGTGGGAGGCCGGAGCTTTAGGGGTTAATAGGTTTATTTAGTGGTGGCGATGTAGGAGGCCGGAGGTTTAGGGGTTAATTACTTTTATTAGTGTCGGCAATGTCGGGAGCGGGAGATTAAGGGTAATAACTTTATTATAGTGTTGGCGATATCTGGGAGCGGCGGAATAGGGGTTAATCATTTTTATTACTGTGGGCGATGTCGGGAGCAACATATTAGGGGTTAATAAATTTATTTAGGTGACTGCGATGTTAAGCGGCAGATTAGGGGTGTTAAGAATTGGGGTTTATGTTAGAGTGTAACTTTTTTTTCCCATAGACATCAATGGGGTTGCGTTACAGAGATTTTTCATTCTGCACTTCAGTTGTTAGGTTTTTTTCTAACACTCTCTCCCCATTGATGCCTATGGGGGAAAGCATACACAAGCACGTCAAAGCAGCCCTTGGATTTTGTGTGGTATGGAGCTTAACACCACCATATCGTACGCACAAGGAGGCTTTTCAGTAACTCGTAATGGCAGCGCTATGGAGAGTGATATAACGCAACTTTTTTGGCGTTAGTTTTGCACCCTGTTTAGCGCAAAACTTGTAATCTAGGTGATGGTTATCTAAGAAGTAGAACTGCAGATATCTATACCAGTGACCAAAATTATCACCACTTACTTCCTGTAGAGCTGCCCTGGTTTTCAATTTACCAAGTAGCATTGCATAATGTGATGAAAAGTTGTAGATTCTAAGGAAGTAGATACAATGTTGATTGGTAAATTTGGGTTGCAAAGTAATGGGGTCAGTGGGGAAGGTATAGTTGAGATGTTAGGGGATTTAAGTATACAGTATATTAATACCATACCCTATACGTTTCAACAGTTATTGAGGCTACGTAGGGTCCTAGTTTCCTCTGTGTAGAGGATAATCAGCCACTTCCACCTAATTCTGCTATGTCTGCTAAAGCCTGTTCTAGATTAACCCATTCTTTGTGTGCTGAACTTTTGCATCAATCAATGATGCAGGTCATAAATATTGCTAATCTATAATATTTTAAGTTTGGTACAACTAGTCTTCCTTGCTCTTTTGTTCAATACATTGTTGTCCTTGCTGTCCTATGAGGCCTATTTTGTCAAATAAAGGTGTTCAATACACTTTACAATTTATTGAAAAATTAATCAGGCAGCAAAACTGGTATATTCTTGGAAAGGAACGGGGTCTTTGGGAAGATGGACATTTTGATGGCATTAATTCAGCCCAACCACAATAAAGTTTTGTTTTGCCAGGGTCTGTAGAGGTGTTGTATACTTGAGAGTGAATAGTAGGTGGTGGTTGTAAGATCAAAAGCCTAAATACTTAATTGAATCCTTATAATATACAAACACATATTTTTCTTAATGTGGTCTTTATCTTCATTTGATAAGGCTATTCCCATAAATTCAGATTTTGTGGCATTAACTTTAAAGTTAGAGTAAATTCCATATAAATTCAAATAATTTTATAACTCCACCAGCAAAGACACCAGTTCAGTTAATGTGAGAAAAACATTGTCTGTGAATAGTGTGGTTTTATAGTCCGTAGGTCTAATGGTAGGTCCTTTGATTTTACTGTTTTGTCTTATTCGTGATGCCAGGATTTCCATTGCTAAAACAAATAGCAATGGGGACAATGGGCAGCCTTGTCTTGTACCAATATTTATAGAGAAGGTGGAACAGAGGGAGTCATTCAATTACATTTTTGCACCTGGTCTAACCTGGGCAAATATTTTTTTTCAATAAAGGAGTCTGTGAATCCAAACATAGCTAGGTCCTTTTAAGAAATGTCCAATTAAGCCTGTCAAAAGTTTTCTCTGCATCTATGGACACAAAGATGAATGAGAGTTGAAGCTTTTTTTCATATTCCATTAAGTTGATATTTTTAATGGTATTGTCCCTAGCCTCTCTGCAGGGCATAAAACCTGCTTGATTAATATGAATAAGTTGAGAAAGTATTTGGTTTATACGGGGGGCTAGGATTTTAGCATATTTCTTTATGTCTACGTTAAGTAGATAAATGGGCCAGAAATTGGCGAGAGTATCTGGTGTCTTGCCAGGTTATGGGAATACTGTCACATGAGCTTCTCGCATCGAAGTCAGGAAAGGGTTATCTGAAATTGAAGTATTAAATATAGAGTGCAAATGTGGTTTTAGGGTCTGGAACAAAAGTCTGATAATATTTGATTGAGAATCCATCTGGATCTGGACTTTTCCCTAAATTCAAATCTTTAATAGCTGAGGCAATTTCAGATAGTGTAATAGGAGAGCTTAAGTCTTCAGTTTGTTGGGCCGTCAGTTTTGGCAAAATGCAATGATTCAGATATGAATCAAGAGTCAGATTGTCTGCTAATGAGGCTTTAGGATGAGTGATGTTGTATAAAAGAGAATAATAGTCACAAAACTGACTCAAGATCTCAAGTGTCATTTTTTGATTAGTGGGGGTTTTAAGTTCATGTATGAAAAATATTAGCTTTTTATGTTTTAGAGCTCTTGCGAGTAATTTATCAGCTCTGTTTCCTTCTAAATACATTTTTTGTTTGAGTCTCAATGATGATTTTTGGTATTCAATTTGTAGGAAATTAAATCTTTTATAGGTAAATGAAGGGTGTGAGAAAAAGGTATAATCTCTGGAGTTCAGGTGCAAGAATCTCCTGATCATATAAATTATGAGCTCTGAGAGCCCTTTATAAGTAAAATATTGTTCTTTTAGACACTTTAGAGGAGCGGTTTGAGGTGTCTAAAGATGGTTGAATAGGGAAGTTAAAGTCACCTCCTACATATACTGCCCCTTTGGAGATATCTAATAGTCTACGAAATATTGACTTGAAAAAGGGTAAATGATTCTTTTAGGTACAGAAACATTAATAAACGTCACTGGCCTGTTAATCCCAAAAATCTGCCCGTAGTATTTTTAGTCATTTGGATTAATTTAAAGGTTATTGTCTTCCTGATTAGGATACTGATGCCATATTCATGACATTAGTTGATTAATGAAAACTTTTGGGGGTAAAATGGTTACCTGGGTTTTTAGGTTCTTTTGACCATTTAAAATGGGTGTCTTGTAAGAAGAGAATATAGGCCTCCCTTTTAGTTAAGTCCATCCAGGCCTTAGATCATTTACTAAAATCATTTCCTATGTTTCCTACACAGGGACATAGGAAACATAGGAAACAACATTAAGTGAAACCTAGTAAGTAACTAATTAATCACAGCCTTGCAATATATAAGAAATGCTTATCTATTTTATCTATAAGGGTATATCAGGTAATCATCTCTAAAGAGGTAAGACTTACAGTTCTATCCCACAGGAAATCTGGGCAATCATCAAGTCAGAGTCCAGATTATAATAGTGGAAAAACAAACGGCTAGATTACGAGTTGTGCGTTAAGGTAAAAAAGCAGCATTAACAGGTCCTAACGCTGCTTTTTTACACCCCCTGCTATTACGAGTCTTGCAGGTATAGGTGTCCCGCACACTTTTTTGGCCTTACCGCAAACCTACTTATGTAAAGTTCGTAAAGCCTTTTTTCTATGGGACTTCCATAGCGCTGGTATTACGAGTTTGTCCTGGGAGGCCAAAAGTGAGCGGTACAGCCTATACCGACAAGATTCCTAATGCATTTTAAAGTCAGTAGTTATGAGTTTTACGCTACAAAGCTGTAGCATAAAACTCATAACTAAAGTACTAAAAAGTACACTAACACCCATAAACTACCTATTAACCCCTAAACCGAGGCTCTCCCGCATTGCAAACACTACAATAACATTTTTAACCCCTAAACTGCCGCACTCCTGCCTCGCAAACACTAGTTACAAACACCTACATTATATTTATTAACCCCTAATCTCCCGCCCCCAATGTCACCACAACCTACCTACACTTATTAACCCCTAATCTGCCGCCCCCAACGTCGCCACCACTATATTAAATGTATTAACCCCTAAATCTAAGTCTAACCCTAACCCTAACACCCCCTAACTTAAATATAATTTAAATAAATCTAAATAAAATTCCTATCATTACCTAAATGATTCCTATTTAAAACTAAATACCTATAAAATAAACCCTAAGCTAGCTACAATATAACTAATAGTTACATTGTAGCTATCTTAGGGTTTATTTTTATTTTACAGGCAAGTTTGTATTTATTTTAACTAGGTAGAATAGTTACTAAATAGTTATTAACTATTTAATAACTACCTAGCTAAAATAAATACAAAAGTAAAATAAAACCTAACCTATGTTACAATAACACCTAACACTACACTACAATTAAATAAATTCCCTACATTAAATACAATTAAATACATTAAATTAAATTAGCTAAATCACACAAAAAAACACTTAATTACAGAAAATAAAAAAACAAATTACAAGATCTTTAAACTAATTACACCTAATCTAATAGCCCTATCCAAAATAAAAAAGCTCCCCCAAAATAAAAAAGCCCTAGGCTAAACTAAACTACAAATAGCCCTTAAAAGGGCCTTTTGCGGGGCATTACCTGTAAAAAAAAAAGATACAAACAACCCCCCAACAGTAAAACCAACCACCCACACAACCAACCCCTCCAAATAAAAGCCTAACTATAAAAAAAATAAGCTCCCCATTGCCCTGAAAAGGGCATTTGGATGGGCATTGCCCTTAAAAGGGCATTTAGCTCTATTGCAGCCCAAAGCCCTAACCTAAAAAATAAACCCACCCAATACACCCTTAAAAAATCCTAACACTAACCCCCGAAGATTCACTTACCGGGAGAAGTCTTCATCCAAGCGGCAAGATTTCCTCAACGAAGCCGGCAGAAGTGGTCCTCCAGATGGGCAGAAGTGGTCCTCCAGACGGGCAGAAGTCTTCATCCAGACGGCATCTATATCTTCATCCTTCCGACGCGGAGCGGCTCCATCTTCAAGACATCCGGCGTGAAGCATCCTCTTCAATTGACAGCTTCTTCGGAATGAATGTTTCTTTAAGTGACGTCATCCAAGATGGCGTCCCTTAGATTCCAATTGGCTGATATAATTCTATCAGCCAATCAGAATTAAGGTAGAAAAAATCTTATTGGCTAATGCAATCAGCCAATAGGATTGAGCTGGCATTCTATTGGCTGTTCCAATCAGCCAATAGAATGCAAGCTCAATCCTATTGGCTGATTGCATTAGCCAATAGGATGAAGTTCAATCCTATTGGCTGATTGTATCAGCCAATAGAATTTTTTCTACCTTAATTCCGATTGGCCAATCGGAATCTAAGGGATGCTATTTTGGATGATGTCACTTAAAGGTACATTCATTCTGAAGAAGAAGGATGCTCTGCGCCGGATGTCTTGAAGATGGAGTCGCTCCGCAATGGAAGGATGAAGAATGAAGATGCCGTCTGGATGAAGTCTTTTGCTCGTCTGGAGGACCACTTCTGCCCGTCTGGGGGACCACTTCTGTCGGCTTCGTTGAGGACATCTTGCCGCTTGGATGAAGACTTCTCCCGGTAAGTGAATCTTCGGGGGTTAGTGTTAGGATTTTTTAAGGGTGTATTGGGTGGGTTTATTTTTTAGGTTAGGGCTTTGGGCTGCAATAGAGCTAAATGCCCTTTTAAGGGCAATGCCCATCCAAATGCCCTTTTCAGGGCAATGGGGAGCTTAGGTTTTTTTAGTTAGGCTTTTATTTGGGGGGTAGGTTGTGTGGGTGGTGGGTTTTACTGTTGGGGGGTTGTTTGAATTTTCTTTACAGGTAAAAGAGCTGATTTATTTGGGGCAATGCCCTGCACAAGGCCCTTTAAAGGGCTATTGGTAGTTTAGTTTAGGCTAGGGTTTTTTTTTATTTTGGGGGGCTTTTTTATTTTGATAGGGCTATTAGATTAGCTGTAATTAGTTTAAAGATCTTGTAATTTGTTTTTTATTTTCTGTAATTTAGTGTTTTGTTTTGTTGTGATTCAGCTAATTTAATTTATTTAATTGTATTTAATGTAGGGAATTTATTTAATTGTAGTGTAGTGTTAGGTGTTATTGTAACATAGGTTAGGTTTTATTTTACAGGTACATTTGTATTTATTTTAGATAGGTAGTTATTAAATAGTTAATAACTATTTAGTAAGTATTCTACCTAGTTAAAATAAATACAAACTTGCCTGTAAAATAAAAAATAAACCCTAAGCTAGATACAATGTAACTATTAGTTATATTGGAGCTAGCTTAGGGTTTATTTTATAGGTAAGTAATTAGTTTAAAATAGGAATAATTTAGGTCATTTTATTTAGATTTATTTAAATTATATTTACGTTAGTGGGTGTTAGGGTTATGGTTAGACTTAGATTTAGTGGTTAATACATTTAATATAGTGGCGGCGTCGTTGGGGGCAGAAGATTAGGAGTTATTAAGTGTAGGTAGGTTGCAGCGACATTGGCGCAGGAGATTAGGGGTTAATAAATATAATGTAGGTTTGGGTTATGTTGGGGGCAGCAGATTAGGGGTTAATAAGTATAATGTAGGTGGGAGCGATGTCCGGAGCATCAGATTAGGGGTTAAGAATGGTTAACTGCAAGGAAAACAGAAACAAAGGCGCCACATGTGTAGATCAATCAAAACTGACAAAATCCAAGCAAGATGAGATACAGGATACTCACAAACGTGAAGGCACTCTCTTGTGCCTTCACGTTTGTGAGTATCCTGTATCTCATCTTGCTTGGATTTTGTCAGTTTTGATTGATCTACACATGTGGCGCCTCTGTTTCTGTTTTCCTTGCAGTTAACCATTCTTTGAAGATACACCATCGTTTGGGTGAAGACCGAGAGCTGCCTTATCCATCTATTTCTGGACTTGTTTGGACTTCATTTGAACTTTTCCATTTGACCATTTGATACGTCTGTATATATATATATATATTTTAACCGATTTTTTTATATATTTTTTATTATTATTATTATTTTTTAATTATTATTGCTTTTATTAGATTTATAATTTTATTTACATATATGGTATAACCAGGGGCATATTGATTGTATTACCATTCCAGTGGTATACTCTGCCCATCATCATTATTCTACCCCTAGTTATTAGCGCCTCCTATAGGGGATTTGTGGTATTACATCAGTATCACAATATCCCTGATAATATATTTTGCAGATTAGGGGTTAATAAGTATAATGTAGGTGTCGGCGATGTCGGGGGCAGCAGATTAGGGGTTAATAAGTGTAAGATAAGGGGTGTTTAGACTCGGGTTCATGTAAGGGTGTTAGGTGTAAACATAAAATGTGTTTCCTCATAGGAATCAATGGGGCTGCATTACTGAGTTTTACGCTGCTTTATGGCAGGTGTAAGACTTTTTCTCAGCCGGCTCTCCCCATTGATATCTATGGGGAAATCGTGCACAAGCACGTACAACCAGCTCATCGCTGACTTAAGCAGCGCTGGTATTGGAGTGCGGTATGGAGCTCAATTTTGATCTACGCTCACTTCTTGCCTGTTAACGCCGGGTTTGTAAAAAACCTGTAATACCAGCACTGCAGGAAAGTGAGTGGTGAGAATGAACTGCACGTTAGCACCGCACCCCTCATAACGCAAGACTCGTAATCTACCCGAAAGTGATGGAATATAAGGTGCTCAGTTTAGGTGATCATCAGAAATCAATGTTGTAGAGGAGAGGACCGGAAAGGGCGGAGCAACGATGGGTGCGCAAGCTCAGCGTTTGCAGCAGGGAGAACGCTACATCCCATAAGGTGTTTGAGGCCCTAGGCTGGAAGTCCATCTTTACAACCAGACAGACCCCAGTGAAATCGGGCATACACCGCAGTCACAAAGTCTAATAGCCAGCTGAGAGACACCAAGCGTGTAAGGAGGATGGCACAACACACGCAGCTGAGACACAGGCAGTGTCGGGTCGTTGACCAGCCACTCCCACAACCCCTGTCAGAGGTAACTAAGGAGTGCAACATAGCCCGTATATGGGCTCAGTTCAGCAAAGCTAACAGGGAAGGAGCACACATGGCAACAGCATCAAAGCGAAGACCAGAAGGGTGGTACAATACACACAGCAGAGTTATACTCTTCACTGGGTTTGTTATCAAACGCTCCCATAATCCCTGCCAAGGTCAGCTACGGAGGAAGTATGTTCGTGGGCTCAATGCAGCATCCTGACAGGGTAGAAGCACTCAGAGCAACACCATTGCAGTGAAGGAAGCTTTGAGGGCACCCGGCAGAAGCCAGAAATGGAGCAAAGATAAGTACAGTACTGCAGTGCTATTATTTTATCTTAGCTCGCCTGAAGGGCAGGTGGACGTTACATATAAAGTACCCTTAGATGGTAGAGTGGGTCGGTTAGCTGAGGTTGATGCTGGGCACATTTCACCATACTAGGATATGAAGCCATAAGTTTGGTGGTGATCTGGTCTTATTCTCATGCAAGGAAATTAAGCCCAAATATCCCAAAGGAAAAGGGAAAGTTCTACAAACTTCACATTTTATACCAAATGATAGAGACTGGCAGCTGGTGTGGGCTAGTGTCTAGAGAGGCACTTGAATCCTTGATACACTGTCAGAAAATGTTATTCTCCTTCTGCTTTTTGTTCTGCCTTCTTAAGGTGTAACTGAAGAAAAAACTTAACAAGCACGCAGAGGTTTGGAAATTTTACTTTCTAGTCTCTAAAAGGATATTGCCTATAGGTGACAAAATACAAAATTAAAGAAAAAGGAGATCATACGTCTGGGAGACAGAAATATCAAGCCCTTTGGTGCGGTATCACTGTGTCCTGTGTGGTGGACACTTAAGCTACCAAATCTTGTAAGTCATAACAGAGCTTGGTGAATTACTATCGTCATCATCCTTCGGAGAGAGCAGAAGGCTGGAAGAGGAAGGTGTTAAGTAATGGGGCTTGCACCTAACAGTGAACGGTTACACACGCCGAGAGATAACCTGACTGAACTATAATATGTATTTATTAACACCTAAATTACGAGTTTTGCGTTATGAGTCAAATAGCAGCGTTGTGGCCCATAACGCATCATTTTCCCTAACGGAGCCATTACAGGTCTTGTCGGTATAGCTGTACCGCAAGCCTTTTAGCCTGTACCGCAAAATCAGTACCGCACTTCTAAAAATGACATTTTTTCATGGGATTCCCATAGCGCCGGTATAACTAGATTTGCGTTGAGGCTAAAAAGCGAGCGTTACAGCCTAAAAGGAGAAGATCTGTGCCGCCATATAAAGTCAGTAGTTATGAGTGTTACGCTACAAAGCTGTAACATAAAACTCATAACTAATGTGTTAAAAAGTATACTTACACCCATAAACTACCTATTAACTCCTAAACCAAAGCCCTCAATATTTTAACGTTTTTAACCCCTAATCTGCCGCTCCCAACATTGCCGCCACTAAAAAAAATTTATTAACCCCTATTCCGCCACTCCCCAACATTGTCACCACTATAATAAACTTATTAACCCCTAAACTGCTGCCTTCTCACATCGCAAACACTATTTAAATATTATTAACCCCTAATCTGCCGTCCGCCCACATCGCTCCCACTATACTAAAGTTATTAAGCCCTAAACCGCAAGCCACTATAATAAACCTATTAACCCCTAAACCGCAAGCCCCCCCACAATGAAATATACTAAACTAAACTATTACCCCCTAAACTGAAAGCCCCCACATCGCAATAAACTAATTTAAACTAGTAACCCCTAAACCTAATGCCCCCTAACTTTATATTAAAATTACAATTTCCCTATCTTAAATTAAATTAAAACTTACCTGTCAAATTAAAAAAACTAAGTTTAAACTAACAATTAAACTAATATAATTATTAAACTAAAATTAAACTAACTACCAATTAAATTAAACTAAACTACACATTAAAAAAAATCCTAACACAACTCTAAAAATTACAAAGTATCTAATTACAAAACAAATATTAAGTTACAAAAAATAACAAACACTAAATTACAAAAATTAAAAAACGAAATGATCCAAAATAAAAAAGAATTACACCTAATCTTATAGCCCTATCAAAATAAAAAAGCCCACCCAAAATAAAAAAACCTAGCCTACAATAAACTACCAATGGCCCTTAAAAGGGTCTTTTGTGGGACATTGCCCCAAATATATCAGCTCTTTTACCTGTAAAAAACCCCACAAATAAAAGTTATTAACCCCTAATCTGCCGCTCCTGATATCACTGCCACTATAATAAAGTTATTAACCCCTATTCCCCCGCACCCCAACATCGCCAACACTATAATAAAGATATTAACCTCTATTACCCAACATCGCCGCCACTAAATAAAGTTATTAACCCCTAAACCTCTGGCCTCCCACATCACTGCCACTAAATAAAACTATTAACCCCTAAGCCGCCAGCCCCCCACATCGCAAAAAACTAAATTAAACTATTAACCCCTAAACCTAACAACCCCCTAATTTTAAATTAAAATTACAATATCTCTATCTTAAAATAAATAAAAACTCATAAAAAACTCATAACTAAACTGTTACAAAGTACAGTAACACCCATAAACTATCTATTAACCCCTATTTTGTCGCCCTCCTGCATCGGAAACACTATATTAAACCTATTAACCCCTAATCTGCCGCTCCCCACCCCGCCGCCACTAATAAAAGTTATTAACCCCTATTCCGTCACTCCCTGACATCGTCACCACTATAATAAAGTTATTAATCCCTATTCTCCCTTACCCCAACATCGCCCACACTATAATAAAGCTATTAACACCTATTCTGCCACTCCCAGACATCGCCGCCACTGAATAAAGTTATTAACCCCTAAACCACTGGCCTCCCACATCACCGCCACTAAATAAACCTATTAACCCCTAAACCGCCAGCCCCCCACATCGCAAAAAACTAAATTAAACTATTAACCCCTAAACCTAACAACCCCCTAATTTTAAATTAAAATTACAATATCTCTATCTTAAAATAAATTAAAACTTACCTGTGAAATAAAAAAAAACTAAGTTTAAACTAACAATTAACCTAACAACTATTAAACTAAAATTAAAATAACTACAAATTAAATAAACTAAATTACACATTAAAAGAAAACTAACACTACTAAAAAAAATAATTCTAAAATTACAAAAAATAAAAAATACTAAATTACAAAAAATAACAAACGAAATTATCCAAAATAAAAACAATTACACCTAATCTAATAGCCCTATTAAAGTAAAAAAGCCCCCCAAAATAAAAAAAAAACCCTAGCCTACAATAAACTACAAATAGCCCTTAAAAGGGCCTTTTGTAGGGCATTGCCCTAAAGAAATCAGCTCTTTTCACTGTAAAAAAAAATACAAAGACCCCCACCCAACCAACCCCCCAAAATAAAAATCCTAACTCTAACAAAAACCTAAGTTACCCATTGCTATTTTGCATTGCCCTGAAAAGGGCATTTAGCTCTTTTAAGCAAGCCCAAACCCTAATCTAAAAAAAAAAAAAAAAAAAAAAAAGTTAAAAAAAACGCATTTTTTTTTATTGTTTTAGAATTATTATTTTTTTCTAGTAGTGTTAGTTTTTTTAATGTGTAATTTAGTATACAGGTATACCCCGCTCATACAGCGGGTTAGGGACCGGAGCCCCGCTGTAAAGTGAAAACCGCCTTAAAGTGAAACAAGGCAGTTTTAGCTATCTTTTCACTTGCCAGTGTGTTTAAAAACTTAAAAGCATGTTTAAACTAACATATATTAGAGGTGCAATATTGCTATCTTTAGTTTAACACTAGCACAGCACAGTATTCAATAAATACTGTACCTGTAAAATAGTGACAATTACTGTAGTAAAATTTGCCAGACTATAACACTGAGACACAGATTGCACTGTAATGCTGTAAACAATGTGAACTGCACATAACAAAATGGTGTCAGTCACTTTTCTCGCAATCTCACGAAGATTACAGCACTGTTTCAAATATTTGGAGGTTGAACTTCAGCTCCACAAAGCGCTGTATAAGCGAAGCGCTGTAAAGTGAAGCGCTGTAAAGTGAGGTATACCTGTATTTAATTGATAGTTATTTTAATTTTAGTATAATAGGTTAATTGTTAGTTTAAACTTAGGTTTTTTTTTCAATTTTAATTTAAGTTTTAATTTATTTTAAGATAGGGATATTGTAATTTTAATTTAAAGTTGCTAGGTTTAGGGGTTAATAGTTTAATTTAGTTGTTTGCGATGTGGGTGGCTGGCGGTTTAGGGGTTAATAGGTTTATTTAGTGGCGGTGATGTGGGAGGCCAGTGGTTTAGGGGTTAATAACTTTATTCAGTGGCGGCGATGTCTAGGAGTGGCAGAATAGGTGTTAATAGCTTTATTATAGTGTGGGCGATGTTGGGGTAAGGGAGAATAGGGATTAATAACTTTATTATAGTGGTGACGATGTCAGGGAGTGACGGAATAGGGGTTAATAACTTTTATTAGTGGCGGCGGTGTGGGGAGCGGCAGATTAGGGGTTAATAGGTTTAATATAGTGTTTGAGATGCAGGAGGGCGACAAAATAGGGGTTAATAGATAGTTTATGGGTGTTACTGTACTTTGTAACAGTTTAGTTATGAGTTTTGTGTAACAGTTTTGTTGCACAAAACTCATAACTATTGGTCTCAGATAGCGGAACGGATCATGTAAGTATAGGCTGAAACGCAAGCATTTTAGCGTCACCCCACAACCTGTAATACGGGCACAATGGAAATCACACGCAAAAACAAGGCTAAAATGCTTGCAGTATAGCTATACAGACAAGACTCGTAATGGCTGTGATACGGTTTTTACGCTGAAATTGCCAGTTTTTCAGCGTTAAAACCGGAACGCAAAACTTGTAATCTAGGTGTATGTTTTTTGATGTCAAAACAGGATTTTAGTCACGTTAAGGGAAGGTCCAATGTAAGCGTGAGTTCCTATTTGGTAAATAAAAAAATAAGAATAAGGAACAGAGACGGGGAGAATAAAGGGATGCCTAAGTCATTTTTTTTTCTCCTTATAGAGAAATACACTTTCAGCACTAAGAATAAATCCCCAGGGATGGCCCCCAAACAGAGGGGGAAAAAGCTAATGCAGAACTCTCATCAGATAATTTCTCTGAGACAGAGCAAACAACATCAATGGTAGATCCACAAGCGCTGGCGAAGCAGATTACAGAGATGATGGTGCCACAGTTTGATAAGATAAGAAAAGATATCTCTCAGCTCTCTGCAGAAGTAAGAGTATGCTGCAAGATTAGGATCTGATTTAGAGGATAGAACTAATTATCAAGAGCAAACACTGCAAAATCATGATATCAAGATAAAAACACAACAGAACAGGATAGATGAAATGGAAGACAGAGCTAGAAGAAACAATGTCAGAGTAGCAAGGATGCAAGTGAAGAACATTCCAGTTGAAAGAGCTCATATAATTGGTCTGAGCAGAGAACAGGGACAGGGAAACAATAGGAAAAGAACGGTGATAATAAAATATCTGAATTTTCAGGATAAAGTCAATATCTTCAGACAGAAGATATCTTCAGACAATGAGGCCTATTTATCAAGCCGTCAACCGCAAATACGCTGAAATTCCGCAGCGTAATTGTGGCAAGCTTGATTCCCCTTATTTATCAAAGCCTACAGACCGGCAAAAGTTGAAATCTGTAACGTAACATACGATCTGCCGGTCTCAGTCTGACACAGATTGATGCTTACGTCATTACAGATGTTTCGAATGCAAATTCTGCACTATCTGAATACTTTTGCTAGTTATCAAATATCTATCAGGTACGCTCACCACTATTCTGGCCCAGCGTACCTGCTTTTCAATCTGCCGTCACAGGAATCAATGGGAGTCTGAAAGCAGCAAAAGCTTATGTTCGCTGCTGCCCAATATCCCATTGATTCCTATTGGAGAATAAAAGTTATGTTTACACCTAACACCCTAACATAAGCCCTGAGTCTAAACACCCCTAATCTGCCGCCTCCTACACCGCCGCCACCTACATTATACTTATTAACCCCTAATCTGCCATCCCGACACCGTCGACACCTACATTATACTTATTAACCCCTAATCTGCCACCCGACACCGCCGACACCTACATTATACTTATTAACCCATAATCTGGCACCCCGACACTGCCACCACCTACATAAAGTTATTAACCCCTATTCCGCCGCTACCGGACCCTGCCACCATCTACATAATGTTATTAACCCCTATCCCGCCGCTCCCGGAGCCCACCGCAACTAACTAAATGTATTAACCCCTAAACCCCTGGCCTCCCACATCACTACCACTTACTAAACCTATTAACCCCTAAACTGCCAGCCCCCCACGTTTGCCTTTAAATAACGTCATCCAAGATGGCGTCCCTTAGATTCCAATCAGCCAATAGAATGTGAGCTCAATCCTATTGGCTGATTGGATCAGCCAATAGAATGAAAGCTCAATCCTATTGGCTGATTCAAACACAAGGAAAGAGGCGCCGTATGTGTGAATCTGAAACAGCCAACATCAGATAGAAAACATGTGCAGGGTACTCACAATATGAAAAGGCACTCCAATGTGCCAATAGGAGCAGGCTGGTATTCACAGCAAACCAGCTGGCTGAACAGGCAATCCAGGATAACCAAAGTGAGAGACTCAGAATCTGGATCCCACGATATGGAGACAGGAGCAAATATTTGCCCGCATTGAGCAAACTCCAATTGCAACAGCCAATAGGATTTTTTTCAACCTTAATTCCGATTGGCTGATAGACTTCTATCAGCCAATTGGAATCTAAGGGATGTCATCTTGGATGACGTCATTTAAAGGCAAACCTCATTGTAAAGAAGACGTCGAAAGAAGAGGATGCTCCGCATCGGATGTCTTGAAGATGGAGCCGCTTCGCGCCGGATGGATGAAGATAGAAGATGCCGTCTGGATGAAGACTTCTGCCCGGTTGGATGAAGATGTCGGCCTGCTTGGTTGAAGACTTCTGCTGGCTTCGATGAGGACTTCTGCCGCTTTGTTGAGGATGGATGTTGGCTCTTCAGAAACTGTAAGTGGATCTTCGGGGGTAGTGTTAGGCTTTTTTAAGGGTTTATTGGGTGGGTTTTAATTTTAGATTAGGGTTTGGGCTTTTGAAAAAGAGCTAAATGCCCTTTTAAGGGCAATGCTCATACAAATGCCCTTTTCAGGACAATGGGGAGCTTAGGTTTTTTAGATTAGGTTTTTATTTGGGGGGTTGGTTGTGTGGGTGGTGGGTTTTACTGTTGGGGGGGTATTTGTATTTTTTATTTACAGGTAAAAGAGCTGATTTCTTTGGGGCAATGCCCCGCAAAAGGCCCTTTTATAGGCCATTGGTAGTTTATTGTAGGCTAGGTTTTTTTTTTATTTTGGGGGGGCTTTTTTATTTTCATAGGGCTCTTAGACTAGGTGTAATTAGTTTAAATATTTGATCATTTATTTTTTATTTTGTGTAATTTAGTGTTTGTTTGTTTTTTGTAACTTAGTGTTTGTTATTTTGTGTAACTTAGTTGTTTTTGTAACTTTGTAATTTTTAATAGTAGATTTAAATTTTTTGAGTAGGGTTAGGTTTTTAACTATATAATATATTTAATTTAATTTGTAGTTTAATGTAATTTTAGTATAACAGTTAGGGTAGATTAATTAATAGTTTAATATAGTTTAATGTAATTTTAGTCTAATAGTTAGGGTAGATTAATTAATAGTTTAATATAGTTTAATGTAATTTTTTTCTAATAGTTAGGGTAGGTTAATTATTAGTTTAATATAGTTTAATTTAATTCTACAGGTTAAGTTTAAATTTATTATAAGATAGGGATGAGTTAATATTTAATATAAAGTTAGCGGGTTGTTAGGTTAATTTAGTTCATGGCGATGTGGGGGGCTGGCGGTTTAGGGGTTAATAGGTTTAGTAAGTGGTAGTGATGTGGGAGGCCAGAGGTTTAGGGGTTAATACATTTAGTTAGTTGCAGCGGGGTTCGGGAGTGGTGGAATAGGGGTTAATACGTTTATTAGAGTTGCGGCGGTGTCGGGGAGCAGCGGGATAGGAGTTAATAACTTTATTTAGTTGCGGCGGAGTCCGGGAGCGGCGGGATAGGGGTTAATAACTTTATTTAGTTGCGACGGGGTCCGGGAGCGGTGGGATAGGGGTTAATACCTTTATTAAAGTTGCGGCGGGGTCAGGGAGCAGCGGGATAGGGGTTAATAACTTTATTTAGTTGCGGCGGGGTACAGGGGAGCGGCGGGATAGGGGTTAAACATTTTAGTATAGTGGCAGTGTTTAGTGACAGTATATAAATAAAGCTGGGAAAAAGCCGAATAGCAGCGAGATCGATGACTGTTAGTTAACAACAGTCCGCTGCTCATCGCCTCGTACTTGGTGCGCGCTTTTTGACAGCTTTCTTTATAAATATGGAGAGCGTATTCAGGTCCGCGGCCGCGATGTTAGGCAAGCGTATTGGTGCCGTCGAATACAAGAAAGTTGACGGCTTGATAAGTAGGCCTCAATATCAGTCGGTATAGGGTGTAACGCAAGATTTTCAGCGTCACCGCAAAACTCATAATGGTAAAGCTATTGAAGTCCCATGAAAAAACTTATTTTTTTTGAGTGCGGGTCTGATGTTGCATTACAGGCTAAAAAGCTTGTGGTACAGCTATACCGACAAGACTTGTAATGGCTGCGTTGCTGTTTTAATGCTGAAAAGGCCATTTTTCCAGTGTTAAAACACAAAAAAATAAGGTGAAAATACCATTTTCATTTTTCAAGTTTTCTCCATAGACACCTCAAATAAAAGATGAGAAATGGCACCATTTTGCACACACCTAATTCAGAAGGGTATACAGGCAACAATTTTGTATCCAGCCAGATTGAGAATATATCATAATTCTGAATTTATCCTATTGGATACAACTCAGGCAGCAACGCAGTTTATAGATAGTTTAAGTTAGGAAGTGCTTCATAGTTTGGCAAGGCCAGAAAGATGGGTGGGGTTTCTAAGAGTTGGGTTTTGGTCATATATTAGATGTTTAGAAAAGCCCTAAATTTGGTTTCATGGAATGTGGGAGGTTTTACCGCCCCTATTAAAAGGAAAAGGGTTATTAAATATCTGCAAAATTATCAACCAGATATTGCTTTTATTCAGAATATGCACCTCAACTGCCAAGAAATAAATAAATTAAAAATAAAATGGGTAGAGGAAGTGGTAGTGACACCATGTAGCTCCAGAAAAAAGGGAGTTGATTGTCTGTTCAACAAAAAAATAAATTATAAAATCACTATGCAGGAGTTAAAGAGGAAAGGTTCCTAATAATTCAAATATAGATTGATAAGAAAAAATATACTCTCTGTAATATATATGCCCCTAACCAGCTTGACTGTAAATTTTGGGAATTAATGTATACAAAACTATTACCCTTCACTGACTCCAATCTTATTATTGCAGGGGACTTTAATATGACCAAAGGGAAGTTCACAAGGCAATATAACAGAGAAGCACAATTTTTAGCTGATATGTGCAAGAGACTAAAACTAAAAGACATTTTGCGACATACATAGACAGACATAAAGGACATGTATTTATCAGACCATGCAGTAATCACATTGAAAATTAGACATAATTTACAATCTAGATCAAATTACTTTTTCTTTCCCCGATATTTGTTACATAATATTACATTTCAGAACTGTATGGTAGAAAAGTGGAACAAATTTGTTTACTATATTAATTCTTATACAGAGAAGGTAGATGTTTTTGGGGAGACAGCAAAGGCATTCTTCGGTGGATAAATCAAGGCTTGGCTTATCAAACAAAAGAAAAAGTCAAAAGCTAGAGAAATACAACTGTCAAATGCTTTGAGGAATAATTATGCAAGGTATCTGGAAAACCCACAAAAAAGATTATGGGATAAATATCGGGATGCTAGGTCAGAAAGAGAGAGCTTCTTAAATCAAAAGTACTGTTAAAACGACATTAAAAAACTCTTCATTTCTGAATTTTAATGGGAATACATTCAAAATGGCTCTCATGTTTAGTTAAGTCACGTAAAAAGAAAAACTATATAAATGCAATAAAAGATAAATCCGGAAGATATACTAACACATCTCAAATTAAAGATGCTTTTTATAATTATTTTAAAAAATTATACTCCACAGAAAACATTGATAATCTAAGTAAACAGACTTTCTGGGAGAGTATAGAAGTACCTAAACTAGACAGGGAAAAGTTGGAAGATCTGAATGCACCTATTACTAAGGAAGAAATCTTAAGAGTTATTAAATTAGCCATGGCAAATAAAGCCCCAGGCCCAGACCAAGTGCCCATTCAATTTTATAAGATCTTAAAAGATCAGATTGTCGGCACTCTACAGGGTCTATTCAACAAATACTTTTATAAAAAATAACATGGCTTTGCCATCCTTCACTACCTCTATGGTCAATCTTATCTAAAAAAAGGACCACCCGGAGTTGGTGGATTCGTATAGACCTATCTCTTTGTTAAATATTGACTATAAACTTTTAACAGCAATCATAGCAAACTGGCTCAAAAAAGTTATAGGGACCTTGATACATTCAGACCAATTAGGCTTAATGGCTGGCCGTAATCCTACAAAAAACATGCGCATAGTCCTATTGACAATTGAACAGACGTGATTAAAGTGTTATGGCATAAGGGTTGAGAGAGAGGGGAAGCAGCTCTAATTTCAATAGACGGCAAAAAGACATTCAATTAAATCATTTGGGACCATCTATTTACATCATTAGAAAATTTTGGATTGATAGGTCACTTTCGCACATTTATTAAATTGATTTAAAATAATCCTTCTTCAATGGTTTTGGTAAATGGTCTTCTTAAACTAAAAATTATATTAGAGAAAGGCACTATACAAGGATGCCCCCTTTCCCCTTTACTGTTTAATCTATCTATAGAGCCGTTAGCAATTTGCCTTAGAAAGGATTTAGAAGGACTTTTAGTAGAAAAATCTAGAGTAGTATTGCCTTTATATGCAGATGATCTATTATTGTTTATGTAAAACTCAAGGAAAAACATCCCTGTTCTACTAAAGATAATTCATAGCTTCAGCTCTTTCTCTGGGTACATAATTTATATATCAAAATCAGAGATCCTCTGGCTTATCAAAAATGAGAAAAGTTTAAAGAATGTGCCTTTTAAAGAAGCAAATAATCAGATTATATACCTAGGTATTACCCTAAGAAACATTCCATCAGAATGGTACAAGCTTAAGTACAGAAAGTTATGGAAGTCAATCCTTACAAATATATTGAAATGGGGAAGCATACCTCTCTCTCTTTTAGCTATTCAGCTGGTTAAGATGATCCTGCTTCCAAAAATCTTGTATATAGCTCAGGATACAAATACTGTTTATTTTCCCTGTTTGTTTTGCAAAAATTTTCCTGTGGACCAGATTCATCAACTATGTGTTAACTGTGTCCCACGTTTCCAGTTTCCAAGCTATAATTTTGTCAGATTGCCTGGCAGACATCTAACGCTCATGCTTGTCTTTATGACTCAAGAAAATAACACTGATCTATTCACCTGAGTTTACATATACTTTACAATACACTATGACAGAGCATTTAGTGGCAATTCCCAGACAAAAGAAGTGGAAATGTAAATCTGGAAATTTGTCTCATACTCCCTGTCACTCTCAGGGAACTGAGCATTTATCTCTGTTACCACCTACTTTTTACTGTCCTCTGACTCTGAAGACTCATTTTCTGACTCCACTGAGGGTGAAATCTCCTCAGATGACGCTGAACCGGTAACTGAAACAGAGCCTGATTCCACTTTCAGATTTATAATGGAACACATCCATCATTTTCTTCTACAGGAAGTTCTGAACACCCTAGAAATGTCATATATATATATATATATATATATATATATATAATATATATATATATATATATATATATATATATATATATATATATATATATATATATATATATATATATATATATATATATATATATATATATATATATATATATATATATATATATATATATATAGTAAACACACTCTGTAATCCCGCTACTCCAGAAAGAGGACTTGAGATATTTGTTTAAAAAAATTCAAAATTTATTCATCACAAAAGTTAAAAGTTTCACAACAGTCACAGGCCTGCAACAAGATGTTCAGGACTAAAAATAGCCAAACATGTTTCGGGCCAGATCTCAGCCCTTGTTCACTGGCATGATATATATATGTCTCTTAGAATAGACTTTTGTCAATTCCCTTTGAGGGTAAATTGCTTTTTGAATCAGAGTTAGACTCTATCATTAAGACTGTTACTGGAGGTAGGAATAAAAACCTCTTCCCTGTTGAATGACTGGGACAGGCTGTATTAATTCTCTAAATCCTGACCACATGCCTTTTTTCAATGTGGTCAGGATTTAGAGAATTAATACAGCCAGTCCCAGTCATTCAACAGGGAAGAGGTTTTTATTCCTACCTGTTTATGGTTCCAAAAAAGGAGAACTCATATCGTCCTATTCTGGATCTTAAAGTCCCTGAACAAATTTATCCTAGTTCCTTCTTTCAAGATGGAGACAATTCAAACCATTTTGCCCCTGATACAAGAGGGTAAATTTATGACAACCATAGATTTGAAGAATGCTTATCTACACATCCCAATTCACAAATACCATTTCCAGTTTTTAAGGTTTCCTTTTCTTAACAAGCATTACCAGTTTGTGACTCTACCCTTTGGTTTAGCCACTACACCTCACATCTATACAAAGGTTTTTGTTGGCAGTGATCAGATCACAGGGGATCTCCATTGCTCCTTATTTGAATGACATGTTAATCCAGGCGCCATCATTTTCTCTGGCATCCTCTCATACCCAGAGAGTAATTTCCTTCCTTCAGGATTATGGATGGAACATCAATATTCCCAAGAGTTCTTTATTCCCAGCTACAAGAGTAGTCTTTCTGGGATTGATAATAGACTCTATTCAAATGCATTTGTTTCTCACGTAAACTCACAAACTGCAAAAAGCCAGTTGGTCTCATTGTAGCACAATGTATGGAAATAATGAGTCTTATGGTAGCAGCTACAGAAGCAGTATCTTTTGCTCATTTTTATCTCCGTCCCCTTCAGCTATCCATGCTTCATCAGTGGTCAAAGGATTACTTTCATCTAGAGCAGAAAATAGAGCTCAGCTCCTCTGTCAAACAGTCTCTCTCATGGTCGAGGGACAGTACTTTTTTGACCATAGGAGCCTCCTTTCTTCATCTGCTTGTGGTCACTACAGATGCAAGTCTAACAGGTTGAGGAGCTGTTTGGGGGTCACGGAGGGCACAGGGAGTGTGGTCTTCTCAGGAGCCGAGGTTACCCATCAACATTCTAAAACTTTGTGTGATCCATTGGGCTCTTCACTCTTGGCACCTTCTCAGTCAGGAAAAATTAATTTGTCTTCAGTCAGACAACATCACAGCTGTAAATTTATAAGCACAGGAGGAACTAAATTGGTATCTGATAGACAATATGACTCCAAAAAGGACCTTGTAAAAATAAATGTAAAGTATATGGGTCACTTAAAGGAGCAGTGCTTAAGCATGAGTAACAATTTATAGGGCATAGCCACCAAGAGGAGGGAACATCCAAAAAAAGTATGCTTCTATGCACTGATAAGATTATTAGTTATTTAGTGAAAGAAAAGGATATCAGTAAAAAATGATTTTTATTTATTATTAATTAAGAGACAGCAGATATTTATGAATATCTTGCAGCCAACTCGCAAAAATTAAAAACACTTCTCCTGTGTGCACAGAATAATGAAATTAGTATATAGCGTAATTTAAAGGACACTGAAATATCATTCAGTGTTATGAGGGCTAACTAGCCTCTATGTAATATAAATGTATTATAGACTAGGGTTTAGCTGGTATTAAGTAGATTGGCCTTACTTCGGCTTGATAAACCAGACAGCCTAGAGCTATTTTAATCATATATCTAGAGTTAGTATACTTAGTTCAATTTTCCACAACTGATAGTAAAGTCCTAAAAAATTAAGAGTAATCGATTCGACTCAGGGTTTCACCAATTCAAATATTTATTTATTGGGTGACAACTACTGAGGTCACAAGTGTAAATATGTATGCAAAAAGAAATGGGGAGTCACAGCTATGCTGCTAGCAATCCTGTGGAAGGTATGTGTAACAAAGAGTGAACAAACCATGAAATGTTTAGTGCTTAGACTGTGGGATATGTATTGAGTAGAAAGTTGAATGAGTAAGGTTAAGACACTTTATTCTACCAAGTGCCTTGTTACATGAGATTAATATAGCCGATGTTACAGATATATTATTCCATTGGATATTATTAATAATATTAGATTTAATTGCATCTATATGTAATGTAACAGCTTGGAGAATAACTATTTATATTATGGTCAACAATTCTACTCAATATAGATTAAACTGTTTCCTGATTTGGAACGCTATGTGGTAATAAGACAAATATGGTGGTAAGTGTTAGTATAATACAAACAAGTAACAGCTGTGTCTACGCTGTTTATATCAACACGGGGTATAGGGTTTGCCTGCAAAGGATATATTATTGAAATGTATATAATATCATGCAGATCATTGTATTCACTGAACTAACATATGGAGGTATCTTCGGTATTATTATTGCCACTGATGTCGCCCCAGTGCTGTAATATATACGTAGCCTGTTTGCAGCAAAATCCAACAATTATATATTGTCTGACACAAGTGGTAGCTTACATCAATCATGATTGAGTGACTCGCAGTCCCCTTGCCATGCAAAAAGTCTCTCACATTCTGTCTTGGGCAGATAAAAAACACTGCAAGCTGCCTGCTGTTCAAATTCTGGGAGTGAACTGGGAAGCAGATTACTTAAGCCGTCAGTCTGTACATTCAAGAGAATGGTCTCTTCATCAAGGTGTATTCAATCAGCTAGTTCTAAGATGGGGTCTTCCAAATATAGAACTTAGGGCATTCAAGTTGAACCACAAACTTCCGGTTTATTGCGCAAGGTAAAGAGATCCAAGAGCTCAAATAATCGATGCTCTAGTTTGTCCCTGGAACTTTCATATGTTTCTATCTATTGCCCCTGTTTGTTCTTCTTCTGAGAGTCATTGCAAGAATCAAACAGGTACTAGTGTCAGTAATCCTCATAGCTCCGGCATGGCCACACAGGATTTGGTATGCAGATCTCATCCAGATGTCATCCTCCCCTCCTTGGACTCTTCTTCTCAGGGAAGACCTGCTGTCCCAAGGTCCCTTTTATTATCAGGACCTCCGATCTCTAAATTTGATGGTGTGGATGTTGAACGCCTACTCCTCAAGGGTAGAGACTTCTCAGATTCTGTAATCTCTACTCTTCTGCAAGCCAGAAAACCGGTTACTCAGAAGATTTACTATAAAATTTGGAAATCTTATGTTCTTTGGTGTTTTTTGAAAGGTTTCTTTTGGAAATGATTTAGAATGCCAAGAATTTGGAGGAACCGGAAGGGGAGGAGCTAGCAGCAAGATGGATGCTGGCACGCTGCTCTAAACTGAAGGGCAATTTCGATCACCCCCCACCTGCGCTAATCCTTGGCCAGAGAGAACCTATCTGGTCTGGATACCTTTTTGCAGAAGCCGGCTCCTCAATTGCAGACGGACTCAGGAGCAGAGTCATTACGCCGGGTGGCGTTCTTGCACATACCTACCGGGCCTAAAGACATACAAGTAGTGTGGTGGAACCAGCCTAAAGATAACGGCTAAAGGAAGGGGGACAGAGTTGCTGTTGTGGAGGCACAGATCACGGAGGTGTCCGAGTTCAGTGGCCTCGTTACTTACGGTGACCGGTAATCCCTTTCGCCAGAAGAGCTAGGCGCACCCCACTATCCCAGTCAGGATACTCCCGCATGCTGGAGGCGTACAACCGCATAGCCGTAAGCCTGAACACCCAACGACCAAAGTGAGGCTTGGCAGCGTGAGGACGCTGAGACCCGATTGGTGGTACGGCGAAACTCTCTTGCAGGAAGCGCTGTATGCGGGAGGCATGTACCAGCGGAACTGAGAGTCGGAACAACTGAGAACACAGGAGACTCGAAGGAGAGAGGACGCATGAGTGGAGCTGGTAACAGGGGCAAGGTCTCTACTGCTCCGGCTTGGTAAGACTGTCTCTATATCATCCCAAGGTTGGTCAAGCTAAGAACTGCTCCCTTAAAACTTGCTATAAAAGCTACATGTAGCGAGGTTAAAGGGGCCTTAATCCACTTTAAAAAAGCAAAAGGCAATTATTATTGTTATACATTTTGTTCTACGAACTTGGACTGTTCTAATTTTGGCCCTTGGGGACACTTAATATCTGGGTCACACTAGAGAGACACTCTCCGGTCTTATAATCCGGAAAGGGAAAGAGGCCTTTCTGAAATAAAAACGGACTGTGGAGACTCATAAAGTAATAACCACCATCCTAACACTTAATATATAGAATCAAGTGATTTGGTGGGTCCAAGGTGGTTAAAAGATAATTGGAAAACTAAGGCTAAGGGTCCCAGAAGCTACTGACTCTGATAAGCTTGGAATATACTCACACCTTTTAGAGTATTAGATAAATTGTATCTCACATTGTGTCCATTCTATACAAAAAGTACCTAAAGCTGATTATGTATGTAACAAGTTTTTTTGGTATATGTTTAGATAATAATCCCTATGGTTTCTATTTGATCTATTAACTTTGTACAACAGCTACTGTTTGTTTAAGAAAAGTTTCTTTGTTAAGCGTTCTGGGGCTTTTTTATGATATAAATCCTTTTGCAGGGAAAGGAGTCTGATAAGTTCACAAAGGCTGGTTTAAAGATCTTTGCATCTGGTCTTGAGTACAATAACCTTTTATAGATGGTATTCTAGACTGTTTTTCTATAGCAAATAATAATTTTTTCAGACAATATAACTTTTTTGTTATTTAGATTGGGAATTAGCAGACTGAGATCAATATAATCTTCTGTAGGTGGCATTCACATATTCACTCGTTTTTTTATTTATATAGTAAAACGTTAGAGGTTTTCCTTTTCACAATAATTGCTTTTTAGGTTAAGTAGACTATGTATACAGAATGTTCTTATTGATGCATGTCTTGCTGTCTCTTTTTCTTTTTCACCCTTTTTCCTTCTACACACACATTTTGAGATAAAGAAAGACACACTTACACATTGAGTGAATTGTTCTAGCTTGTTGATATTGCTAGACTGTGTGGCTTTTTTTAGCACAAATACACTTTTTTTGTAATTTATCCTAACCGGATAGAGACCTTAAACTCACTTAAAAGGATCCAAGATCAAGACAGAGTAGTATATTCTAATTTTAGATATTATATGCAGGATCTAGTCTAATTTCTGACACTTATTCACTTAATACATGGAAAGATTTATTTCACATACTAAATCCACCCCACCCAATATGCCACCCAAATCAAGAGAAAAAAAACTCAAACCTAATGAGAGTAGCTCTGAGATACTTAATCTAAATGATATAGGGGCGAGTGGTTCAGATAATGTGCTACTAATTCAACAGATCTCAGATCTGGTGATGCCACAATTTGAAGCTTTAAAATCAGAAATGGCAACTCTCACAAATTAAATTAAACAGTTTTCGATCCGTATGAATGATGTAGAGACGAGAGTATCTGATGTAGAAGACAGATTTATAGTACAAGACCAGATGGTTAATGCACACGATGTCAAACTTTCAGTGATGCAAGGTAAAATTGAGGAATTAGAGGATAGGGCGAGGCGCAACAACTTAAGGGTTGTAGGACTACCGGAAACTCCGGAGTACCAAGATCTGATTAATTTTGCTGCCATCCAGCTTCCAAAACTAGTAGGTAGCAATATAGAGAATGTAAGGATACCGATAGAGAGAGCCCATAGACTAGGCCAGCCCAGAAGAAACTTAGAGGGACACTTAAGACCTAGAGTTGTGATCATCAAATTTTTAAATTTCCAAGACAAATTCCATATCCTTAGACTATACCGTAAGAACAATAACATCATGATAGGACCCAACAAAATTTTATTATTTCAAGATTTTTCTTTAGAGACCCATAGCAAGCGCAAGGAAATGGCTCCATACTGTTCTCGTTTAATTAAAGCCAATCTCAAGGCAAGATTAGTTTACCCAGCTAAGGTGATCTTAGAGAAAGATGGTGAAACTTATAATTTTACAAAGCCTGAAGAGATTAAGTCATTCTGTCAGAGTATAGGAGTTTAATTAATGGATATATTTCGACTAAATGAATCAAAAAAGAGAGGGAAAAATGGAAACAATGGTGATCTCTATAGAGACGGAGATAAATATGACACAGGTAGTTGACTTTGTCAATAGGAATTTAATCACAGATGACTTAGAGGTGTGGAAAGGTGGAATAGTAGTTTCGCTGGCAGGGCGAGAGGGGGGGGACCCCTTTCTTACCCTTCCCCTTTTATTTTATAAACACTTACTTTTTTATTCTCTGTGTATACTTTTAAAGCCCCCTTTTTTTTTTTTTTTTTTTTTTTTTTCTCTTTGCCTCCCTCTCCCTTTTTCTCACTACCCAGATCGCTTAAATGGTTAAGTTAAAACTTCTATCTTGGAACATTGGAGGGATTTCATCCCCAAGTAAAAGGAAATTGGTTATTAGACATCTAGGACTCCAAAATCCTGATATAGTTTTCACGCAAGAAACCCATCTTAGACCTAAGGAGGCTATCAAACTTAAAAGCAAATGGGTTGGGGAGGTATTATTCACACCATATGACAAATCTAAGAGAGGTTTAGCCATATTAATTCGTAAACAACTGGACTATCAAATTATAACGATAGAAAATGATCAGAACGGGAGGTACCAAATTTTGGAAATAGTAGTAAATGGTGTTAAATTTATTTTTTGTAATGTCTATGGCCCCAATCTGCTAGATAAAAGTTTCTGGGAAGAACTAAGATTAAAATTATTTCTGTACTCGGGGAAAAATCTAATAGTTATCGGTGACTTCAATATGGCCTTCTCCCAGGTATTGGACAGATCCAAGACCAGGAGGGTGTTGAGGAAAGCTAGGGGAGCAGATATTCTTCAAAGATTTACTAATAGTTTAGTTTTACAAGATATTTGGCGAGTACAGAACCCGGACTGTCGGGAGTATACTTGTGCCTCTTGGGCACATGCCTCGTTTTCGAGGATCGATTACTTTCTAGTTGCAAAGCATATGCTGAAATTCAAAATGCGGGCAGAAATTCAGGACATCGTGATCTCCGACCACGCTATCATCTCCTTAGAGCTGGGTTTAAGTGGTAAAGTCTCGGCAGCAAACAAGTTTTCCTTTCCCCTATATCTTTATAACAATCCCCATTTTAAAAAATGGATCCAAAAGAGATGGTATCAATTTGTGAGTGATAACTCAGACTATATTGATAACCCAGAAATCCTCTGGGAAACCGCGAAAGCGGTTTTCAGAGGGGAGATTAAGGCGTATACAGCGAAAATGAGGGCAATATGGGGGAAAAGGGAGGAGCAGTTAGCAAACACTTTAACCAACAATTACAGGAGATATTTGGTCAATCCCTCGCCTGAACAATGGCAAAAATATAAAGATAGTAAAGCCATGTATGATCTCTTTCTCAAACAACATTCTGTATCAGAAGATCTAAAGTTGAAGGCCTTATATTCTGGCGTACATGGGGTCTCAGCTAAATACTTAGCAAGGATAGTTAAGATCAGACAGCAGAAGAATTATATTTCAGCAATTAATCATAGAAATAGAAGAGTCACTGACCCCGTATCAATTAGAGAAGCTTTCTTTCAGACTTACCAAGAACTATATGCAGAGAAACAGATTAATTTTGTCTCAAAACAGCAGTTCTGGCAAGGGTTATCCTTGCCCCAAATTAAGAAAGAGGACCTTTTAGAATTGAACAAACCCTTTACTGTAGAAGAAATTGTAAAGGCTATTCAGAAGTTGAAGTTAGGGAAAACCCCGGGGCCAGATTCTCTGCCAGCAGAATTTTATAAACTACTTCCAGATCAGATCCCATTGTTCCTAGTTAAGTTATTTAACGATTATTTTATCAGGAACAAACCACAATCTACTCTATTTGCGGCTTCCAATGTAGTTTTAATTCCCAAAAAAGGCAAAGATCTAGAGCTAACTACATCATACAGGCCCATATCGCTTCTGAACCAGGACTATAAAATCCTAACATATATCCTGGCTAATAGATTGAAACCTTCTTTGGGACACCTGGTTCACCTAGACCAGACGGGTTTCATGACGGGTAGGAATCCCGTTAAAAATCTTAGGAAATTACAATTAGTCCTAGATTTCTTTTGGAATAAAACAGAAAGACAAAGGGCCTTCCCCAAACCAGATCTTGCTATACTTACAATCGACGCTGAAAAAGCTTTCGATTCCATTATATGGGACCACCTGATAACAACATTAGGAAAATTTGGAATAACCGGTTCTTTTCAACAGTTTATCACACAACTATATAAGAGGCCAACCTCTACACTTATAGTTAATGGGGAACAGACTGAGAAAATCACTCTGGGGCGGGGTACTCGGCAGGGGTGCCCTTTGTCCCCATTTCTCTTTAACCTATCTCTTGAACCCCTTGCAATTCTCTTGAGGAGAGAAATTCGGGGTATTCAATTGGGAGGACATAAGCTAGTTCTGTCTCTCTTCGCAGACGATCTTCTGCTATTTCTCAGTAATTCAAGGATAGCTATCCCCCGATTATTGGAACTATGTAATCTTTTTAGCTCCTTCTCAGGATATAAAATCAATTACGATAAATCCGAGATCATGTGGATTCGCAAACCTACAATCCCTTGTATTCATCCATTCTTAGAATCCACCCAGATAACGTATTTAGGTATTATTTTGAGTAGGGACCCCAATAGGTGGTATGAGTTGAACTTCAAGAAGTGCATTAAGGGCTTGGCTCTGAAATTGCAGAACTGGGGTAACCTTCCTTTATCCTTTACTGCTCGAATTATGTTAATTAAAGTGGTGCTATTCCCTAAACTCTTATATTTCTTGCAGAATCTTCCGCTTTTGCTATACAAGAAAGACCTAGATACCCTTAACAGGGCATTCAACCAGTTTATTTGGCAGGGCAAGAAATCACGGATCTCATTATTTAAATTAACACTCCCTAAAGCTTTTGGAGGTATGGCGTGCCCCAATATAAAATTCTACAACTATGCTACAGTAGTTAAATTTGCTCTGGATTGGATCACTGAAAAGGGCCTGATCTCGTTTTACGAGATAGAATCTGCATTGATAAAACCCTTCAGCCTAAAGTCGATCCTTCATCACACGGCAAATAAACTTCCAGAACAAGTACATCAGATGTTTACTTTTAAATATATTGTATATGCATGGCAGAAGGTCTGTAGGGAATTGGGAGTAGATTTCAGAAAATCAGAATTTCTACCTTTAATTGGTAACCCGAGTTTCCCAATTGCTTGTGAACCTTCGGTTTTTGAGCTATGGGCTAAATGTGGAATTAATTATGTAATACAGATATGTGAAGGTGAAAACCTTAGGCTCCGTTCGTTTGAGAACATTGTTCAGCAATTTCATCTCCCTAGGTCGAGTTTCTTTGCATATTTGCAAATTAGGCACTGGGTGGAGAAACTGAAATCAGATTCAGGACCCGGGATAGATACTAAATACCTAAAACACATAATTTCACAATATCGGGGTGGGGTTAATTCGATTTCCCAAGTATGGGCAAAAGAAAAACTGAGAGTAGAAAGTGAGGATATTACCCAGAGCATCTCACTGGCAGCTAGGGCAACTTATATGCATACATGGAAAGAATCCCACCTAAAATTAATAAATAGGGCTTATCTTACTCCAGCTAGGCTGGCAAAATGGAACTGGGAAAGTAGGAACTGTCCTAAATGTAGTAAGGAATGCACAGACTATGTTCATGCTTTTTGGGCTTGCCCCAAAATTTTCCAATTTTGGCAGAAGATCAATTTCTGGGCCTCCAAGATAATGGGGACTAAGGTTAAACTGACGTTACCTCAGGTACTGTTTTTATGTAAATACAACATTGCCCTTCCTAATAATAGATTTATCAATGTATTGGTTCTGACAGCCCGTAATCTAATTTTAAGGAATTGGAGGACCCATAAACCACTTAAATTTACAGACTTCTTGAAAGAGGTTCAGTATCAAATGGTGCTGGAGCAATATAATATAAGATCTATTAACCCCAAACAAGTCTCTAGATTTTTCAGTAAATGGAAGATCTACATTATCTCACTTCCTATGGACCTACAAAAACAGGTGGTGGCACACTTTAAATCCTCCCCCTGGCTGCAATACCAAATAGAACGTGGTCTCTGCCCTAGACTATGGTTCTGTAATGATTAAGGGAGTGGTGGGATTTGTAACCTCCCAACTCTTCGCCCTCTCCTTCTTCTCTTTTTCCGCCCCCCCCCCTCCCCCCCCCCCCCTTTTTTTTTTTTTTTTTTTTTTTTTCCTTCCCCCCCCCCCCCCCCCCCTCCCTGTTTGATTCTCATGTCCACCCCCACCTCCCTTATAACATAAGCTTGTGATAATATAAGCTAATCTAAATTATACAAGAGATAATGGGAATTGGTAGACGTTCATACCTTAAAGTAATAGAGGAGACTTAATCGACAGATGTATCTCTCGATATACTAGTCAAGAGTACTTTTTGGTGTAGAATATTTTACCAGTCTAAATTACACTTTAAAAGAGATAAGCGACATATAATAAGGAGTTCGAAGATTTTTGGGATTTAGGTAAAGGTAACAGTTTATATACCATCAGGGCCCTTCTGTGAAGAAGAAGGGCGCTTTCAGCTTTGTTCTTCTTCTTTCTTAAACCTTCTGCCCTTTAAATATTAGTCAATTCCATTTACCTATTCGCCCATTCCTTACTATGTCTGTAGTTGCTGTTTATTAGTTTGACAAGAAGAACACATGTATTGAATATTGTAATAAGGTTATAATTAGGAGAGGAGGCTTTTTCGCTAGCAGATTAACGTAACTAAAGGACAATGGTCTTCCTTCTTATGTCTTGTTTTCTTTTATGTTACTCTCTGCTTTTTTTTTGCTTTCCCTTCTTACTACCTTTCCCTTACTATGGTCAAGATAATGTAAGTAGTAAGAAATTGAAAAACAATTATACAATTAGGATAATTGTCAACTTTATTTGATATGTAATAATGTGAATCTATGACGTAATAGAATTGTATGGCATGGGAGCTGTGTCTCCCAACAATGTTTCTTTTGTTTATAACGATGAATAAAACTTTTAAAAATTAAAAAAAAAAAAAAAAAAAAAAAAAAGAATGCCAAGAATTTTTCAGTTTCTCCAGGATAGTATGGAAAAAAGTTTATCGGCTAGCTCTATAAAAGGTTACATTTCTGCATTGTCTGTTTTGTTTCATAAAAATTTAGCTAAGTTGTCTGATGGTCAAACTTTTGTTCAGGCCTTGGTAAGAATTCACACTGTTATTTGGCATATTTCTCCACCTTGGAATCTTAAACTGATTTTATCTGTTTTTCAAGGTCCTTCTACTGAACCATGCATAATTTGGATCTAGAATTGTTGTCTGGGAAAGGTTCTTTTTCTTTAAGCCATCTCTTCAGCTAGATTAGTTTCTGAACTCTTCTGATCCTCCCTTTTTGTTTTTTCATTCGGATAAAGCAGTTCTTAGAGCAAAATATGATTTTCTTCCAAAAGTTGTTGCTTCTGAGAACATTAACCAGGAAATTGTTGTTCCTTCTCTTTTCCCAAATTCTTCTAATTCTAAGAAATGTCTTCTTCACAATTTGGATGTGGTTAGAGCCTTAAAATATAATCTTTAGGCTACTAAAAATTTTAGACAGACCTCTAGCTTATTTGTCTATTTTTCAGGTAATAGAAAGGTAAAAAGGCCACAGCAGTGACTTTAGCTTCATGGCTGAAAGGGACAATACCTAAAGCTTACTTGGTTGTGTAAAAACCTCCTCCTAAACAAGTTACTACACTTTACATAGAAACATAGAAACATAGAAACATAGATATTGACGGCAGATAAGAGCCATAGGCCCAGCAAGTCTGCCCCACCTTACCTAACAGTATAAACTTATCTAGTTCGTAGGATAGCCCTATGCTTGTCCCATGCATTTTTAAAGTCCCCCACAGTGTTTGTTGCTACTACCTCTTGAGGAAGTTTATTCCATAAATCAATCACTCTTTCTGTAAAGAAGTGCTTCCTCAAATTACTCCTGAATCTACTACCCTTTAGCTTGAGCTCATGACCCCTTGTTCTTGAATTTTCCATTTTATGTAAAATACCCACAGCCTCAGTTTTACTAAACCCTTTAATGTACTTGAAAGTTGCTATCATATCACCTCTTTCCCTTCTCTCCTCTAAGCTATACATATTTAGGTCATTGAGCCTATCCTGGTAAGTTTTATTTTTTAGACCATGTACCATTTTGGTAGCCCTCCTTTGCACAGATTCAAGTTTGTTAATATCCTTCTGAAGATATGGCCTCCAGAACTGCACACAATACTCAAGATGAGGCCTAACTAATGATCTATAAAGTGGCATAAGAACCTTACTATTTCTGCTGCAAATACCTCTACCAATACATCCAAGCATTCTGCTAGCCTTACTCGCTGCCTTACTACATTGTTTACTAAGTTTTAAATCATCTGAAATAATAATTCCCAAGTCCTGTTCCTCGTCTGTAACAGTCAGTAAAGTGTCATTGAGTCTGTAATTAACATTTGGATTTTTCTTCCCTAAATGCATTATTTTACACTTTGCTGTGTTAAACTTTAGATCCCAGTCGTTTGTCCAATCCTCCAATTGTTGTATATCACTTCTCATTTTGTCTACCCCCCCTGGAACATCCACTCTGTTGCAAATTTTTGTATCATCTGCAAAGAGACATACTTTCCCCTGTAGCCCTTTGCTGATATCGCAGATAAATATGTTAAACAAAACAGGCCCCAGAACTGACCCCTGAGGAACACCACTAGTAACAGCCCCCTCTGCTGAATGAACTCCATTTACTAAGACACTTTGTTTTCTGTCCTTAAGCCAGCATTCCACCCAGTTCACAATTTTTGAATCTAGACCAAGGAGATATAGTTTGTGAATAAGTTTATTGTGTGGGACGGTGTCAAATGCTTTGCTGAAATCTAGATATGCTACATCAACTGCTCCTCCCTTGTCTAATACTTTTGTTACATAATCAAAGAAGTCAATTAGATTAGTCTGACATGATCTCCCTGAAGTAAAACCATGCTGATTTTGGTCCTCTAAATTGTTTGTCTTTATGTAAGTCATAATTCTTTCCTTTAAGAGGCTTTCCATTAATTTCCCTACTACTGAAGTTAAACTAACTGGCCTGTAGTTGCCAGATTCTTCTCTACTGCCCTTTTTATGAAGAGGTATTACATTTGCTATTCTCCAATCATCTGGGACAGCTCCTGTTAATAGTGACTGATTAAACAGATCAGTTAACAGTCACTTTCCCCTACATCTGTATCTGCTTCTTGAACCTTCATTAATAAGGCTTCCTTGTAACAGATTTGCAAAGCGGCAACTTGGTCTCCTCTTGCTACATTTTCATATTTTACCATTTTGATATTTATGCTTTTTTAGAAGCTGCTTTTGACAGGAAAGTCCTTCAAGCCGCAGTGTCCGCCAAATATGAACTGCCCTTTATTTGTCCCTCCCGTCCTTAACATGTACTCTTAGCTTTGGTATTGTATCCTACATGTTATGGACACCCATAAACTCTCATTATACGAATGAAAACAGAATTTATACTTACCAATAAATGTCTTTCTTTTGGAATGAGGAGAGTCCATGGGACTCTTATTTGCATTTCGGTCTTTCATTCATTTTTTTCTACCTTGGCTATACGTTTATTGGAGAGAGAAGTAGAGTTTGGAGGGATTGAAAGCTCTTGTGAGGGTTCTTGATCTCCACCTGCTGGCAGGATGTATATCACACATGATATGGACACCCATGGACTCTCCTCATTCCGATAGAAAGAAATCTATCAGTAAGTATAAATTTTGTTTTGTTTTTTTTATTTAAATTTTTAACATAAAAATGAACATGACATACACATTTGAGAATGTCAAAGAAAAACAATAGATATAGAATAATAGTTGCGACACACAGGTCTCAGACACAGACTGTAATACCATTGCGGGTCAAGATTGAAACATAATGAAAATGTAAGTTTGCCTGCAGGTCAGGCAAATGTTAAATATCAAAAAGTGGGGGGAAGAGATAAGAGGTCAGGGGGAAGGAAGATGAGGAGGGGAATGAGGAGGGAAAGGGTTTGAGGTGTCTTTTTTAATTGTGAGAATGGAAGAGTTTTTTTATATTTATATGGAGAAATAGGCCCACAAATTCATACTGTAGCCCTGCATAGAAAAGTGGTCCATGTCGGGGAGATTGCACTTTAGGGTTTGTGTAGAGTGGTCTCTTTGTTGTTGGGTGAGCTGCTCTTTTGCATTGCTCATTGGGGCCAGTGTAGTATAGCGTGGTCAGTGATGCTAGTGAGGCTTGCATAATGTAGGTGAGTTCATGTTGTTAGTAGGGAAAGGCATATGGATAGGTTTGGGACATGAGGGTTCATTGTGGTGAAGATGGATGTTGTGAAGATGGATGGGTTTTGGAGATGATGGTTAAATGTGGTGAGGAGGGTCACCTTTAGGGTTAATTGCAGTGTTGGAATTTGGAAGATCCCATTATCCTCATAATATTAAATTATATATAATATTACTGTATATCAATATAATATCATATAGGTACCAATGTTAAAAGGACACGAAAGTCAAAATTAAACTTTTATGATTTAGACAGAGCATGCAGTTTTAAGAGACTTTCCAGTTTACTTCCATTATCAAATTGTGCACTCTTTTTATATGCACACTTTCTGATGCACCAGCTCCTACTAAACATATGCTTTGCTCACATGTTCACTGTGTGTACATATATAAGTTTGTGATCAATGATGGAGCCAGAAAACTGAAGTAAATTTTGAAAATTTATCATTAAGGGTTAGATTTATCATAGTGCGAGCGGACATGATACGATGTAGAGTAACATGTCCGCTGCGCATCGATAAATTCCCACAGCATACGCTGTCAGGATTTATCATTACACAAGCAGTTCTTGTGAACTGCTGGTGCCATGCTGCCCCCTGCAGATTGGCCACTAGCAGGGGGTGTCAATCATCGTATTCGATCAGGTTGATTTCTGTCCATGGTCTCAGAGCAGGCGAACAAGTTATGGAGCAGCGGTCTTTAGACTGCTGATAAATCGGCCCCATCAAATCTACTGCTAGGGGCCAATTTATCAAGCTCCGTATTCAGGCTTCAGGCTCGCCGGAAACAGAAGTTATGAAGCAGCGGTCTAAAGACCGCTGCTCCATAACTTGTCCGCCTGCTCTGAGGCCGCGGACAGAAATCAACCCGATCAAATACGATCGGGTTGATTGACACCCCCTGCTAGCGGCCGATTAGCCGCAAATCTGCAGAGGGCGGCATTGCACCAGCAGTTCACAAGAACTGCTGGTGCAATGATAAATGCTGACATCGTATGCTGTTGGCATTTATCTATGTGCAGTGGACATGATACGCTACATTGTATCATGTCCGCTCGCACTATAATAAATATACCCCCTTGTTTAAAATTCAGAATAAGTGCTATTGCATTGTCTTTTAATGTACACTTGTTGACTATGTAATTCTACTGTATTTAATGGTCCTAGCTCATCGTGCCATTAAATTTAGGTTTGATCCTTCTCCATGTAGTTTTAGAAGTCTTTGCAGCCTCGTGAGATTTCATAGTAAACCTCCTTGAACTGAGGAGGGAAATAACATGACTGTGCCTACATATGCCAGATGCACGCTCCCTTGCAAGTCCCAGGACTAGCAACCTGACTGGTTGCTTAAAATCCCTTTACAATGGGATGTGGCTACCGAGGAAATGTTGTGGTAAAATATCTTCTTTTTTTTTACATAGAGATGTTTAAGTGATATTTATATTCAGATTTTTACAGATATGCTGCATCACTTTCAAGTGCTTCAACATTTGGGTATAATGTCCCTTAAACTGTTGTGAAGATTTTGATCACATGCACCACAACTAGTTGCAAAAGGACTGTCACTATGTAGTGACCTTGTTGCTATCAAGTTTGGTTCACATAAGCTTTTCTAACCTGAGAAAAAAGTTGAGGAAGATTTAATACAGGAATCAAATATGGAGGATTCAGATGATCCTCACAGGAGGTGTGCTTGTGGCCACAAAAGGAGTAGGATAACTGGGGGGAATAAGGCTGCTCTCTTCAAACACGAGAAGAATTACAGGATACCTAAAAGGAGAAACAGAGGCGCCAACATAGAGCAGTATTGTCTGAAGAACATATAAAAGGAGAAAACACAGAGCCTATATTGAAAGCTTCTCACCAGATGTTGTGGCACAACCGGAGTGCCGTGCAGGGCAGTACGGGACCTTCTCAGTCGCCCGTGAGACACAATGGCAGCGTTCAGACGCGTGACAGGGAGGCAGTTCACAGGCAGGCCAATCACGAGATCCCAAATGAACCGGAAGTGGGTCCGTGAAAATCAGACAGGAGCACGAATAGTGTATAAAGTACAATCTTTTATTTGTACAAACATTAGCGACGTGTTTCTCAGCATATAATCTCACTGTTTCATCAGGCTATATACACTGCAATCAGACGTGCTCCTTAATTAAGCGTTAGTGAACCAATCAGAAGTCGAGCCACTGACAACTCCTACTATGACGTCAGAATGACATTCACAGACACCAGCGGCCTCTGATTGCAAAACTAACGAATGTATAGAAAATATGCACATATAATAAATAATACATTATAAAGTTTAAAATATATATGCACATAATAACAAAATCTAAAAAAATGCCACTTATAACTCGCTATTAGAGATAAAAAGGTTATAGACAACCCTTCTAAAAATATTCATGAATTAAACGTATCAAAATAAAAAGATCAGGAGTATCCCTCTAACTATAGAATGTTTGTATGATAAATGACACACAATAAGTACCGGATAGAGACCACAAATATAGAAAAAGTGTGATAAAGGGAATCAAAAATTAAAAGTGAAAAATATATATAGAAGAATAATGAAATATTCTAAGATATTAAATCAGCAACTTACTGGCTACATTGAGACAGATCAAAAGTCAGATATGGGAATCTATATGTGTATAAAATAATAATAATAATAATAATAAGTGCATCAACAGCTCATTGGGTCTATTAATATTAACAGGATAGATGCCAGTGATCAGCATGGAAGAGAATGCAGTATGGATATCTGCTAGGGATTATATTAAGTGCTATGTTACAAACGTATGTTCCCATACAAAATATGTAATGTATACTCCCATAATATACAATATATAAGGGGTTAATACAATAACTACCTAGGTATTATCAAAGTCAAAAGACATAATGATACTAACTAAGGCTCCATATAAAGTTATTAGACTGTATAAATTGTGTCGTTTGTCATAGTATATACAGATACCTTATAGGCCAATAAAAAATATATATTAGAGTATAATGTATATGACATTGGAGTCTATATACCTACTCAGGAGATAGTTACTGAATGAATATATGTGGAAACCTATTAGTAAACAAGCTAGCGTATGCTAACCATACATAACCATCAATACTATAATGAGATGTAACACACAACATATAAATCGACCATACGCACATGTCTGTGCATACAAATGATACCCAAAATAAAAACAAAGACAAAAGCAATATAATGTGGTACTCAAAAAAACCTCATCAGAGTAGGTCACGCGATCCACCCCCATCAGATAGAGCTACAACAAATTGTTAGAATAGGGAGGGGGTAAAGGGGCCCTAAACATACCCCAGATAACTACATAGAGATGTCAGACAAAAGCTGACAAATCTATGTTCAAATTGAGTCCATTAGGATGCATGCTTTTAAGCATGTGGATCCAATAGGTCTCTCGCTAGCGCAACCTAAAGAACCGATTATACAGATGAGATTTAGGAACAAATTCTATAGGTAATATAGTATAACAGTTGGGTCTCCCGGAATGTTTCAAATTGCAATGTATATAACCTTTTTATCTCTAATAGTGAGTTATAAGTGGCATTTTTTGTTGTTATTATGTTCATATATATTTTAAACTTTATAATGTATTATTTATTGTATGTGCATATTCTATCTATACATTCGTTAGTTTTGCAATCAGAGGCAACTGGTGTCTGTGAATGTCACTCTGACGTCATAGTAGGAGTTGTCAGCGGCTCGACTTCTGATTGGTTCACTAACGCTTTATTAAAAAGCGGTACCACACTTTCCATAGCGCTGCCATTACAAGTTACAAAAAAAACTTCTTGTGTTGTGCGGTATGGTGCGTTAAGCTCCATACCGCACAAAAGCCAAGTCCTGACTTGACGTGCTCGTGCACGTTTTCCCCCATAGACATTAATGGAGAAAAAGTGTTAAAAAAAACTAACACCTGCGATTGCGGAGTGACGATCTCTATAATGCAATCCCTATTGATGTCTATGGAGACAAGAAGGTTTTGTTTAAATCTAACACACTAACATAAACCCCTAGTCTAAATACCCCTAATACGCCGCCCCCCGACATCACCAAATCACTAAATAAACTAAATAAAGATATTAACCCCTAATCCGCAGCCCACCCGCATCGCCAACACTAAATAAACCTATCAACCCCTAATCCGCCGCCCACCCGCAACGCCAACACTCAATAAACCTAATTACCCCTAATCCACCGCCCACCTGCATCGCTAACACCTATATAAAACTATTTACCCCTAATCCGCCACACACCTGCATCGCCAAAACTAAATAAACCTATTAACCCCTAATCCGCCGCCCACCCGCATTGCTAACAACTAAATAAAACTATTAACCCCTAATCCGCCACCCCCCACATCGCAAATACTAACTAAACCTATTAACCTCTAAACCTAATCCGCCAAACACCCACATCGTGACTACCTAAATTAAACTATTAACCCCTAAACCTAACACCGCTAACTTTAAATTAAAGTTACAATATAACTACCTTAAAATAAATAAAAACTTACCTGTGAAATTAAAAAAACCTAAGCTTAAACTATAAATAAACCTAACATTATTATTTAAAAAAGGATTATATATACCAAAAATAAAAAACCTAATTTACAAAATTAAAAAATCATAACACTACTAAAAAAAACAAAAAAACTAACATTACAAAAAATAACAAAATCTTAAATTGCGAAAAATAAAAAAAAATCCAAGATTACAAAATATAATAAACAAAATTACCCAAAATAAAAAAAATTAAACATAATTTAATACCCCTGTAAAAACAAAAAAGCCACCCCAAAATAAAAACACCCCTAATCTAACACTAAACTACCTATAGCTCTTAAAATGGCCTTTTGTAGGGCATTGCCCTAAGTGTAACAGCACTTTTACATTTAAAAAATGCAAATTACCCCCTAACAGTACAACCCACCCAACCCCCCAAAATAAAAAAGACCTAACTGTTCAAATCAGCCAATAGGATTTAAGTAGCTCTCATCCTATTGGCTGATTTGAAATTTTCATCCAATAGAAATGCAACGGGTACCTTGCATTTAATCTCCAGTGTGCAGCGGACGATCGCATGAACCTGGACCCTGCACGCTGGATGTCTACGTGGCCGACGTTCCAGGTCTGCTCCATGCCGCCTTTGCTCCATGCCGCCAGGATGAAGAAAGAAGATGGCCCTGCGCTGGCTGAAGATCGATCCGCCTGGAAGAAGACCTTCACCGCCTGACTTCAGGAATGGTGAGTACCTATGTTAGGTTATGTTAGGTTTTTGTTGGGGGTTTTTTGGGTGGATTTTTTTTTCCCCAAAATTGTTTTATTGAAGGATTTTGTGCATAAATCACCAAATAATCATTGAACAGAAATGTATACAGATTGTCAACAAATAAACACATATACATCAGATACAGTAGTATACATGTTGTCAAGTTATTAAGAACAGGGCCGGATTGGGCAGCCGGGATACCGGGAAACATCCTGGTGGGCCGCCGGCCAGCAGCTAAGCTGGGCTGGTGGCATGGCTGCTGTATATTATTGCAGCTTAAGCTAAATTGCTCTAAGTAAGTTCTTGTTGCGAACAGTCAACATCCGATCCGTGTAGTAATTAGTAAAAGTTATTATTTTATTACTTCAGTTCTTTCTAAGTTATTTTTTTTATATTGTTAACCCCTCCGTCCGACCGCTGTCTGCTGCTGCCTCAGCCTCACTCTGACTCCGCAACTAGTAACTTTTACTCACTGTGGGTCAGTGTGACTGTCAGTTCACCACTGGGCTGCCAGGGAGGAGGAGGCAGGAGGATCATCGTATGTGGGCCGGGTCAGGCAGCACTCAGAGGGAGACAGTGAGTTGCAGTGGAGGAGAGAGCGCACACAGCTTCAGCGCAGCAAGAGGCTCAGGGAGCACACAGGCGCAGCCAGCGACACAGACAAAATGGATAGGCCCGCCCAGGCCCAGGGGAGCTCTGTCTTAGCCCGGGATTATGTGAGAGATGAGGCTGCCCGGCTGCCGCTGGACTCAGTGTGGCAGACAGTGTGACGGGGGGAAGAGGCCGGTTGAGACGAGAAGAAGAGAGTGCTGCCCAGGCCGTAGAATTCACTGTCACCAATGATCGATCTCTTTCAGACAGTTTGTGAAAGTGCTCACTGCTCCTCAAAGCAAGGTAAAAAATGACAGTATTTACCAACTTTATGCCTAAGCTAGTGCTGTAGTGGAATCTTTACTGTCTAATGTGTGGTTGTAATAACTCACTATATATTTTATAATAATTATATAAATATATATATATTATATAAATAAATATATATATATATATATATATATAATATATATATATATTATATATATTATATATTATATATAGATATATATAGATATATATATATGATATATATATGAGATATATATGTGTGTGTGTGTGTGTGTGTTGAAGGGAAAACCAGGGGCATGGCTGGGCTGGAGGGGGTGTGGCTAGACTAGAGGGGGCGGGGCTGGGACGGTCTATACAAATTTCCAGGGCTGGTCTGATTTCCCAGTCCGGCTCTGATTAAGAATAGTTCCATAGATCCTTTTTGCTGTATCAGAACATTTAGCAATCACTAATGGTAATTCACATTATCAATAGGATTCAATAAGATATCCAATAGGAGCATGTCCACTATGTACCTTAGTAGTATTGCAAAGGATTCATCATAGTACATTCAGGTACACAAAATAAAACATCAGTAAATTGTAAAAATAGTGGACAATAAAACATACTGACTTACATGAAAAAACAGGATTAATATCTATAGGATATATTTTCCACTGCTTACAAAAGAAGCTCAGAGGTGTAGAGAAGTGGGGTAGGGAGTTATGGGCAATTTTTAGTGAAATGGCTCAGTTTAAAAAGGGAAAAAATTACCCCTCAGTTCATAAAAAGAAGTGAGAGGGTAAGGGATTGGGGTGTGGGGGGTGGAGCCTATAAGGATGCAGGGGCTTAGACTTGGTAACAACTGAAGAGGGTTCAATTGCATCCCTATGGGGCATATGTAAAATGTAATATTATGGGGTATGGGGGCTTATCCTCCAAGGGCCAATATTATAGATAAAAAGAAACAATTAAACTATTGGCGTCTTGTGGGGTCCACTAACTTATTGGCTACAGGGCAGAGCCATATAGTAGGAAAACATTGTGAGGAGATGTAAGGTTCATGCATCAAGTTTTGACTATATAATGTACTCAGGTAGCTGTATCACTCCTCTGGGATTATGTCACCACTAAACCAATATGGTAAAAGGATATATGTTGTATTTCCCCTCAGGGATTGCTGTCACCACTGGACGGAGACGGAAAAGGGGTATTGGATACTGAACCACTTGATCTCACAGAGTGGGAAAGGGTGAGGGGAGATACCTTTCTTTTATTCGCTATAAAGAGTCACTGAAGACCAAACCATTAACTTAGCTAAGTAATAGGGAGATACTTGTGGCTAATAGGACCATAATAAAGAGAATCAAGTATTCTATGGATCTACATTAATAAAAAGATCAAACAGCAAGTACTATACACAGTTAGACAAAGTATGACAAAGTTTGTAATGGGTACAAACAAATAAAAAACAGAACAAATCAAATAGAAGCCAACATGATACACCATATTAATATCACATGATCAATAGCAATAGCATTCTAGATAGTGCCTTATGAAACTAGAAACATATACATTTATATGGAGAGAGAGTTATCATCTATTAATTGTCCTATACAGAGATTATAGACTCATCTGGAGTCCCAAATTACTTACATAAGGGTCATAAGAGTACTGGTAATGATCAATATGTAAAGATGGCTGTTAGGGCTAGTAGATATTGAAACATTATAGGGATTCCTCTTTAAAATTATAGTTATGATCTAGCCTGCGCCATCTCGGCTGCTGACAGCACAGCAAGACAACAATTACTTGTAGGAATCTCGGCATAAATATAGTAGCCCCCTCAAAACACTCCAAATTAGTACACACATATTACCTGCAATGACATGTAAGGAGCTCCTAATGAACTCTGAGCATCAGGTTAGGAAAATATTATATAACTGCTTCACTACATGTAACCTATACAATCATCTTAAATCTACGTGGGCATTGGAGAGTTTTTGTATATGAATTTAACTAGTTGTTTAACAGTATAACTTGTTGCACCTTTAAATATTTCAAGTCACCAGAAATGGTAACATGACATAGTAGCACCAGTAGGTGGACCTTTATACTAGTTATGAGCCATAGGCAGAATATTTCTCAAACATATTAAAGAAAAAGCATGCATACGCTGAGGGAACTCATATAAGTAATATTTGAGAGATCATTGCAGCATTAAACTCCAGGTGGCGATGTCAACCTGTCAAAAACATACCCTAGGGACAACATTTATAAACATACTTAACAAGTTATATTGACCAACAGTGAAAAACTTAACTGACAGTTATCAAATTATATACAGTTGCCATCATAGTAGGGCTCAGAATTCTAAGGCCACAGGTTCTCTAGGAGGTTACTTGATCAACCCATTCCTTGCCTTGGAAGCTGGTGGCTCTCAGCTGTGGTATGTGGCCATGCTTACCCAGATAGATAAGTAGGGTACATTTGTATCATAACATCAGGTAGTTTGTCCCAAGTTACAAAAGGTCTCCATGGCTTATCCTGCTTGTTGTCTCAGACACCCAAAGCCTGGGAGTCTTTTGCCCCTGTTACTGAGGAAGACGTTTCTGCCCTTATATTTTCTTCTCTCCTCACTACCTGTTTCCTCAATCCCATCCCCTCACAATTACTGCCCTCCCTCTCTCCTACTCTTACTCCAATCCTCACACACATTTTCAATCTATTCCTCAGCACTGATATATATCCGTCATCCCTTAAACATGCACTAGTCAAACCTATCCTCAAAAAATCTTCACTCAGTCCATCATCCCCATCAAAATACCTCTCTATTTCCCTACCCCCCCCCTTGCCTCAAAACATCTGTAAAGGCTTGTATATACACATTTATCACATTTCCTCATAGTAAACACCTACCTTGATCCATTGCAATATAGATTTTGCACCCAGGGGAAACAATAGACACCAGGGGAGTTTCTACGCAAACAGGTCCTATACTAACAATTATACTAATAGAGAAAGAGATAGAGAAAATTATTCTAAGCCAGCCCAAAGACAATTAGAAAAAGACAAAAATAGTTATTATCAAAATTCCAATAGAAGACAGGTCTTGGATAACAAGCATGATCTTGATCACTTTAGAACTCGAAATAAGTCAGATTTACATAATCAACATACAACTATAGATGAAACATATTCAAATACGTCCAATGGCTATGCACAACCTCACTCTCTTCCTAGAAGATCAAATGTTAAGCATATTGAATATAGAAACTCTAATACTTCAACTAGAAATTATGAACATACACATCAATCTAATAGACATTCAGATTACGATTTAAGATTGTCAAATAGATTTTCTCCGTTGTCTAATCATGCGGACACTGACTATAGAAGATCTGATCCTTACAACGGATCTCCACAATTTTTGGGGAACCGTTTTTTAGGCCATGGCTCAAATTTTCAACCAAGCCCCCAACCACAAAGAATGGTGCGAAAAAGAAGAGCTTCAGAAAGCGAGGCAACAGGGGAGGACATAGGCGAAACAAAAAAGTCAAGGGTTTAACTAGTATAGAAATTAAAAAGAGTCCAAATATAGGTATTTTTAATCTTAGTAAAGAACCACTAAGTGAAAAACATGAGGAAATTCTAAGTAAAGGATTGTCTTTTGCTCCAACAAGTAGTCTAAATAGATTCAATACGTTTGTGGATGCCCACAAATTTGTACGAAAATTAACAGTAAAAAAATGGTTTATGAAATGTAGTGCAGAGAAAGCAGCCTCTAACTGTTTGATACCTGATAAATTTATTCATACTAATTTAAAAGAAAAATCTAAATTCTACCCAAAAAATGAAAAGGGACCTATTATTGAATCCTTTGAAAAACTGATACTCAGGGATATCGAAAATTTGTCTGAAAAAACACTGAAAAATGCTCATAATAATACAACTAAAAAACAACTAAAAGTAATCAAAGAATTGGAAGATAATAAAAACATCACGATCAAGCCCGTCGACAAGGGCGGCGGGATTGTGGTTATGGATAGTTGTAATTATCAGAAAATGTGCAATGATATAGTCACAGATGAATTAACTTACAAAAAGTTACAGTTTGATCCTACAGAGAAATATAAATTGAGTCTAACATCTATTCTCAATAAGGCCAAAGAGGAAGGAATCCTAAATGTAAAAGAACGTGAATACCTTCTCCCTAAGTATCCAAGAATTTCTCTGCTATATTGTCTGCCCAAAATACATAAAAGCATGATAGATCCTCCAGGCAGGCCAATCATTTCAGGTTTAGGTTCTCTAACAGCCAATTTATCTGAATATTTCCATCCTTTTTAAAGGACTCAACAGACGTATTGAATCTTATTGGGGATGTATCATGGCAGGATTATTATTTGCTGGCATCCTGTGATGTTACCTCTCTATATACATGTATTGATCATAAAGATGGACTAAAAGCTATTAATTTCTATTTAGAACAAGATATATCTATGAAATATGAACAAAAGACTTTTATTTTAGAAGCTATTGAGTTCATTTTGACACATAATTTCTTTTTTTATGAAGGACACTTTTATAATCAAGAGAAAGGTACAGCGATGGGCACCAGGTTTGCCCCAAGTTATGCCAATCTATTTATGGGGTATTGGGAACACCAATTTCTACCAAATTACCCACTTGGGGCAAGCATGGTGTCCTTCAAAAGATATATTGACGATATTTTAATTATTTGGCGAGGAGATTGTCCATCACTAGATAGATTTGTTGAAGACATGAACTCTAATGATATTAATCTTAAATTTACCCATACACGTGATAAAACCACTATCAACTTTCTTGACTTAGAAATTTTTGTTAAAGATAATGAATTAAATGCTAGAACCTTCTTCAAAAAAGTTGATGCTAATAGCTACATACATTACACAAGTTGCCACCACAAAAAATGGTTGGACAATATCCCTAAAGGGCAGTTTTTGCGTATTCGCAAAAACTGCACAAATCTGACAGATTTTGAAAATCAGTCAAGTTTGGTCAAACAAAAATTTATAGAGAGAGGTTATGGGGAAAGTGATATAGACAAAACTCTTAACGAGGTTCGTTTAGTCGACAGAAATTCCTTATTAATCCCCAAACGTAAACAAACTGCATACACTATTAATAAAGCTAGAGAGGAGAATGAGCAGACATTCATTCCGTTTATTACAAATTACAGCCAAAATAAAAATGTGCTAGAGAAAATCCTGAATAAGCATTGGAAGTTACTGAAAAATGATGAAATACTAGGTCCTGTTCTTCCACCAAGACCACAAGTAGTGTATAAAAAAGCTAAAAATCTCAAGACCATTTTGGCACCTACACATAGTACAAAGAATTCTGTGAATAGTGCTAACCAACTTGACATAAAAGGCAATAGTCTTTTTGGTTTCTATCCTTGTTTAACTTGTAAGTCTTGTGAACATTCTAATAAATGCAGAGAATTTAAATCAAATGTAACAGGTAAATCATACAAGATAAAAGACCTTATCAGATGCTCGGATAGTAATATTATTTACATCATCCAGTGCAAATGTGGTTTGCAATATACAGGCGAGACCTCCAGACCCCTACGTACGCGTATTAGGGAACATATGTGGTCTATAGAAAATTTTACACTAAAAAGAAATAAAGACCTACCAATTGCTAAACACTTTGGCGTATGCAATAATGGGAATTTAAGCCATTTCTCTTTTCTAGGAATAGAAAAAGTTAAAAAGAAATGGAGAGGAGGAAATATAATTAATGATCTTTTAAAAAGAGAAAGTAAATGGATCTTTGATCTAAAAACTTTACATCCCCTAGGTCTGAATGTCGATTTTGATATTGGCTGCTTCTTAAACGACTGACCTCCTATTCTATCTATAAATCCAGCTTTTATATATATTTTTTAAGTGTTTTTTATATCTTTCTAGGGTTATCTGCTGTTCTCCCTCTAAATATATCCTTTTCATTGTTAATGGTATATGTAGATATATTTTTGTATATTTTTGTATATTTTTATATATTCATTTTTTTATATATATATTTTTTCTATTCTACATTATGTGTCCATTTTTATATTTTTCATATACATTTTTTATATATATCTTATAATTTTAATTTATTTATTTATTTATTTTTATGTGCCTGTTCTGGCGATTTTTTAAAATATTATTCAGTTCCTGGCAAAGTTTTTGCATTGAGCATGATGTTTTTTCTGTATGTTCAGGGATCCCTTGATGCGGATTGGATATAACCAGAGTTGTGCATCTTAAAAGACGCGCATATGTATACATGAAATTGTTAAGTATGATACAGTACATGTTAAAGCATTGAGTTAACTGTGATATACGAATAATATGGTTGGTAAAAGATTTCCGAATACACACGCCCACTGAAGTGAAGTAACCAATAGCCCAATTGCATCGGCTATATATAGCATACTTACCTATTGTTGGGAGCTTGAAAAAGACCCTGTCTACGGGTTGAAACGCGTTGCTCTGCTTTGTTCTGTTTTTGTCTCTCTCCGGCCTCCGTAGGTGCAGTTTCCCAGTTACCTGTGTGTAAAGGTGTTTGCATTTCTCCATGCTGGGCTGAATTTTCTGCTTCCTGCGGTTTGGAGTCTTATGCCACTGAGAGGAACATATAGGATCTAACCACCGATCTCCGTTGTAAGTATAAGTGAAAACCTTATATTGTTGCCTTTTCTGCCGTTTTATTGGTCTTCCTCATCTCGTTCTAGCTCTCATTGAAGATCAAAATCCTCCTTCAAAATCTGGGCTAATTCAAAAACCACCACATCGAATCTTACAAGGAAATCGATTACAATCACACTCTTCACATTGTTACATTTGTATTGTATATTATACCACATTGTTGCTATTTGTATACTACACTTCAATTTTGCGCCTGATCAGCGCTATCGTGTTTGCAAAATACATTGCATTTCATTTTGTTTCACATATGTAATTAAATTTATACATTTTTATTTCTTTGTTGTTAGCACTTTTTTGGTTGATCCAATCTGCACCAGGTGTTTTTATTTGCACATACATTTGGCGTTATATGCTCAATAAGCTATTATATATATTTTTTCTATTTTAAGCTGTTTAGCGCCTGTGTTTTTTGAATCCTATGGTCTCTTTTTAGATTCCATAGTATTCTCTTTATCTCACTTTTCCAATAGAGGTTGGGAGTTTCCTCTTAATCACCACAGGTATAATAGGTTTCTTTTTTGCGCAGTTAACCCTTTGCTCTCTCTTTTTGTTTTTCAATATAGATTTTGCACCCAACACTCCACAGAGACAGTAATCATTAAGGTTACGAATTACCTAATTACAGCAAAATCAAAAGCCTTTGATACTGTTTACCACCCTCTCTTAACCCTCCAATCTTTTGGCATCTGTGACACAGCCCTCTCATGGTTCTCCTCCTACCTGTCTAGCGGTACCTTTAGTGTAGTCTTCTCTGGGACATCCTCTGCTCCTTTACCAATTTCTGTTGGGGTACCACAAGGCTCTGTACTTGGTCCCTTCTCTTCTCAATTTATACGTCATCCTAGGGTTACTTAATAAAGTCCTTAAAGTTTCAATATAATGTTTATGTTGATGATACCCAGATCTACCTCTCTGCAACAGACCTATCCTATTCCTTCCTAACTCACGTCATTAAATGTCTTTCTAATATTTCATCCTAGATGTCCTCTGACTACCTTAAGTTAAAAGTGTCTAAAACTGAGCTCTTTGGCCCCCCCCCCCTCCAAAATCTCTGTCCCACAACTTTCTATAACTGTTGATAATAACATCATTACCCCAATCCTGCACGCCCGATGTCTTGGCATCACACTTGACTCAGATCTTCATTCCACTCCCCACATCCAGTCTTTAAAGAATTTCTGCCATTTTCACCTTAAAAAAATCTCTAAAGTTCATCACTTCAATACACAATTAATACACTCTCTCATCACTTCCCGTCTTGACTATTGCAACTCCATCCTCTCTAGTGTCCCTAGCTGCAATCTATCTCTTTTACAACCCATAATGAATGCCTCTGCCAGGCTGAACTTCCTTACACATCGCTCCTCATCGGCCTCACCTGCAAAAAAGCAGCGTAAAGCTCCTTAACGCAGCCCCATTGATTCCTATGGGCAAATAAAATGTATGTTTACACCTAACACCCTAACATGAACCCCGAGTCTAAACACCCCTAATCTTACACTTATTAACCCCTATCTGCTGCCCCCGACATCACTGACACCTGCATTATATTTATTAACCCCTAATCTGCCGCTCCGGACACCGCCGCCACCTACATTATACTTAAAAAACACTAATCTGCTGCCCCCAATATCGCAGACACCTACATTATATTTATTAACCCCTAATCTGTCACCCCCAATGTCGCCACCACCTACCTACACTTATTAACCCCTAATCTGCCGCCCCCAATGTCGCCGCTACTATACTAAATGTATTGACCCCTAAACCTAAGTCTAACCCTAACACCCCCTAACTTAAATATAATTTAAATAAATCTAAATAAAATTTCTATCATTAACTACATTATTCCTATTTAAAACTAAATACTTACCTATAAAATAAACCCTAAGCTAGCTAAAATATAACTAATAGTTACATTGTAGCTAGCTTAAGGTTTAATTTTATTTTACAGGCAAGTTTGTATTTCTTTTAACTAGGTAGAATAGTTATTAAATAGTTATTAACTATTTAATAACTACCTAGCTAAAATAAATACAATCTTACCTATAAAATAAAACCTAACCTAAGTTACACTAACACCTAACACTACACTATAAATAAATAAATAAACTAAATTAACAACAATTAAATCAATTAAATTAAATTAGCTAAAGTACAAAAAAACCCCACTAAATTACAGAAAATAATAAACAAATTACAAGATATTTAAACTAATTACACCTAATCTAATAGCCCTATAAAAATAAAAAAGCCCCCCCCCCCAAAATAAAAAAAACCTAGCCTAAACTAAACTACCAATTGCCCTTAAAAGGGCCTTTTGCTGGGCATTGCCCCAAAATAATCAGCTCTTTTACCTGTAAACATAAATACAAACAACCCCCCAACAGTAAAACCCACCACCCACAACCAACCCCCCAAATAAAAGCCTATCTAAAAAAACCTAAGCTCCCCATTGCCCCGAAAAGAGCATTTGGATGGGCATTGCCCTTAAAAGGGCAGTTAGCTCTTTTGCAAGCCCAAACCCATAATCTAAAAAATAAACCCACCCAATACACCTTAAAAAAAACTAACACTAACCCCCTGAAGATCGACTTACCGGGAGAAGTCTTCATCAAAGCCGGGCCGAAGTCCTCAACGAAGCTGGGAGAAGTCTTCATCCAAGCCGAGTGAAGTGGTCCTCCAGACGGGCAGAAGTCTTCATCCAGACAGCATCTTCTGGAGCGGGTCCATCTTCAAGACATCTGACGAGGAGCATCCTCTTCATCCGATGACTAAAGACAAATGAAGGTACCTTTAAGTGACATGATCCAAGATGGCGTCCCTTAGATTCCGATTGGCTGATAGAATTCTTTCAGCCAATCGTAATTAAGGTAGAAAAAATCCTATTGGCTGATGCAATCAGCCAATAGAATGCGAGCTCAATCCTATTGGCCCTTTTAAGGGCTATTGGTAGTTTAGTTTAGGCTAGAGGGTTTTTCTATTTTGGGGGGCTTTTTTATTTTGATAGGGCTATTAGATTAGGTATAATTAGTGTAAATATGTTGTAATTTGATTATTATTTTCTGTAATTTAGGGTTTTTTTTTGTACTTTAGCTAATTTATATTTAATTGATTTAATTGTTGTTAATTTAGTTAATTTATTTAATTATAGTATAGTGTTATTATTGTAACTTAGGTTAGCTTTTATTTTATAGGTACTTTTGTATTTATTTTAGCTAGGTAGCTAGTAAATAGTTAATAACTATTTAATAACTATTCTACCTAGTTAAAATAAATACAAACTTGCCTGTAAAATAAAAATAAATCCTAAGCTAGCTACAATGTAACTATTAGTTATATTGTAGCTAGCTTAGGGTTTATTTTATAGGTAAGTATTTAGTTTTAAATAGGAATAATTGAGGTAATGATAGTAATTTTCTTTAGATTTATTTAAATGATATTTAAGTTAGGGGGTGTTAGGGTTAGACTTAGATTTAGGGGTTAATAACTTTAATATAGTGGCGGCAACGTTGGCGGCGGCAGATTAGGGGTTAATAAGTGTAGGTAGGTTGCGGCGACATTGGGGACGGCAGATTAGGGGTTAATAAATATAATGTAGGTGGCGGCGATGTTGGGGGCAGCAGATTAGGTGTTCATAAATATAATGTAGGTGGCGGCGGTGTCCGGAGCGGCAGATTAGGGGTTAAAAATTGTATTATAGTGTTTGCGATGTGGGAGGGCCTTGGTTAAGGAGTTAATAGGTAGTTTATGGGTGTTAGTGTAGTTTTTAGCACTTTAGTTATGAGTTTTATGTTAAAGCGTTGTACCATAAAACTCTTAACTACTGACTTTTAAATGCGTTAGGACTCTTGACAGGGTAGGGTGTACCGCTCACTTCTTGGCCTCCCAGGACAGACTCGTAATACCGGCGCTATGGAAGTCCCATAGAAAAAAGACTTTACAAAGTTTAGGTAAGTCGTTTTGCGGTAAGGCCAAAGAAGTGTGCGGTGACCCTAAACCTTCAAGACTCGTAATACCATCGGGCGTAATCTAGCCGAAAATGTTTAAGGGTAAACCAATAGAAGGAACGGAAACAGGCAGGAATCGGCAACAAAGGTAATACAATAATTACAGTTCAGGAATAAACCAATAGATTGGTCACGCAGGCAGAGTTTGGTAACAGTATAGCAATCCAATGGTTCAAGGGTTAAACAGGCAGAATGGTCAGACAGGCAGAGTTCAGCAGCTGTATGGCAATCCAGTATTTTAGGGTTAAGCAACCAGAGTAGTCCGACAGGCAGAGTTCAATAACATTATGGCAATCCAGTACTTTAGGGGTTAAGTAAGCAGAGTAGTCAGACAGGCAGAGTTCAATAACGTTATGGCAATCCAGTATACAGAAACAATCACACCCAGGAGAACACTAAGTAACACCTATACTTGGGCAGTGACAGGTAGAAAGTGAGCAACCTACATAAGGATTCGTGCCACAGGAGATCCTGACCGGCTTCAGAATGAAAGGAATGTGCGGCGTTGACTCTACCCTAGGCAATGAGCAGAACAGCAGGGCTGCGTCCCTATCAACAGCTAGAGCGGCGTGGCATGAAAATTTTGGCGACGCTGGTTTTTGCGCACATTGCCAAGTATGTGATCGAGGCCTCTGAGTCTAAGCAGCTTCTGATTGGTGCAGATTGTGCACTTGCTTATCTGTTTATCAAACATGTGTGCACCCTGAAGATGACTGTGTGATCAGCACCTGGAGTGGATAAAAAGTGCCGATCTGAGTTAAAAAAAAGAAATTAGCACCTTTTTTTAACTAAGTTTTAATTTATTTCCATTTATTAAAGTAAAAACCAAAAATATAGAAACAGTATTGAGAGGTCACACACACAGACATATTCCATTCCACCTATGCTACCCTCATGTCTTCACTATTATGTGTGATATACCTACTTATTACATGTGTAGTGATTATCACAATCAAGTATATGGGCTCTTTCAGACTTTCCCTGGCCATACTTTAGATGAGGATAATAGCGCTGGCCGGATTTTAGAGTGTAATCTCATATTCAATCTTTTTTCACATTGTCTTTAACACAACAATCCTTTCCACACTCGAAGAGCTGTAGTTAACAGTTTTCCGCAACATAAGAGTTTCACAAAAAAATTCAAAAATACATTACAAAGTATAGTTACACTCATATTAACACTGTCTAATAAAAATTATTTAAAAAAAATATTGCACACAAAAGTTAAAAGTGCTCAAATATAGGAGATCTCGGGTGTTAGCGAAAAAAAAAGCAGATTTAGGGATTTTACATTGACATACATGGACATGATTTGTTGATACTACAGTCCATCAGGTACCTTCACACTTTATACAGTACACAAAATAGTCCCCTATTTTCACTCAGATTATCTTATCCCTATATTTATATTATAGACTTTTGTTGATTAGGTTCACTTAGTCACAAATTAATACACAACAGATTTAATTAATTTATGATATGTTATGTGCATATCCAAGTAGAACTTATTCATCACTTCAATTATTATTCACAATGTCCTATGTGCTTCTTATTTTATATTTTATTACAACCTTATTCACTTTTATTTTACTCATTCTCACACCTCAATTATAAAAAGTTTCACATTATAGAGCTCACTGCACACTAACATCATCATTTATCTACACACTTCCCTTACACACACTTAGTGATGTGATTTTAAAACACTCTACACTCTTCAGCGTTAACTGCACATCGCACATTGGGATTTACACATATTACCAAAACTTACTGATTATGTTAGATCTAGTATTTAAGATCAATATTAATGTCTTGTATACAAATGTAGCTGCTACAGTCATTTAGGATTTAATACTTTTAGGGCACAAGCTTGCTAATGCCCGTTTGGCCATTCTGGCCACTATCACAGTTGACAGCCTGTCAGGCTTTTTTTTATTCCCCTATGCGACTTGCATGCTGATGCGCAAGCAGTCAGAACACACATAGGCTCCGCCCCCATCCGGAGTCGTCTCCTTCCGATTGGTGGATTTGGGGTTTTGTTGCTTTTCTGTCCCAATCATATACACCTTTCCCTGTTGTGGAGACAATCACGATGAAAGAGCTGAATCTAGGATGGAGACGGCGCTACAAGTTGATTGTGGACTTATATCCAGCAATACATTTTCAGTTTCCTATTTAGCCATATGTCGAAGCCAGTCCTCTTTTGCTGGTCTGATTTCCCCCTCATGTTTGAAAGTCATCCGTTAATAGCAGGATCGAATGTACCATCGTAAGGGTAGGGGTGGCACAATATATTTCTTGTATATATATTGCAGATGCACCTACTTAGAAAGCTATATGGTGTAATTATGGGGTACATGTTTTGTTTCATTTTTAACTAATGTTTTGTTTTATTTTAATGAATCTTTTTATATCGTTATTTTACACAATGTTTGGTTTATGCTGTCGGTATTTATCGATTTGCAGCGACATGATACGTTGCATCGTATCATGTCCGCTCGCACTATATGTGCGCATATGTGTGTTAATCTGCAGAGATTGCCAGATGTAGAAGTTCTATATAGGTGGCAATTTATGTTTTATAGTTTAAAATATAAAAATATAGCCCTTTATAACACCTTGAAGGGGTACTCTTTCTTCGGTAGCTTTCAGTCCTCAAAGAGCATTATCAGTGGAAGACCTGGTAACAGGGGGTTCTATGCTTAGGGAGTAGTGAGTTATGCCCTCTACCCAAAATGTTTTACATAGGAATCACAAACAGATTTAGTTCATGAACTGCAAGAAGTATTTGATTCAAAAATACACCTACTGATTGATTGATGTCCTTTTTTAGGGAGTACACAATATTAATATAGCCTACATTATTAAGGCATCTTTGTGAATGATCATTATTGTGATTGGCTGAAAGGTCATAAATTGAAGAAGGTGCTATAGACAAAGCTCCAATAAACTGATGGCTTTCACAATGTAGGTTCTAGAAGACATAATTCATGCTTACCTGATAAATTCCATTCTTTCATGGTGGTGAGAGTCCACCAGCCTTGACATGTGGGAATAAATTCCTGCCACTAGGAGGAGGCAAAGACACCTTAAACACCAGGAGCTTTTAAACCCTCCCACCTCCCTGTATATCTCAGTTTATTGTATAACCAAGCATAGTGAAAACAAGGTAACAGAAAGACAGGAAAGGAAAAGCAAGGTATGAAGAGGTTCAAATAAAAAATTATCTTAAAAAGTTATAAGGGCTCAAAGATATGAGGTCTCAGGTATTAGAAAAAAAAAATCTAAATTGCAAAACATGATGCGAAAAAAAACATATTTTAAATTCCTATGTTCTTCATATAGAAAATAATGTACTTTATGAAATATATATTTCTTTTTTTTTTTTTTTTCAAATGCTTTATTGAGAAATACATAATCAGTACAAACATGAAAATATGCAAGATGGTTATACATACGTCAGTCTTTCAGGATTCCATGTATACAAAGAAACAACAGATGGAGTATAACTGACGGGAGGAGAAAAAGAAAAAACAAAGAGAACAGAACTTCTCCATTAATAGGATACCCTTAATGGGTCGACAGCCATTATGCGCTACTGTTGGTTGATTCTAATTTGGTACAAAAGAAAGTGTTTACATAACTGTTTAGCTGTATGGGATGTGGTCTGTTTGCGTGGTTCCTGCAGGTGAGGAAGAGAGGACTTGTTAGGCCATGAAGGTAGGTGTTGGGTCGGTCAGAGGTGGAGGGACTGATGTCGCAAACAGGTAGTGGAATGTAATAGTAGATAAATGAGTATGGAGATGAGGGGTTGTTGGGTTCCCTATGATGTGTGTGGGGGTTGTGCTTGGTTGAGGTATTCCTCCCATAGGAAGCAAATGGAATGGTAGTCATCTGTCTGTTTGGTATGGTTGTAGTGGTGTTTTTCTAGTTTGAGTGACTGAGAGGTCGCTTCTTTCCAAACTGAGGTTGGTGGGAGACTTTGGTTTTTCCAATTTTTTGGTATAGGCCGCTTTGCCGAATTTGTCATTATGGTTAGTAGTGCCAGTTTTAGTTTGCATTTTATTTTGGTGAACTTATTGAAGAGGAAAAACCAAATGTTGAGTTCAAGCTTGGTTGACAGAAAATTTTCAAATTCTGTTTTGATTGTTTTCCAATATGTCTGGGCGATAGGGCATGTCCACCAAATATGTGTTGGGGTGCCTATGTCACTGCAGCCTCTCCAACAGTTTGGAGAGAGCTCGGGGAGAATGGCGTGTAGACGGTATGGGGTATAATACCATCTGTACAAAAGTTTGACATTCATCTCCATTGTATAGATGGAGGATGATGATTTTGTCATGTTAGAAACAATTTTCAGTCAGTCTTTGTGGGTTTGGGTGGCGCCTATCTCTTTTTTCCCATTTTTGTATATAGGAGGGGAGGGAGAGGTGATATGTTTGCATGAGTAGCTGATGTGTGAAGGAGAGGAAGCCTCTGTTCAGTGTTTCATTAATGCAGCTGCTTTCGAAGCTGGTTAAAGGGCGTGTGAGTTGAGCTCTCTTGGGATGCTTGGCAATGAAGTCTGAGAGTTGTCGGTGTTGGAACCAATTTAACTGTGTAGTCCCTAGGGTTGACGTAATTTCGGATAGAGACTTGGGTTTCCCATTTGTGAGCAATGTGTGGCAGGGGAGGCTTCTGGGTATATGGGGGGTTTGAATCGTTTGTGGGAGAAGCTTAACTGGGAGGTCAGGGTTATCGCCTAGGGGAGTTAGCGGGGAGGTTATTGTTGATATGTGGTTGTAGCGTTTGATATGCAAGTCCCACATCTTAAAAGTCTCTTTGGTTATAGTTGGAAGGTGCATTGGTAGATTTCGCTTATTGGGTGATAGCCAGCATTTGCTGCCCAGATATGAGGTGGAGGAAATTGAGTGCTCAAGGAGTACCCATTTTTTGTGTGTCGCATGCCTGTTCCAGTGGATAATGCGAGAATAGAATGAGGCTAGCCTGTATTGCATTAAATTCGGGATCCCCAGGCCTCCAAGTTCTTTGGGGCGGTATAGTGTGGCGGTGGCTATCCGGGGTCTCTTATGTTGCCAGATATAGGAGATGATGGATTTTTGGAGTTTATGAATTAGGGAATTAGGGGTAGGTATTGGTAAGGTTTGGAAGAGATATAGGAGTTTGGGGAGGAGGGTCATTTTCACTGAATTAATCCTGCCCAGCCAAGAGATTGGCTTGTTGCTCCAGGATCTAAGCAGAGCATTTGTTGTGTTGAAAATAGCTGTGAAATTCAGGTCGAGTATAACCTGTATATATGGGGATATGTGGACTCCTAGATATTTGATAGATTGATGTTGGAGGCAAAAGTGGGCTAGTGATTGTATTACTTTGAGGTCGGCTGAGTACAGCCCAACAGGCAATAGTTCTGATTTGGTGATATTGATCTTGAAGTTGGAGAAGGTGCCGTAAGTTTGAAGGGTTTGCATAAGAGATGGGAGTGACAGTTTGGGTTGTGTGATGGTGAGAAATAGATCGTCTGCATACAGAGTGGCTTTGTATTCTTGTTGGGCTATTTTGAATCCGTGTATGGCCTCATTGTGTCTGATATAAGAGGCAAGGATTTACATGGCAAGGACGAACAGGATGGGGGAGAGGGGGCATCCCTGCCGTGTGCCGTTTGTTATGTCAAAGGGTTGGGAGAGTGTATCATTTATTTTGATTTTTGCTTGGGGGTGGTTGTAGAGAGAGAATATTTTCCCTATAAACGATTGTTCAAAGCCAAATTGTTGTAGTGTCGCCTGCAAGAAAACCCAGTCAAGCCTATCAAAGGCTTTCTCCGCATCCATAGAAATGAATGCGGAGGGTACGTTATTGGTGGTAGCGTATTCCATTCGAAGGAGAATTTTGGTAGTGTTGTCTTTGGTTTCTCTAAAGGGTGTGAACCCAGCTTGATTAATATGTACTATTGATGGCAGGATATTGTTAATGCGAGCGGCGAGTATCTTGGCGTATAGCTTGATATCTGTGTTTAATAGGGATATTGGGCGAAAATTGGCAGGTGTGGTGGGGGGTTTTCCTGGTTTAGGAAGTACTGTGATTTGTGCTTCAAGCATTGACTGGGGGAAAGGGTTGGTGCCTGATACCTCATTGAAGAGCTGGGTAAGATGATGTAGGAGTAGGGAGGAGAAAGTATGGTAATATTTCCCTGTAAAGCCGACCGGGCCGGGGCTCTTCCCGTTGTCAAGCGCTTTAATAGCCACAAGCATTTCTGACTGGGAGATGGGATTATTAAGATGACGGGTCTGCTCGGGTGTTATTTTGGGTATCCGTGCTTGTGCAAGGTAGGAGAGTAGATTCGGAGGGGGCCCGTCTGGTGTGGGGTTTTTATTGATGTTGTAGAGTGCCGAATAATAATCATGGAAAGATTGTAGGATATCTGCTGTGGAGGTTAGGGTAGCGGGGTGGTGGGGGTGTTTGATTTCGTTTATGTAGGCCTTTAATCTCTTTTTTTTTAGGGCTCTGGCTAAGTGTTTGCCTGATCTATTGCTCTCGTGGAAAAACATACTGTTGGTTTTTGTCCTGAGTGACTGGTACTCAATTTGAAGAAAGCTATCTAGTGCTTGTCTGGCTCCACGTAGACTAGCTAATATTAGTGGATCCATAGAAATGAATGCGGAGGGTACGTTATTGGTGGTAGCGTATTCCATTCGAAGGAGAATTTTGGTAGTGTTGTCTTTGGTTTCTCTAAAGGGTGTGAACCCAGCTTGATTAATATGTACTATTGATGGCAGGATATTGTTAATGCGAGCGGCGAGTATCTTGGCGTATAGCTTGATATCTGTGTTTAATAGGGATATTGGGCTAGAAAAAATGGCAGGTGTGGTGGGGGTTTTTCCTGGTTTAGGAAGTACTGTGATTTGTGCTTCAAGCATTGACTGGGGGAAAGGGTTGGTGCCTGATACCTCATTGAAGAGCTGGGTAAGATGATGTAGGAGTAGGGAGGAGAAAGTATGGTAATATTTCCCTGTAAAGCCGACCGGGCCGGGGCTCTTCCCGTTGTCAAGCGCTTTAATAGCCACAAGCATTTCTGACTGGGAGATGGGATTATTAAGATGACGGGTCTGCTCGGGTGTTATTTTGGGTATCCGTGCTTGTGCAAGGTAGGAGAGTAGATTCGGAGGGGGCCCGTCTGGTGTGGGGTTTTTATTGATGTTGTAGAGTGCCGAATAATAATCATGGAAAGATTGTAGGATATCTGCTGTGGAGGTTAGGGTAGCGGGGTGGTGGGGGCGTTTGATTTCGTTTATGTAGGCCTTTAATCTCTTTTTTTTTAGGGCTCTGGCTAAGTGTTTGCCTGATCTATTGCTCTTGTGGAAAAACATACTGTTGGTTTTTGTCCTGAGTGACTGGTACTCAATTTGAAGAAAGCTATCTAGTGCTTGTCTGGCTCCACGTAGACTAGCTAATATTAGTGGATCAGTTGGGGACCGTTTATGGGTGGGTGAACGTATCTGAGAGGTCATTATATAATTGTCTCTGAGTTCTCTGGTAATGGGCTTTCAGTTTAATTAATTCTCCTCTGACAACACACTTATGCGCTTCTCAGGTCGTGTATTTGCTAGTTACCGAGAGTGTATTTAAGCGGAAGTAGTCTTGTATGGTGGAGCTAATCTTTGTTGTTGTAGTTGGGTCATTCAGTAAGTTATTGTCTAATTTCCATATGTATGGTGTCGTGGGTGTATCCGGCCAGGAGATTTTGAGTTTTACTGCGGAGTGGTCAGACCATGACGTAGGGGAGATATCGCATCTTTTGACTAAGGATAGGGACGCTTGGTTGCAGAAGATGTAATCTAGGCGACTGTACGTCTTATTAGGATATGAGAAGAAGGTATAATCTCTGGTGTCTGGGTGGATAAAGCGCCAGGTATCATGAAGAGTAAGGTTTCGTAGTCCTGTCCAGAGTATGTTAGTGGTCTTTTTGGAGATTGTCACGTTGGGGTTGGAGCTATCTTTTATGGGTTGTAATGGTACATTGAAGTCACCAGCTAAGAAAATGGGACCTTTGCTATATCAACTATTTTATTAAGTATGTATTTGAAAAAGGGGGTTTGATTGGTGTTTGGGGCATAAATATTTATAAAGGTGACTGGTCTGCCAAAAAGCAACTGTACTAGGGCAAGAAATCTGCCGTCTGAGTCTTTTGCTGTGTGTAGCAGAGTAAAGGGGAGTGCTTTGTGAAGTAAAATGCTGACCCCGCTTCTCTTAGATGTGTCAGAGCTGTGGTAGTGAGTGGTGTAGGTCTTACCAAAGTACTTGGGTTCCCTATTGCGTCTGAAGTGGGTCTCTTGTAGAAACAAGATGTCGGCCTGTCTTTTGGAGAGATCAAGCAAGGCTTTCGATCTTTTGTGCGGTGAATTCAGTCCCTTCGCGTTTTGTGTAAGGAGGGTCAGTGTTCTTGTCTGATCAGTGTTGTTTTTGGGCGTCATGGTGTAATGGTGGTTGGTATTCTGACAAGATGAGACCATAGAGTAAATGTGGGCCTATTGTGATAGGAAGGGGTATGTTGTGAAAATAGTATACCTGCAGGAGAAAAAAAGTGTGAATGGAGTGTACGACAATATGAACAATAGAACAGAGTTAACATTATATTAATTACAATTCTAACAAACATAGGTTGAACTTTGAAAAACAACAAAAAAAAGATGAACAAGTCTCTCATCCTATTATAGGGCATAACTGAGAGCGGTGTGGGGGTAATACCGCAAAGAGCCCTAATATCTTGTTTTTTGTTTGGTATTAATTGGACAAACATCCTGGTCGAGGGGAGGTGGTGGGAAGGAAGAGAGAGGGGGGGTAATACGGTGAGAGGGGGGTGTTGGGGAGGGGTGAGAAGGGAGGTGGGGGTATAATAAGTATAACATTCAATTCTGTTGACCCTCTTTATGACAAGAAAAACATTACCCAAAGTCCAATGTGGTGGGCATCGTCTCTAAGGGCTGGGAGGTAGATAGTCCTTCAAGGTGACTTGCTGCAGGAAGAAGTAGGGCTAGAGGGGGTTTGGCTTCTAGTTGCCGTTTGTTGGTTTGGGTTTTTTGTGGAGGGCAGGGTGCCAAGATTCTGCGGAATTGCTCAGTCTCTTGGGGTTTTGGGGTATCTTCTGGCCCTGAAGGGGTGCTTCTGTTGGGGGGTCGAGACCAAGTGATGAGCAGAATACTTTAATGTCCTCTGGAGATTTGCAGATTATGCGGGTGTTGTTGCTGATAGTCCAAATGTTTGTTGGGAAGCCCCATCTGTATGGGATCCTTTTGTTTCTGAGTAGAGTAGTGAGGGGTGAAAATTCTTTCCTGCGCTGCAGGGTCCGGGTTGACAAATCTTGAAAAAATTGCAATACGTTGCCCCTGAAACGTATGGGTTGATTTTTGCGAGATTGATTTAAGAGCATTTCTTTTTCTTGGAATACCTTGAAACGTATCACAATGTCTCTTGGTGGGGCTGTGTCGGGCGGCTTTGGTCGCAGTGTCCTGTGTGCCCTGACCCATTGGATATTGTCCGGAAAGGATGAGTCCTTCAAATGGCGGAATAAATCTTGGAGGTAGACCAGGAAGTCTTTGGGTAGAATTGATTCAAGCACCCCCCTTATACGTATGTTTTTGTGCCTGCTGTGGTTCTCTAAATCGTCAAGTTTTTCTTGGAGTGAGAGAATAGTTTCTTGTTGGGAAGCAAGTTGTTCACTCAGATGGTGCACTTCTTCTTTGATGGTATCCTGGTTGCTTTCCAGGGTCTCAACCTGAAAATTTAATGTGTGAATGTCCTGTTTCATTTCTGCCAATTCTTCTCTTATGCAGGATCGGACAATGTCCGCAATATCTTGCTTTGATGGTAAATTTCTCAGGAAGGTGGGTGAGAGTTGGCAGTTCTCTAGCAGGGTGTTGCTTGCTTGTAATTCTTGTGAGCGTGCAGGGGGGGATTTTTCCCTTGGCCTACGGTTGGTAGGAGAAGTAGGGTCAGGGCATTGTAGGAAGGAAGACATAGTGAGGGGTTTACCTGTTGCAGGCTTGATTAATTTGTCTTGTTTCGCACCACGCTTTGATGCCATTTTAGTTAGCGCATGGATTGTGAGGTGGTGAGTAAAAAAGAAAAAAGAAAAAGTGGGGTATCCCTGTGCTGTGCGGTGTCACCTAATAAAGGATGTTTAGTGGATGGTTGGTTAAGGCTGCAAATGGAAAGAAGCACAACGTATCTGCGTCTTTATTTTGTTGTGCTCTCTTCTTTCTCTTTTCACTGCTATGTACTCTGATTTATTATTCCCCTTTTTGTCTTGTGCTTGGTATAAACAGTCCATATGGGGGGATCTTCTATAAGGGCAGCTTAAAACTTATAAGGTGTAGTCTCTAGAAGGCTGAGGTAGGAGATGAGGGTGGGCAACGAGGTTTGCAGGCTTCTACTTTGTTTTTAATGGTAGGCACAGGCCCCAGATTAGACAGCTATTAGGTATGTGAATCGCTGAGGGCTGGTTGTAGGGATGTAGGGGTTTGCTCAGCAATGATACTGTGTGGTAGGCAGAGACTTTGTGGATGCTGGCTTACCCGGTTCCGTGTTGAGTGCCACAGTAGTAGGCCCAATCCCCGGCCTAAAGTTGCAGCCGCGATCCGGTCCTCAGTGCGGTCTAGCGGGAAGACGATCCAGAAGGCTGATTAGAATGCGGGTAGGAGAACCGCTGTACTTATACCTCAGTAAGAGCTCCGAGGCAGGCGGGATGGCCCCAGTGAGAGTGGGTGATGGGTCCGGAGGTCAGTGCGGCCTGTAACGGTCGTTTAGATGCTGAGGTCTGGGCGCTCCGGAACGCCTTGTGTTTGCCCTTCTGTCTTCTCTGGGGCATAGATGGTTGAGAACCCGTGCTTATGAGGACATTTTGGTAAAGATGACCAGGATATTTGTGGAATTATCGGGCTGTTTGCGGCGGAGCTCCGGAGTTAAGCTGCGCTCATGTCAGCTGCCGGCTCCGCCCCATGAAATATATATTTCTATATTTATCTGATACTGTTCATGTAAAATAGATATCTACTGTATACCTACATATCTATATCTATAGGAATAGATATATAGGTATACAGATATATATATTATATATATATATATATATATATTTATTTATATATATATATATATATATATAAAATGTATTTAAGAATACATAGAACATATTCTGCTTTGTGAAGAACATTGAATGTTTCATGTGGGTTTAGGGCTCTTGATTATACACGGTTAGGTTAGCGCACGAGTATGGGTGCAAAATACAAGTGCAAATAAAGCGTTGCCAAAAGCCTCCTTTTAGCAAAGTTAATGTACGAGCAGGAACGCTTAATTGCACCCCACTCATAATCTAGCCCCCAATCGTGTTTTGACTGTACTTTTGCAAAAGGTATTTCAGCTAATGTCCTTCTTCAAGGCTCTTACAAGAGAACTTGCAGGAGCACTAAAAGAAACACTAGCAGGGCCATACTAATAATGGGCTAGATTACAAGTGGAGCGCTAATTTATTACTGGCGCATGGTAAATAATCAACCATTACAAGTGGTTGGTTATTGCTACCGCAAGCTCATGGTAGCAATTAGCACTCCGAAAATTAACCAGAGATCAGACCGATGGTTAACCTTAAAAATGCCCCCCCCCCTCAATTGCCCCCAAAATTTGGTGTAGTGTGGCTTATAATTTTTTTATATTTTTTTAATGTAGCATCTTTTTTTTTTTTTTTATTAATAACGGCAGGAGGCAGTTTTAAGGGGTTAAAAGTGGTGGGTGTTGGGTGTTAGAAAAAAAACATAAAAGTGCCTTTACATTGCGGTCTATGGGGGCTGTGTTATGACTGTAAATCTATATGTATATGAATATATGCATACATATTTATGCATTAATATGTGTATATACACATATTAACACATAAATATATATGTGTTTATTCATATACATTTATAATTAATTTGCATAAATAAAAAGAGAGAAGCACTCAACCTTGGAACGAACAATAGCATAATGGCTTGTTCTATGGCTAGTTACCACCCAAGAAGCAGCCTCTTTTTGCTGTTTCTCTTGTTCAGAAAAGGATTACCTGGTATTTCGGGACTGGACTGTACTGTTAAGTCAGGATCAGATTGATGTGCTTCAGGAAAGTTCTTCTCTGTGAAAGGCACATGTTGAGCAAAAAGAGACTGCTTCTTGGGTGGTAACTAGCCATAGAACAAGCTATTATGCTATTATTTGTTCCCAGGTTGAGCACTTCTCTTTTTATTTATGTAAATGATGACATTTTTGGAAGTTTCCCTAAGTGTGATGCGGGAATCCAGACGTGGACCCGTTGCTCAGTGTGCCTAGAGGGATATGGTTGCACCTCACTGACGAGGCCCACAATAAGCCGAAACGTACATCTGGGGTTTTGCTGTTTCTCTCGTTCAGAGAGGGATTGCCTGGTATTTCGTGGGGTGGGCTGTATTGTTAAGTCAGGATCAGACTGATATGCTTCAGGAAAGTTCTTCTCTGTGAAAGGCACATGTTGAGCAAAAAGAGGCTGCTTCTTGGGTGGTAACTAGCCATAGAACAAGCTATTATGCTATTGTTCGTTCCCAGGTTGAGCGCTTCTCTCTTTTTATTTATGCAAATTATGACATTTTGGGAAGTCTCCCTAAGTGTGATGCGGGAATCCAGACATGGACGCGTTGCCGAGTGTGCCTAGAGGGATATGGCTGCACCTCACTGACGAGGCCCACAATAGGCCAAAACGTACGTCTGGGGTTTTGATGTTTCTCTCATTCAGAAAGGGATTGTTAATTCTGTCCCAGTTTGCCAGGTGTCCGCTATTTGACCTGACAGTCTGTTATTTCTGTTTGCTGTCCGGTAAAATACTTTTTTGATTTCAAAAGTTTTTTATTGAGGCTTTTATAAGAAATATCATAATGTGCATATACAATACAGCAATAAGCAGAAGCTGGGCTATTATTCTAGGTAATGTCAATGAATATACAGATAACAATGTTGCAGTTGTATGAGAGGATATCCACTGAAAATAAAGAAGAAGAAGAAAAAAAAAAACAGTGTACCTTGCTTATTGGTAAATTTCTGCTTCTCAGTCGTAGACATATAGTGATACAAACAATGTCCTCAAATTAAGTTTAACAAAAACTACGGTATAGTCTCTAAATTAACTAGAAGTCTACACAATAAACAATTATGCAGAATTGAAACCTCATTTTCTCTAGCATATGTTCCTCAAATAATTAGAAGGTCACTCTTGTACCTTGCTATATCAGTGATATAAGCATGAGGAATTATAATAGACATTGGCCACTCTTGGGCCTTAGCATGTATATATTACAGGAACATAGAGAATAGCAAAGCCAATACTTAATGTAAAAAATTTGCAATTGATATTATAAATGCTATCAACAATAAATGTTAGATCCTTGCTATTCATAAGATATATAGATATGAATAAACTGAGTTTAAAGCCAAGCCTTGGGGGAAAATTGTAATTTAGATGGGCCGCCTTCATAGCTGACAAGTTCCTGTTACTAATAGGGCACCATATATAATGAAGGGGTCAATAATGTGCAGTGGCATTTATATTACATATGCAAATAATATATGGAGTAGAACTTGGATATTAAGCCAAAACAGTTAATGTTGAGGGAGTAAGTAGGACTACCCACATAAATTGCTCATATATATTTCTCTCTCAAGCAAGTCTGAACATCTGTCTATATGTATGAAAAATTTGTTCCCAGACATTCCCCTGGAACCATCTAGTAGGTGGCATTTGTGATAAGAAGGAGTATGTAAAGTGCTCAGCCATTCCGTCTCTTTAGCTAACCAAATTTTAGAGAGGCATATTAACTTATTAATTTGCAAATTATAGTCATGCACAGGACAGGAACTGAGTAAGCTATCTATATAAGAGATAAATCTGCAGAATTACACATTAAGTACACATTAGTAGCTCAATCTTGTTCATCTTTATTGTGTAGTTTCCAACTAGGAGGTTTGCTAATAGTTAATTGTCTGTCTTGGGAACACTTAGGCATGATTCACATTGAAATATAATTTACCTCCACCTCACCACAAACTTGGTGCCACCATCTTATCTATCGGCTAGATTACGAGTTTTGCGGTAAGAGCTGCTCGGTGCTAACTTGCAAGTTATTGCCACCGCTCACCTTCCTACAGCGCTGCTATTACAGGTTTTCATAAACCCGACATTAGCAGGCAATAAGTGAGCGTTGAGCAAAATTGAGCTCCATACTGCACTCCAATACCAGCGCTGCTTTGAGCTGTGTGACAGACCCTTCTGTCAGGACTGAAAGAGTTAACTGTGTTTAGCTTTAAGAATCTAATTTCTAAAGACAGGTTTTCTGGCCTCAGCTATTGTGTGCTATAATTACATTTAAGTAATAAACAGGCCATTGTTTAATCACCCTCAGAGAACAGACGCTAGGTGATAAGACAAGCCAAATGTGTTTAAGTTGTTATCTGCCTAAGTAAAGTATTTAAGTAATATAATTCTATTGTATCATGTCAAGGGCGCTTCTCCCTTTTATCTAATGTACAACATTCTTTCAACCCCCATCTGAGGGGGGGGGTCAAAAACCTGTATAAATCTGTGTGCTGCCTTCAAATAAAGTTGTCATTCTGTTTTAAACCTGAAACTGGCTGGGTTGTGAATTGCTGATTGTCTATGCAGGACATTGTTCATCTGGGGTTAACCCTTGGTACACAGTTGGTACCGTAACATTGGTGGCAAGCGACGGGAGAATCCTTATCGCCCAGAAGAGCAACTACACAAGCCAGTAACCTCAGGAAGAGGAGGATTATTACAATACTGACTAAGATGGAAAGAGTACCAGGGACAGAAGGAACCAATGGGCCCAGCATAGCAGACAGAACCCCCGCAGAAGCAAGCTTTGATCGGGCGGTTAAAATAAGACTGGCACATTATGGCCCCAACCCATCTGTGGAAATTATCGACCGGGTCATAGCAGCTGTGGAGGCCAACCTACTTCGCCAAAGCGGCGCTGCAGCAAACCCAGTGGAAAAGAGAAAAGTAAATTTTGCAGCTTTTAAAAACTTCCTGGAAACAGAAGGAGAGATTGATGGGTACCTTGCAGATTTTGAGAGGCAATGTGCACTACACAAGGTACCCGCAGAGGACTGGGTCACGATATTATCCGGAAAATTATCCGGCCGGGCCAGTGAGGCTTTTCGGGCCATTCCAGATGAGGAAGTCGGGGATTATAATACTGTAAAAGAGGCTCTGCTCTCCAGGTATGCGGTTACACCGGAGGCATACCGGAGGCGGTTCAGAGACACTGTTAAATTGGCTGGTGATTCCTACCTTGAGTGGGCATGTAAGGTGCACCGCACAGCAGCTCACTGGATAGCGGGGTGCCAAGCCGTATCTGGGGAAGAGGTGCTGCAGCTATTCCTGTTGGAACATTGCTTCGACAAGTTACCCGCAGGAGTTCGAGAGTGGGTTCGGGACCGTAAACCCTCCACCCTGCATGAAGCGGCTCGCTTGGCAGATGAGTATACGGATGCCCGCAAACTGGACACTGCTACCACTAAGCCCCCTGCCAGAGTGGAGTACAGACCCCCAGTCACCCCAGCACCTGCCAGTTACCAACCCCCAGCACACCGCTATACCACACGGTCTCGGGCCACGAACTACCCTCAGAGAGCCTGGTTCAATTCGCAGGGCTACTCACAACCTATTCGGTGCTTTGGATGTAAGCAACTAGGGCACAAAAGACCAGAGTGTCCCCTAAACGCAGCGAACCAAGCACAGTCCTGGAGAAGACCCGCTAGCGGAATCCCACGTAATCCTCAGCCTGCGGCCCGCTATGTAGAGGCGCAAGAATGCTGGGGCATCCTACATGAGGCAGACCTTGTGCAAGCTGCCCACCGGAATAACCGGCAACTGGTTAAAGTGAATGGGAAGGAGGTCAGTGGTCTACGGGATACTGGTGCTACCATGACCTTGCTTCGAAAGAACTTGGTGTCTGAGAAACAGCACACAGGAGACACTGTAGCTGTGAGGGTAGCAGGGGGCACTGTGTTCCGCCTACCTGTTGCCAGGGTGCATTTGGATTGGGGAGGGGGCGCTAGACCTGTGAATGTGGGGGTCATGAAGGATTTACCAGCTGATGTTCTCCTTGGAAATACCTTGGTCCCCCTTGTTTCTGCCTATGCTCCCATGGGTCCCGCTGATGTTAACCCTGTGACTACCCGTGCTCAGATCCGTGCAGCAGAGACTGACCCCCCTGCTGCTAAGCCCCAGGACGCTGAGCTCAGTAAATCTCTATCCGCTATTGATATGTGGGAGTCACGTTACAATGCGCTGATGAAGGAGAAGAGTCACGTAGAGGATGAAATGGTCACGTTAAATAATCATGTAACAGTGCTAGCAGGAGAGAAGAGGAGTGCAGAGGAAAAAGCACGTTTAGAACAGGAATCTCTGCTAGACAAGCTGCACCGACAGACTGCAGAAAACACCAGCTTGAGAGTGGAACATGAAACATTAAGGACAAACTTAGTGACACTGGAGGAGAAGCTGACGCTGGCTCATAGGGAGGTGCAGCAACTCAAGGGCACCCTATGTCAGTATGAAGGGATTGTGGATACCTATAAAGAGCAGGTACAAAAACCACGTAAAGAAGCCGATGATATTTTGAAGGACTGTTTAGCCCTAGTCGGGGCACTGAAGAGGTTGAACCCTTATTTATACAGACAGGGATTCTCTCTCATAACGGGAATACAGATGGATTGTCCCAGCAAACTGACATGCCTACCACCTCCTAGTCCGGTCATCCCCAGGTTGACCCGCAAAAGGGTCAAGCCGGGTCTGCCGGAGTGTTCCACAAGGGGGGAGCTATGTGACAGACCCTTCTGTCAGGACTGAAAGAGTTAACTGTGTTTAGCTTTAAGAATCTAATTTCTAAAGACAGGTTTTCTGGCCTCAGCTATTGTGTGCTATAATTACATTTAAGTAATAAACAGGCCATTGTTTAATCACCCTCAGAGAACAGACGCTAGGTGATAAGACAAGCCAAATGTGTTTAAGTTGTTATCTGCCTAAGTAAAGTATTTAAGTAATATAATTCTATTGTATCATGTCAAGGGCGCTTCTCCCTTTTATCTAATGTACAACATTCTTTCAACCCCCATCTGAGGGGGGGGTCAAAAACCTGTATAAATCTGTGTGCTGCCTTCAAATAAAGTTGTCATTCTGTTTTAAACCTGAAACTGGCTGGGTTGTGAATTGCTGATTGTCTATGCAGGACATTGTTCATCTGGGGTTAACCCTTGGTACACAGTTGGTACCGTAACAAGCTGGTTTTACATGCTCGTGCACGATTTCCCCATAGACATCAATGGGGAGAGCCGGCTGAAAAAAAGCCTAACACCTGCAATAAAGCAGCGTAAAGCTCCGTAACGCAACCCCATTGATTCCTATGGGGAAACCAAATTAATGTTTACACCTAACACCCTAACATAAACCCTGAGTCTAAACACCCCTAATTTGCTGCCCCCAACATCGCCGACACCTACATTACACTTATTAACCCCTAATCTGCCGCCCCCGACATCGCCGACACCTACATTACAGTTATTAACCCCTAATCTGCTGCCCTGACATCGCCGCCACCTACATTACACTTATTAACCCCTAATCTGCCGCCCCCGACATCGCCGACACCTACATTACACTTATTAACCTTTAATCTGCCGCCCCCAACATCGCCGCCATCTACATTATACTTATTAACCCCTAATCTGCCGCCCCTGACATCGCAGCCACCTACCTACACTTATAAACCCCTAATCTGCTGTCGCCAATGTCTCCGCCACCTACCTACACTTATTAACCCCTAATCTGCAGCCCCCAATGTCGCCGCCACCTACCTACACTTATTAACCCCTAATCTGCCGCACCCAACGTCGGCGCCACTATACTAAACTTATTAACCCCTAACCCTAAGTCTAACCCTAACACCCCTAACGTAAATATAATTAAAATAAATCTAGTTACATTGTAGCTAGCTTAGGTTTTATTTTTATTTCACAGCTAAGTTTGTATTTATTTTAACTAGGTAGAATAGTTGCTAAATAGTTATTAATTATTTACTAACTACCTAGCTAAAATAAATACAAATTTACCTGTAAAATAAAACCTAACCTGTCTTACACTAACACCTAACATTACACTATAATTAAATAAATTACATTAATTAAATACAATTAACTAAATTACAACAAAACCCCCACTAAATTACACAAAATAAAAAGGAAATTATCAAATATTTAAACTAATTACACCTAATCTAATAGCCCTATCAAAATAAAAAAGACCCCCAAAATAAAAAAAAACCTAGCCTAAACTAAACTGCCAATAGCCCTTAAAAGGGCCTTTTGTGGGGCATTGCCCCAAAGAAATCAGCTCTTCTACCTGTAAAAAAAAATACAAACAACCCCCAACAGTAAAACCCACGACCCACACAACCAAACCCCCCAAATAAAAACCTATCTAAAAAAACTAAGCTCCCCATTGCCCTGAAAAGGGCATTTGGATGGGCATTGCCCTTAAAAGGGCATTTAGCTCTTTTTCAGCCCAAACCCTAATCTAAAAATAAAACCCACCCAATAAACCCTTAAAAAAACCTAACACTAACCCCCGAAGATCCACTTACAGTTTTTGAAGACCAGTCATCCATCCTCAATGAAGCGGCAGAAGTCTTCATCCAAGCAGCAAGAAGTCCTCAATGAAGCCAGGAGAATTCTTCATCCAAGCGGCAAGAAGTCCTCAACAAAGACGGGAGAAGTCTTCATCCAAGCGGGCCGAAGTCTTCATCCAAGCTGGCAGAAGTCTTCATCCAGATGGCATCTTCTATCTTCATCCATCCGGTGAGGAGCGGCTCCATCTTCAAGACATCCGGCGCAGAGCATCCTTTTCTTTCCACAGCGACTAAAGAATGAAGGTTCCTTTAAGGGACGTCATCCAAGGTGACGTCCCTTGAATTCCGATTGGCTGATAAAATTCTATCAGCCAATCGGAATTAAAGGTGAAAAAATCCTATTGGCTGATGCAATCAGCTAATAGGATTGAGCTTCAATCCTATTGGCTGATCCAATCAGCCAATAGTATTGAGCTCGCATTCTATTGGCTGTTCCAATAGAATGTTTGTATTTTTTCTTACAGGTAAAAAAGCTGATTTATTTGGGGCAATACCCCATAAAAGGCCCTATTAAGGGCTATTGGCAGTTTAGTTTAGGTTACGGTTTTTTTTATTTTGGGGAGGCTTTTTTATTTTGATAGGGCTATTAGATTAGGTGTAATTAGTTTAAATATTTGATAATTTCTTTTTTATTTTGTGTAATTTAGTGTTTTGTTTTTTTTTGTAATTTAGTTAATTGTATTTAATTAATGTAATTTATTTAATTGTAGTGTAAGGTTAGGTGTTAGTGTAACTCAGGTTAGGATTTATTTTACAGGTAACTTTGTATTTATTATAGCTAGGTAGTTATTAAATAGTTAATAACTATTTACTAACTAGTCTACCTAGTTAAAATAAATACAAACTTAGCTGTGAAATAAAAATAAAACCTAAGATAGCTACAATGTAACTATTAGTTATATTGTAGCTAGCTTAGGTTTTATTTCACAGGTAAGTACAGGTGGCCCTCGGTTTACGCCGGTTCAATTTGCACAGTTTCAGAATAACAACCTTTTTTTCAGTCATGTGACTGCTATTGAAAAGCATTGAGAAGCAGTGCAATGATTAATATAGCCAGTAGGTGGAGCTGTCCGCTTGTGTTGCAGCAAAGATATGCAAGCCAAGCAAGCTAAAATTAATCAGTTTAACCATACCTGAGCTATCGAGCAGCTTGCAAAGAAACAAGATCTTCATGTCTATAAATCAGTCCAGATTGGAATGCATAGAAATAACTGCAGAAAAATGCAAGTAAAGTCTGTGTTGTTGGTGATTATTTTATTAGGTTTATAATGCTGTTTAGCAATTGTTTTTGTTCATTTAACTTAGTTTAATTATATATACTGTGTTGTGTGATTATTTTATTAGGTTTATAATGCTGTTTAGCATTTAAAGTCTTCATTTCAAAGCTTGGAGCAGCAGATTAGGGGTTAATAACAGTAATGTAGGTTGCGGCGAGGTTAGGGACAGCAGATTAGGGGTTAATAATATTTTAACTAGTGTTTGCGATGCGGGAGTACGGCGGTTTAGGGGTTAATATGTTTATTATAGTGGCGGTGATGTCCGGAGCAGCAGATTAGGGGTTAATAATTTTATTTTAGTGTTTGCGATGTAGGAGGGCCACGGTTTAGTGGTTAATAGGTAGTTTATGGGTGTTAGTGTACTTTTTAGCACTTTCGTGATGACTTTTTAGTTATGGCGTTGTAGCATAAAACTCATAACTACTGACTTTCAGTTTACGGTATGGATCTTGATGGTATATGGGTGTACTGCTCACTTTTTGGCCTCCCAGGCAGACTCGTAATACCGGCACACATTTAAACTATTATAATATGCTATGCAAAGATCATAAAAGTTGCCTTATTCACAATAGTCTCTCAAATCAGAGTTGCATTTAAAATATCACCATGAGATACCAGAATCTGAGCCACTAACATTCAAGCAGTAAAATCAGCTATACAGGTGAAACTCGAAAAATTAGAATATTGTGCAAAAGTTCATTTATTTCACTAATGCAACTTAAAAGGTGAAACTAATATATGAGATAGAATCATTACATGCAAAGCAAGCTAGTTCAAGCCGTGATTTGTCATAATTGTGATTATTATGCCTTACAGCTCATGAAAACCCCAAATCCACAATCTCAGAAAATTAGAATATTGTGAAAAGGTGCAATATTCTAGGCTCAAAGTGTCCCACTCTAATCAGCTAATTAAGCCATAACACCTGCAAAGGGTTCCTTAGCCTTTAAATGGTCTCTCAGTCTGGTTCAGTAGGAATCACAATCATGGGAAAGACTGCTGACCTGACAGTTGTGCAGAAAACCATCATTGACACCCTCCATAAGGAGGGAAAGCCTCAAAAGGTAATTGTAAAAGAAGTTGGATGTTCCCAAAGTGCTGTATCAAAGCACATTAATAGAAAGTTATGTAGAAGGGAAAAGTGTGGAAGAAAAGGTGCACAAGCAGCAGGGATGACTGCAGCCTGAAGAGGATTGTCAGGAAAAGGCCATTCAAAAGTGTTGGGGACTTTCACAAGAGCCACCACACACAGACGGATCCTGGACATGGGCTTCAAATGTTGTATTCCTCTTGTCAAGCCACTCCTGAACAACAAATAGCATCAGAAGAGTCTTACCTGGGATAAAGAAAAACAGACCTGGTCTGTTGCTCAGTTGTCCAAAGTCCTCTTTTCTGATGAGAGCAAATTTTGCATCTCATTTGGAAACCAAGGACCCAGAGTATGGAGGAAGAATGGAGAGGCACACACTGCAAGATGCTTGAAGTCCAGTGTGAAGTTTCCACAGTCTGTGTTGATTTGGGGAGCCATGTCATCTGCTGGTGTTGGTCCACTGTGCTTAATTAAGTCCAGGGTCAATGCAGCCGTCTACCAGGAGATTTTGGAGCACTTCATGCTTCTTTCCGCAGACGAGCTTTATGGGGATGCTGACTTAATTTTCCAGCAGGACTTGGCACCAGCCCACACTGCAAAAAGCACCAAAACCTGGTTCAATGACCGTGGGATTACTGTGCTTGATTGGCCAGCAAATTCACCTGACCTGAACCCCATAGAGAATCTATGGGGCATTGCCAAGAGAAAGATGAGAGACATGAGACCGAACAATGCAGAAGAGCTGAAGGCCGCTATTGAAGCATCCTGGTCTTCCATAACACCTCAGCAGTGCCACAGGCTGATAGCTCCCATGCCACGCCACATTGAGGCAGTAATTGCTGCAAAAGGGACCCAAACCAAGTACTGAGTACATACAGTATGCATGCTTATACTTTACAGAGGTCCAATATTGTTCTACAGGTATGTACAATCCTTGTTTTATTGATTGCATGTAATATTTTAATTTTCTGAGATTGTGGATTTGGGGTTTTCATGAGCTGTAAGGCATAATCATCACAATTATGACAAATCACAGCTTGAACTATCTTGCTTTGCATGTAATGAGTCTATCTCATATATTAGTTTCACCTTTTGAGTTGCATTAGTGAAATAAATGAACTTTTGCACAATATTCTAATTTTTCGAGTTTCACCTGTATAGCCACATTTTATCTTATATAATTCCAATTTAAAACATCAGAAATTGTGTATATTATTTGTGCGAACAACCAATTCCTATGCCAATTTATCTAAGCTGAAATAAATTCTTAGTTATCTACAATTAAGACAATTCTAAAATATATATACGTGGCTGCAACTATAAATTATTTTTTGCAAACAAAAGACTAGTTTTAAACTACCCAGGACTGTGAATATGAGTCTAAAATATAAAGTACCTTTTTTAAAATTGCTGAACTGCAATTTGTTATGATTACCAAATACTTTTGATTTAAATATCAAAATTAGAACAATCATACATCACCAGTTTGAGCCAATTTGTAGTTCATTTTTTTCCAAATATTTTCAGATCACCTCATTTGAAGAAAAGTTATTGCATGGATCAATAACCAGTGTAAGCAGATCACACAAAAACTGTCCTCTCTTGCATTCAGCTCTTCTTTATATAATCACTGGTAATCTTTTTTGGCTACTCCCACGGATGCTTGTCCCTTCTCATTGGTTAATTTTGGGGGAAGACCCCCTCACTGGCTCTGTATGTGTCCTAATCGAAAATTAATTTGGCTGTCATACCATTCCAATCCCCTAGGGGGCAGCAGACAACCAGCAATGTAGACCCACCATCAAACATTGCTAACAATTTAATACATCCTTACAAAATGACAATTTAAACCACCATAACTCCTTGCAATAAATCTTTCCTGTCAGTATCCATATCTCATCTAGCATAACAGAAAACCTACAACCTGATACCAAACACCCCTATTTCATCAGTTTCTATGTTAAAATAGAAAATATCCACCTATGTCAGTATTTTATATATACTAATGTAGTTATTCATTTAATTTATAACAATTTGAATTGCATTTCCCCAGATACCTATGTAGACATGTAATACAGTGTTTGAAATTATATAGGCTGTATTTTAAAATAAATTTTATGGCTGTAATGTCTTATGTGTCTCTGCCTGGCCAACTTTCCTTGTCTAGAATTTGTGGATTCAATACACAGCAGGTGTCAGTTTAGCACCTACGTGCATAAGACTATTTCCTTTGAAAACGTTTGTTCATTCAATTATCCTTCCAGACGGACCGTCCACTCCTCTAGATAGGGGAACTCTTTATCCAAGCCTCCTTTGTAAGAAGCAGTAAATTTGATTACACATCTGAAGGTTCCAAAATGCTAATATTTACCTTGAAATGGTTCACTGGTCTTATCTTATATAAAGCTTTAGGGGCACGATTCCATATAAATCGTCGCCCGCAAAAGCCGTCGACGCCAATATTTGCGTGGGTTTGGTATCCTATATACGGCGTAACTTAGAAGTTACGCGCGTATAATTCTGCCTTTGCCCGTCGTTTTTTGGCCCATAGACTGACATACAAAACACGCGCAGTTTGGTATCCAATATTCACTCATTGAATTGCCAGATGGTCTGCGATACCACTCTGAAATTCTTATATGTGTATGCAGGCTTCCCGGGGAGTGCACATGATTCCTACATCCTGCGCCAGACCTCCGTATTCAATATGTTTGAAAATGGAACACTCTCTGGAGGATGGCTGCTTGGTGAGTACCTTCATTCTGTCTGTATATTTCTACTAAAGGGACACTAAACACAAATTAATTATCTCATGTTTCAGATAGAGAATACAATGTTAAACAGCATTACAATTCACTTCTATTATCTCATTTGATTTATTCTTTAGATATCCTTTGTTGAAAAAATAGCAATGCACATAGATGAGCCAATCATATGAGGCTTCTATGTGCAGCCACCAATCAGCAGCTAATGAGCATATCTAATATGCTTGTCAGCAAATGTTATCTAGAGAATGAAGCAAATGATCTAATAGAAGTAAATTATAAAGTTGCTAAAATTTGCTGGTTCTTTTTAAAGGGACAGTCTAGTATAAATTGCACTTTCCTAATATGCTTGTCAGCAAATGTTATCTAGAGAATGGAGCAAATGATCTAATAGACGTAAATTATTAAGTTGCTAAAATTTGCTGGTTCTTTTTAAAGGGACAGTCTATTATAAATTGCACTTTCCTAATATGTTTGTCAGCAAATGTTATCTAGAGAATGGAGCAAATGATCTAATAGAAGTAAATTATAAAGTTGCTAAAATTTGCTGGTTCTTTTCAAAGGGACAGTCTAGTATAAATTACACTTTCCTAATATGCTTGTCAGATCATTTGCTCCATTTTCTAGATAACATTTGCTGACAAGCATATTAGGAAAGTGTAATATATACTAGACTGTCCTTTTAAAAAGAACCTGCAATTTTTAGCAACTTTATAATTTACTTCTATTAGATCATTTGCTCCATTCTCTAGATAACATTTGCTAATAGAAGTAAATAATAAAGTTACTAAAAATTGCAGGTTCTTTTTAAAGGTACCGTCTAGTATAAATTGCACTTTCATTATTCAGATAGGACTTTTAATTTTAATCAACTCTCCAATTTACTTCCATTAACAAAATGTGCACAGTATTTTTATATTTTAACTTTTTGAGTCACCAGCTCCTACTGAGCATGTGCAAGAATAAGTGTGTATGCATTTGTGAATGGCTGATGGCTGTAACCTGGTACAGGGGGAGTTGAAAAATACATAACTTTTTAAATTGTCATAAAAAAAATTTTTGGATTTTACACTAAGTGCTATTGCATTGTCTTGTTATCTTGCATTTGTTGATTATGAAAATCTACTGTGTTGACTGGTCCTTTAAAATAGAATTTTGGTCTAGACTAATCCTGGCATAAAAGTAGATTGCTTACAATGCACAAATTTAATGTTTTGGTTAAATATATCTTTTAAATGAAATCCATGTTATGTCCCTTTTAAGCACATGATGTACCTGTAGTAATCAGAATACATATGTTACATGACAGGTGACGCAGGGTACGGCTGCAGACCATGGCTATTAACCCCCTTGGTGCACCCCATTACAGAGCCACAACTCAGGTACCAGGAGGCCCACATAAGATCAAGGAATGTCATCGAAAGGAGCTTTGGCCTATTAAAAACCAGGTTCAGGTGTCTGGATGTTACAGGCGGAGCACTACAGTATAACCCCAACAAAGTGTGTTCCATTGTCAATGCTTGCTGTATTCTACACAACATTGCTGTGGACACACGTTTGTTAGGGGACATTGACCCAGAGCAGCAGCAGCAGCTGGTTCCTGTACCTGAGGATGTGGACAGGGGGACACTGAGGGGGAATGAAGTGAGGGATTATGTCATCCGGGAATACTTCACCTGTAAGTTACTTATTCATAAGTACAGTAAACCATAACATTCACATGTATTATGATGTTTGACAGTACCTCACCAACCATTGCATGTGTATATATCATGTCTTGCAGAATTACATACTTCGGATTTCCACTGCATTTAAGTGAAACTACTACATCCCAACCCCCTTCCCTTAAAGGGACACTATACCCAAACATTTTCTTTCATGATTAAGGTAGAGAATATAATTTTAAACAACATTCCAATTTACTTCTATTACCTAATTTGCTTTATTCTTTAGATATACTTTAATGAAGAAATAGCAATGCACACAGTGAACCAATCACAGGAGGCATCTATGTCCAGCTACCAATCAGCAGCTACTAAGCATATCTAGATATGCTTTTCAGCAAAGAATATCAAGAGAATGAAGCAAAATAGATAATAGAAGTAAATTAGAAAGTTGTTTATAATTGTATGCTCTTTCTAAATCATGAAAGAAACAATTTGGGTTTCATGTCCCTTTAACAACCCTAATTACTGTATATTTCTCATTTGTTTCATTCATGTTTAGTTCACTATGATTTATTGACTATCATTAAGAATGATGATAATGGATATTTATACCTTATGTTAACACCTTCTGTAAATACATTATTAGTTTGATATACCCATGTGTCAATTTATATTGGATGTGAGAAACCTTGATTTACATCTTAGAAGTGAATATTACTATATGTACCCTTCATACACAACTATGTGATGTGGTTTATAGAACAGGAATATGTCATAAACATTATAATAATACCTTTTTGGGCCATTTCAACACAGGTATTATTATATGTTTTAACAATATTACTGTACTAAAACACACCTCACATGGATGTGGATCACCATTATATGGTAAATAACAGAGGAAAAGATTTATGGTCAACTATAAGAATATTTATTTGTTTTTGGCCTTCTTGGATGAGGGTTGTGAGGTGCCTGGAGTGGATCTCCTGGTTCTTCTGGGTTGTGTGGATTCAGAGGATCCTGCAGGAGTGCTGGCCACAGATGAGATGCTAGAGGCAATGTCCTGCTGGTGTGTGAAATGCTCCACCAACACACCCAACAGTTGGTTTTGTTCCCTCCATCTGTTGTCACTCTGAATCTGCATGTCCGAAATAACTCTCAGCATCTGAGATTGATTCTGGACGATACCACCTAAAGATGCTGCCATGTCCCGTTGCAGCTCAATGGAACGCTGTAGTAAAGTCTGTTGGCTCCTGTAAAACCTGCGTTGGTCTCTCTGCATTCTCTCGCAGGTTGATGTGAGCCTCTCGCAGGTTGATGTTTGCCTCCTCTGTAGGGCAATGTATTCGTCGCCCATGGCGGAAGTGAGAGGATATATAGGCTCTTCCCCAGCAGGGACTCTAGGCGCAGGTTCACCTCTATCTGCTCTTTCAACTTCAATATCCTCAGCTGCTGGTGCCGCCAGAGGGATCACAGCTGCTGGTGCTGCCGGAGGGATCACAGCTGCTGGTGCTGCCGGAGGGATCACAGCTGCTGGTGCTGCCGGAGGGATCACAGCTGCTGGTGCTGCCAGAGGGATCACAGCTGCTGGTACTGCCGGAGGGATCACAGCTGCTGATGCTGCCAGAGGGGTCACAGGCGGTGCTGCCTGAGGGATGATGACAGTTCTATGCTCCTCCTCAGATGCTGGAGCTCTTCCAAGCGAAGCAGATGGTGGAGATCTCCGGATGGACTGGTAGTCCCATTGCCAGCTGGTGTGCACCCACTCAGCCTGGTGGTATAATCCCTGACTGGCCTGATATTGTTGTGGGGGGGTAAAGGCATCTACCCTTCGGGGCTGACTTGGCTCCCCCTCCAAGCCATAGGAATAGTCCTCCGGCCAGGGCTCCTGCCAGGTATCCTCTTGCATTTCTGGCGTCATGACATCTGGATTGTCAATAGAGGCAGTCCATCCCAGCTCATGCCTGGGAGCATACTCTTGTTGGACTCTTTGGACCGGTGGTTGAGGTGGCGAAAGTCTTTGTGGAGGTGGATGCAGGGGCGTTTGCACCCTGGTGACTGGAGGTTCTGTGGAGGAGTCAAATGATGAGAGGGATTAGTACAGTCAGATATATATCCATGTGGGCATACAATGTACATGCTAGGGCCTATACACATTCTCATGTCAAACTCTATAACATGCATGTGCACATTGAGATTTGTGATATGAGGGTTTTTAATATGCAAAGTATACATGTATGTGTTTCATACAATAGTTCTGTGTACATGTCAGTGATGGAGAAAATGTGTTCTTTAAGTGACACTATGGTTGTGATGACTATAGTGTCCATTTACTGTAAACTCTACATGTGGCTTGTGGCCTGTGTTACTCTGAGACATGTTAGTATTTCACTATTCCACCTCATATCATGAATTTCAATGTGTTAAGTAGCATTAAATGGACATTAAACCCATTTTTACTCTTTCATGATTCAGCTAGAGCATGCAATTTTAAACAACTTTGTAATTTACTTCCATTACCGAATTTGCTTCATTCTCTTGATATTCTTAGCTGAAAAGCATATCTAGATAGGCTCAGAAGCTGCTGATTGGTGGCTGCACATCAATGCCTCGTGTGATTGCCTCACCCATGTGCATTGATATTTAATAAACAAAGAATAACAAAATAATGAAGGAAATTAGATAATAGAAGTAAATTGGGATGTTGTTTAAAACTGTATTCTCTATCTGAATAATGAAATAAAAAGATTTGTTTTAATGTCCCTTTAATGTGAAATCTAATTGTAGATGTTTTTGTTAGTAGGCCAAATACCATGCTCCTCATTGTGTACATGAATGTGTGACATTATGGATGTTATATCTCAAATACATATAATACTGGTGTGTGGGATGTTACTCACCAGCATGCTGCGCTGATGTTGCAATCCCTGAGTCACGAGCCCCTGGAAGTCCACGGACTGCTGTGATGCTCAGGGACCTACGAATGAGCTCCTGCCACTCATTATATTCTGCCTCCTGGTGAGGCCCACCTCCTGTTGCCCTCTGGGACATTGCTTCTTGGCCCATCTTCTCCTTGACTCTCTTCTTACAATCAGTCCACCTTTTCTTTAGGCCATCCACAGTCCTCTTCTGCTGGGACACACCATTAACTGCCTCCTCCACCTTCAGACAGGCATCTTTACGCCTACGGCCAACTCCTTTGCCCTTCTCTTGGCCAAAGAGGGCGGTATGGTTCTCCAGGACGGCCTGGACTAGAGCAAGATTTTCAGCAAAGGTGAAGTTGGGGCACCTCATACGCTCTTCGTCCTGGGCCGCCTGGCTCCCTCCCTGGGATGTCCCTGGTGTGGGTTCCTCCCTATCCTCTCCCTCCTCCCCCCTTCTATCCCTCTTCTACTGAGTGTGCCTGGCCTTGGGGCAACCCCACTCCCATCCTCCCTTCTAAGTCTCCCTCTCCCCACCCCACTGACTCCCTGACGGGGACCCTGCTGCTCTTCCTGACCATAATCCTCTCCCTGCAACTCCCCTTCCCTCCTCCCCCCCCGCCCTAGCTCTCCCTGACATCCTCACACTACACACACTCACACACTTACTCCCACTTCAATCACACACAATCACAACCAAACACACTGTAAAAGATAAATAAAATGTGTAAGGTGTTAGAAAAAAAAAGTGTTGTGTATTTTGTATATGTGTGTATGCAAAATGTGTGCAATATGTAAAAAAGTGACAGTAATGTACAAGCTTAACAAATCCACCAAATCCGACCTAACTAAATATATGCAATGCGCCTCTCTCTCTACTCTAACCACTTTCTCCTACTCACTGTAGTGTGCTGTAGCTCCAAGAACCAACCAAACACACTAAAGAAAATGGCGGCTGTGCAGGGGTTTAAGTATGATTTTTGAATGTCGTAATTACGTGGCGCATCTTTTAGAACTGGCGGTTAGTTTCGACGATTCGTTGCCTAATTTGCATAAAACGACACTTTATTGAGAGTTTATGTGAACAAAATACTGGCGTAAGTACTTGCGACGACTAAAATGTGTATTTGCGCACATTTTAGCTGATCGCCGGTTTTTCCTACTTACACCAGTTTAGCATCTGACGGCGCAGTATATTGGATAGGTCAAGTTGCGAGGTGAAATTATGGGCGGCGCGGGTTCCCTCACTTGCGCCAAAAACTACGCCGTATATCGGATTGCGCCCTAAACCTTTTGTTCTTCCTTAAAGTAACTTTGAAAATGTTTCTTTTGATGAATGAGAGAGGGGTTTTTGGTTTATACAGCCAAACATCATTTTGGCATAGAGGACTGCAATTTACAGTAAATAAACTGATGCAACTAGTTTCATATGTAATTAATCCTGTGGTCTTAACAACCATATATATGTGAATCATACTCAGGTACCCTGACATAAATCCCCCTTTCAATTTTAAATAGATATAGGACACATGTATTTGAATTGGTTTACAGTTAGTGGTATTTGGTGGGTGTCAACAGTATGCATCATAGACAGTCTTCTATGAAGAGAGTTTGTGATTTTTTAACCCCTTTTCTCATTAGTTAGGCCTCTTTTAAACTACAGTATTTGGAGATATGACACTTCATTCTCCCTCTATGACTTGTAGTTGGGATCTAGGATGGCACACTCCCAACTGATTAATGTGGACTCACTTATCCATAAAAGTATAATTTTTGGCTATCCTAATTTTATAGGCAACTGGAGATATTTTGTCAGTGATGACAAAAGGACCCTTCCATGATGGAAGAAATTTCTTCTCCTTAACCTGATCTCTTCCAAAGTTATAAAGATAAACTTTATCATTTATTTCCTATTCCTTTTAGGAGGTTTTGAGATCATAATGGGTTTTAGTGGCAGTTGCGGCCTTGTCCAAGTTCCTTTGAGCAAATGCAAAGGCATATTGCAGGTGCTTTCTTAGGTTCTCCACATATTGATGTGTATTGGCAGCATTTATCAAGTTGTGGTTTGATGATGAGGTAGAACCATTCTTCTACCAGTCATCAGTTCAAAAGGTGACATCTTTTTAGCACTACTTGGAGTTGTTCTTAATGCCATTAGGACTAGAGGTAGTTTTACATCCCAGTCTTTACCCGTTTCACTCACAAACATTTTGAGGATTTTCACAATGGACTGGTTGTAACGCTCTACACCACCACTTGAGGCAGCTCTATATGCAATATGGAGCTTTCTTTTAACCCCTAGTATTTTTCACATTTTGGTCATCACTTCACTAGTGAAGTGGGTTCCCCGATCTGACTCGATTCTTTGGGGCAAACCAAATCTGGAAAATATGTGGTTGATGAGCAAAGCTGCGCATGTTTCAGCACTATTGTTAGGTGCACTGATGCACTCTACCCATTTAGTGAACAGGCATGTCACTGTTAAAATGTATTTGTTACCTCTTGATGACCTTGTTACTGGACCAATAAAATCAATTTGTATATCTGACCATGGCATTACCATCCCCCTTTTCTGCAATGGCGCTCTATGCATTGGCACAGTGGGTTGGAACTGTGGACAGATTAGACAACCTTGACAGTAAGTGTGAACATCTTTCAACATGTGTGGCTAAAAGGCATAATCACGCAAGATTCATACGTGAGTTTGGCACCACGATGACCAGATGTGGGAGCATCATGGGCATGTTGAAGCATTAGACCTCTGAACTTGGTGGGTACTACCCATTGCTGGATGCCAGTTTTGGAGGTTCTAATTAACAAACCATCCTGTAACTGGAATTGTGATCTGGATTTCATTAAGATTCTAAGATCTTCTTTGCCAATACAATCATCTTTTGAGATGGGGGTTGCTTTCAGGATCTTCTATGTGTTTATAGAAGATGCCTATAATGGGGTCTTCTTTTTGACTAGTGATCAGGTCCTCACTAGGAGAATCCTTACTCCATTGTACCAGGTTAGGCTCACTCTGTTGTTTGGCCTGGTTTCTGGTAATGGCTTCTACTTGAATTGCACCCATTAAATGGTCGATATTAAAGAGTTCTCCAATTATGGCTCCTTGTTTGGCTAATGAATCCGCAAGATCATTGCCTTCCTTATCAGGACCTAGAACCCTGGAATGACCCTTGGTCTTCTTCCAGTGTATGGTTAAATCATTGGACACCACCAGATTATCAATCTCGCAGAATAACTTGCCATGCTTGACTGGTTTGTTATTGCTTTTCTGCATGCCATTTCTTTTCCAAGTTGGCAGGTATTTAACAAAACTGTCACGCACATAATTTGAGTCAGTAATGATTAAAAAAATTCATGAATACCATGTTCAATAGCCATTTCAATGGTTTTTAGAACAGCAGTGAGTTCTGCAACTTGACTGGATTTTGTTCCAATGTTGAAACCTACAGAAATATTTGGGAATCCATTTGCCCAAGTTATACCAATGCCAATGACTAGTCTGCGCTCATTATCAATAATGGCATGGTAAGAACAACCATCAACATATACCCAAGGTAATGTTTGATACTTGTCCTCATTATACATTTTATATGGGGAAAGCAATTGTTCTGCCAGGAAATCATCTTCCCAGCATCTTTAGCAGTACAGTTGTGGAGCTCAGCAAGCCCCTGTGCGACTGGATTCTTTTTATTCTGCTTGTAGCGACTTTCTAAGGGCCAGCCTTGTAAGGAAAGGGTCCACGCTGTTATGCGGCTATTAGACAAATTCCCATCTCATTTTCTCTCACTTTGCAGATATAGCAAAGGCTGGTGGGCCATTTCTACAATAATTTTTCGCAATCGCTAAATTTTATTTCTACTGGGGATAGAGTTTTGCTTGCATAAGCAATGACTTTGCCTAAAATATCATGCTTTTGGTACAAAACAGCACTCATGCTTATATCGTGTAACCTATCTCTAAGTAGAAAGGTTTACCCCCTTCAGGGTATGGTAAGCAAGGTGCTTGAGTGAATTTCCTCTTCAGCTCTCTGATAGCTGTCTCTTGAGTCTCACTCCAGTGCCATTTCACATCCTTCTTTAGAAGAAGTAGTAGTGGTTTAGCTAATTCTGCATAAGTATCAATGAATTTGCGAGAATAATTCATCATACCAAGGAATGGTTTCAATTCCTTTTTAGTTAGTTGGGTTTTTAGAATTTATGATAGCTTCCACCTTTTTCTTCTGAGGATTTAGTCCTTCAGAAGTAACTTCATGTCCCAAGAAGTTTACACGAGTGCGGCACCATTGAGCTTTTTGTAGGGATAATTTGACAGCTGCCCTTTTAAGTTGGCTGAGGACGTGTTTAAGCTCTGTGATGTGTTTTTCAAAGTCTGTGCTTTTGATTAAAACATCATCAACATAAGATAAGGTCCCCCTTTCCAGTGCATCAGGCATAGCCTTATGCATGAATACAGCAAATTCATATCCAGAATTTATGTATGAAAAAAGGAAGTCTCTGAAATGCATACTGGACCTTTTGGAATGAGAATGACAGCTTATACTGGTCCTCCTCATGTACCTTTATGGTCCAATATACCTGCGCACAATCAATGGCAGTGAATATTTTGGATCCCTGCATTTGCGCTAGGCACTGGTCAATATGTGGCACAGGCCAGCCAGACATGTACACTTGTTTGTTTAGCTGTCTTAAGTCAGCACACAAACGCCATTGTCCCTTGGGCTTAAGAACACAAAGACAGGTGGTGCATTGGGATCTGTTTGGATTCTTGCAATGTGCGAGTCTGTAGTCCCACAGTCATAAGAATCCCTAGCAAAAATATCCTTGTACTCCATCAGGAGTTCTCGTAGCTGTCGGTGTTCATCATCACTGGAACAGCCATTAGCTAAGGATATTTGCTCTTCGACTATTTGCTGAAATCCTGGAAAGATTTCAGGCTGTCCTATTTCATAGGCTTCTTCCAACCTAGAGGTGAGGTCCCCTTGATTGTAATTTATATTGCCCCCATGCCTCTGGGTATTGGGGTATTCTTGCCATTGGATCGGCTGATCAAACACCAGGGAGGCTTCTTCAATTTTACAGATGCCTTCCTCTGAGCCGAAGGGATAAATAGACTGAATAGTAAATAGCCCCTCTGGCATAGATGCAAATGATTGTTCTATTAATTGTTCTTCAGTTAAGTATCCTTTAGGTATTATCCCAATTATATTATTCTGGAATCCAAAAATGTAATAACTTGATTCCAGCGCATATCCTATGGTACTGGAATAAGGTTATATCCTGTGGGGTCATGTTATGCACAATAACATGTATTGGAATAGTTCCAATATTTACCATAGGAGTATAGTTCATTGTGATACCCAGATTTTTTATTCTACGGGAGAGGCAGATTAGTGTTTCAGAAGTTTTTAATTTCTGACCTCTCTTTACCTGTAAGGGTAAAAGGAATTTATCAGTCCCAGCAGTAATTATAACATTGTTAGACACCTGCATATTCACAGCATATGGCAATTGATGGTTTGATTTCAGGGCTGCATTTTCATCCCTAAATACTTCAGGGTCCCCCTTTAACTTGCTCCAGAGGCAAAGGTTAATCAAATCTATTTGTATGGGATATCTATGTAAGAGATCATTGCCAACGTATATTTGATTATGGGGGGTATTTAAAACTAAAAACAGGTGTTTCTCTGATTTATTACCTATAGATATAGATAATAAGTACTTTGCTGTGATGTTATAGCTTTCAAACCTGTCATCCAGGCTGTGGACCCAGTGGTCTTGGGGAGAAAGATATTTAATCACCTTAGGTTCAGCTATCTGTGCTAATAAGCCTTCGCTTATATAGCTAGCTTCCTGTTTTAAGCTCAATTTGGCATATTTAGTTTTCCCAAGGTCATGCACTTGTATAGGGATAAATAGATCCTCTTTAATTCTCTCAATTCCTGCGAGGTATTGAGCGTGGCCTCCCCCCTTAGGGATTTTAGCATCCCCCTTGTGGAGAGATATGGTTAATACATCGCCATCTAAGGAAATATTCACTATTTTTCCAGGAGAAATTTTAAAAGTATTATCATCAGAACCACTTAAAGGAGTCTGATCATCTATTTGTAAGATAGTGATTTCAGGTACAGAGTTATTCCTGAAATGAATCTCCACAGCATCTGGCTTCTCTTCCACCACGTGACAGTTATGTCGGGTGCAAGCAATATCGGATCTCTCATAATTGATAGGTCTTTTTACTTGCGACCAAATTACATTATTTATGCAATGAATTATGATGCTTAATCACTTCAGGAGATCACTACCAATAATTAAACGATCAGTTGGCAGATCCACTATAATGACAGGGTGTCTTATGACCCTGTTCCCCAATTCAAAATGTAACCATGCCGTACCGTAGACTTTTAGAGAGTCACCCCCAACACCTATTAGTGAACCATCGAATTCTTTTATTTTAAGTTTGTGGGGTGTTAGCTCATTTAGCTGTGTGTAATATCAGTGGGATAGAATAGTTACCTGAGACCCAGTATCGATTAATCCCATGATAGGGTTGGAGACTGAATCCTGTAGCTCAGCTAATACATAATATCTCCTTGCAGTTTCTACAATTTCACACATAAAATTGGCATTATTACACACTTGTGGGCTTCGCCACGTGTTACCTGATTTGCATCTGATGCAGAAGAAACTTAATTCTTACCATTCATGTCCTCTATAATGGGGCTGATTGGGTTCTTCTGTACTGCATCTGTGGAAATAAGGATAAGAGAATGCTGCAAAGGAAGAGATTTGTTAAAGCTTTCAGGCCGAGGTTGCTCATCATCACAGCTAAATCGTCTGTTTCCGGTCTGTAGGGATAGAATATGATTAGTACCATTATTGACATTTATCATTTTATTTGGTACATCTCTCTCCTCCCTTTCAGGTGATACTGCAGTATTTATGACTGTGCCTGTGGTCCACTGCTGGCCACTGGCTGTACCCCTAAAAAAAGGATTGTTAGGTTGCTGAGCCGTAAAAGCTTGACTCATTTTAGCAAATTGTTCGCTCAACCGAATTAGCTGGGTACTAAGCTGATCTACTTGATCGTACATGTTACCTCTAACCCTGGGCCTACCTCTTGATGCCCCATAGTAGTGATTCCTGGACCATTGGGTCCCCTCAGTATCAGGGCAGCTGTTTTTATCCTGGTGTGGCTGCCCCTGGGGTTCAGCTTGTCTCGTGTTGCTTTCTTGGGGTGCACTATTTAACTGGGGTGACTGGCTACCCTTAGAATATCTGCACCACTTATTGTATCTACCTTTACGGGGATACCTATTGTGGGTATTCTTCTCTTTGGGGATACCTATTTATCTGGTTATGCCCCCCTCTTGAGCATAATCTCTCTGCGCCTCAGCCCGTGTTGGGGGAGGGGCAGAGTTAAAACTTTTTGGGGATGGCCTATTTTCTTGGACCACCTCCGTGTAGGTTTTCTTTTTAGACTCCAAATTGAGGGGGCTAGGTGACACCCTAGTTTCTGCCACAATTTTGGGACTGGGTTTTGATTCCCTTTTAAACCCCTGTTCACCGGACTGCTGAATAGAGTATATCTTTGTACTCTCTTTGATCAGTCATTCCAATGAGCAGTTCTCATCAAAATCTCTAGCTAAATTAATTTTGATGGGTGCGGGCAGTGCTTCAAAAAATAAATTCACAAATTCTGAACATTCAAATATGGGATTATCTTCATCCATACTGTATGCATTTTTCAGTACAGAAAGTAATTCTATAGGGCTTTGATTTGCACTACATTTTAAACCATATATAGCTATTTTCACGGCAGTTTTAGTGCGATGTTGCCCGAATTCTTTTCTGCACTGTCGTTTTGTCTCATTCCAGGAATATTCATATATTCATATCCTTTAGTGAAGCAAAGAATTTGTGATATTTACCTTCAAATACCCAGGGCAGAAATTCAATTTTTGACTGCTCACTTGTAACTTTCATTATAGCTAAAGCATTTCTCTAAGTGGTCAATTATAGAGTTGGTTCCCTTGTTGGAGAACTTAGGTATAGTGATGTTGCGAACCTTAAAATTTCGGTTCGTGAAACTTCCGCTACTGTTTGCGAACCGGCGAACCGATCGAACCTCCATTGACTTCAATAGGCAGGCGAACTTTAAAACCTACAAGGACTCTTTCTGGCCACAATAGTGATGGAAAAGTTGTTTCAAGGGGACTAACACCTGGACTGTGGCATGCCGGATGGGGATCCATGGCAAAACTCCCACGGAAAATGACATAGTTGATGCAGAGTCTGGTTTTAAGCCATAAAGTGCCTTAATCACCTAACATTCCTAAAAAATTTTTGAATAACGTGCTTTAAAACATCAGGTATGATGTAGTATCGATCAGGTAGTGTAAGGGTTACTCCCGCTTTACAGTGACAGACCAAACTCCCCGTGTAACGCACCGGAAACAACTGCAAACAGTCCATTTGCACTACCACGAGTTAGATAGATTTGATAGTTAGATACATAGATTACATAGATCAATAGATGCAATATACATTTGATGATAGATACGAATTACATAGATCAATCTATGAAATATACATTTGATAGATACGAATTACATAGATCAAAAGATGCAATATACATTTGATAACACCACAGTATATGCTTGCTGTTGGCCTGGCACACAGGCCTGATGGAAAATGAAATTAGATTAAACTTGCAATTAGCAAACTAATGTAAAAGTTTTTTTTTTAAAATTGAAAATAATGTTACACCACCAGATATGAGTGGTGGCACAGAGGAATTAATCACAGTATATGCTTGCTGTTGGCCTGGCACACAGGCCTGATGGAAAATGAAATTAGATTAAACGTGCAATTAGCAAACTAATGTAAAAGTTGTTTTTTTTTAAATTGAAAATAATGTTACACCACCAGATATGAGTGGTGGCACAGAGGAATTAATCACAGTATATGCTTGCTGTTGGCCTGGCACACAGGCCTGATGGAAAATGAAATTAGATTAAACTTGCAATTAGCAAACTAATGTAAAAGTTTTGTTTTTTTTAAATTGAAAATAATGTTACACCACCACATATGAGTGGTGGCACAGAGGAATTAATCACAGTATATGCTTTCTGTTGGCCTGGCACACGGGCCTGATGGAAAATGAAATTAGATTAAACTTGCAATAAGCAAACTAATGTAAAAGTTTTTTTTTTTTTTTAATTTACACTAATGTTAGAACACCAGATATGAGTGGTGGCACAGAGGAATTAATCACAGTATATGCTTGCTGTTGGCCTGGCACACAGGCCTGATGGAAAATGAAATTAGATTAAACTTGCAATTAGCAAACTAATGTAAAAGTTTTGTTTTTTTAAATTGAAAATAATGTTACACCACCAGATATGAGTGGTGGCACAGAGGAATTAATCACAGTATATGCTTGTTGTTGGCCTGGCACACAGGCCTGATGGAAAATGAAATTAGATTAAACTTGCAATTAGCAAACTAATGTAAAAGTTTTTTTTTTAATTTAAAATAATGTTACACCACCAGATATGAGTGGTGGCACAGAGGAATTAATCACAGTATATGCTTGCTGTTGGCCTGGCACACAGGCCTGATGGAAAATGAAATTAGATTAAACTTGCAATTAGCAAACTAATGTAAAAGTTTTTTTTTTTAAATTGAAAATAATGTTACACCACCAGATATGAGTGGTGGCACAGAGGAATTAATCACAGTATATGCTTGCTGTTGGCCTGGCACACAGGCCTGATGGAAAATGAAATTCGAATAAACGTGCAATTAGCAAACTAATGTAAAAGTTGTTTTTTTTTTTAATTGAAAATAATGTTAGACCACCAGATATGAGTGGTGGCACAGAGGAATTAATCACAGTATATGCTTGCTGTTGGCCTGGCACACAGGCCTGATGGAAAATGAAATTAGATTAAACTTGCAATTAGCAAACTAATGTAAAAGTTGTTTTTTTTTTAAATTGAAAATAATGTTACACCACCAGATATGAGTGGTGGCACAGAGGAATTAATCACAGTATATGCTTGCTGTTGGCCTGGCACACAGGCCTGATGGAAAATGAAATTAGATTAAACTTGCAATTAGCAAACTAATGTAAAAGTTTTGTTTTTTTAAATTGAAAATAATGTTACACCACCACATATGAGTGGTGGCACAGAGGAATTAATCACAGTATATGCTTTCTGTTGGCCTGGCACACAGGCCTGATGGAAAATGAAATTAGATTAAACTTGCAATAAGCAAACTAATGTAAAAGTTTTTTTTTTTTTTTTAATTTACACTAATGTTAGAACACCAGATATGAGTGGTGGCACAGAGGAATTAATCACAGTATATGCTGTGTGCCTGGCACACAGGCCTGATGGAAAATGAAATTAGATTAAACTTGCAATTAGCAAACTAATGTAAAAGTTTTTTTTTAAATTTAAAATAATATTACACCACCAGATATGAGTGGTGGCAGTGAGCAAGTTGGCACAATATATGCTGTAAGGCTCACACACAGGCTGGTGGCAGGCAGGCAAATGCAAAAAAAAAAAAAAAGACTGGAGTTCTAGCCCTATGCAAAAAAAAAAACTGGAAAACAAAAAAAAGAAAGCCAGATGTAGCCCTAAAAAGGGCTTTTTGGGGTGCTGTCCTTACAGCAGAGATCAGATGAGTCCTTAAGGACTGTAGTGGAGACTAAATACACTAGCCTAGCTATCAATTTCCCTATAAAATCAGGAGCTGCAACACTAAACCTCCTCTCTCTTCAAAAGCTGCATCACAATGATTCTAAAATGGCTGCTGCCCAGGACCTGGGAGGGTCTGGAAGGGAGTGTCTGCTGCTGATTGGCTGTAATGTGTCTGCAGACTGTGAGATACAGGGTCAAAGTTTACTCAATGATGATGAATAGTGGGCGGATCGAACATCGCATATGTTCGCTCGCGGCAGCGAACGCGAACAAGCAATGTTCGCCGGGAACTGTTCTCCGGCGAACAGTTCAGGACATCACTACTTAGGTACTGCATCCTTTAAGAAGGTAATGTTTTTAAGGGTGTCATATACCTTATTAGATGTATCTCGGGATTTCCTAGGAGTTTTATTTTTGGGGTTGGAGCGTCTCTTATTTGCCCTTTTATTATGGGGGGACCCCCTACGTACATTAGTACTACGTGGGCTATTTAGGTAGTTAGCTCCGCCCTCTGACTCACTACTAGAGCTTCCCTCCCCCTCCTCAGCTGAGTTATAGCAGTTCCCTGAATTTACATCATGAGGTGACTGTCTATTTGGGAAATCTATTTCTGACTCAACATGGGTCCCTTGTCTACATTCTTCCCTAAATTTCTACATTTCATCCCTGATGCATTCTCTAAGAGAGTTAGAATTATCTGCATTATTCTCGCTGCTAATAGAGGGGTTTTCATTTTGACGATACAACCTTTTTAAATCCCTTAGTTCTCTCTGGATTTGTGCAAGCTGTTTATTTAGCTCTTGTATCTTTGCTAGTAAATATAAGTTATGCTTATCTAAGGTGGCTATGTCTTGGGCAAACTCATCAATTTTATTTTTGGCTATTTTCAAATTCTCTTCGCATCTGCGTGAGGAGCGAATACTATTTTCTAGCCCCTTTATTTGCAGTTCTTTCTCTATGAGATATAGCGACATTTTGTCAATAATGCATATTACAAGGGGCCAAGATTTTAGTATTAGTTTGTCGCGTTTTTTGAAAATTTTGCATTGATTAATTTTTAATAATTCTTGGAATAATTCACTTTTTTCATTCCACCTTTCATCATCAATAGCAATATTTTTAGCCTTAATTTCAAGCATATCCGTATAGTCATTTAATTCACCCGCAATATTAAACCTCTCTTTAATGTGGCCTATAATGTTTGTCTTAAGAACCTCACCTCGAGTAAGGGGTATTGTCGGGGGAACAATTTTCAATGCTAAGTACAGATTCTAAAGATTCACTCCTAGTAACAGACATTATTATATTGGCTTAGTATTTAGTTCTAATACAATTTTGCCAATAAGAGAAAAAAATATATATTTTCAAAAATATTAATATTAATTTTGAAATATGAAAATTAATATTTCAATTTCTCAAAAAAAATTATACCTTCAAAAATTTTAATATTAATCTTGAAATATGAAAATCAATATTTCAAAAAAATATATATTTTCAAAAATATTAATATTAATTTTTAAATATGAAAATCAATATTTCACTTTTTCAAATAAAACAATTCAATATTTTTTTTTTAAATAATAATTTCTATTTACTACAAATATATCATATCAATATGATAAATATTAATAATATCTAAAGCGAAGTGCCTCCAAATAATATGTCAGTATATGGCCGGGTTATAATATAATATATTTAATAATTATCCTTTAAACTAAACCCCCAATAAAATGCATATACTAAGACAATAAAATTAATGTAAATTCCTAAATTCTTTATATTAGTTAAAATTTATAGACACATTGAAATATATTTGTAGAAAGCCAGATATGAATCAATAATATACACATTTAAACTATTATAATATGCTATGCAAAGATCATAAAAGTTGCCTTATTCACAATAGTCTCTCAAATCAGAGTTGCATTTAAAATATCACCATGAGATACCAGAATCTGAGCCACTAACATTCAAGCAGTACAATCAGCTATATAGCCACAATTTATCTTATATAATTCCAATTTAAAACATCAGAAATTGTGTATATGATTTGTGCGAACAACCAATTCCTATGCCAATTTATCTAAGCTGAAATAAATTCTTAGTTATATACAATTAAGACAATTCTAAAATATATATATATATGTGGCTGCAACTATAAATTATTTTTTGAAAACAAAAGACTAGTTTTAAACTACCCAGGACTGTGAATATGAGTCTAAAATATAAAGTACCTTTTTTAAAATTGCTGAACTGCAATTTGTTATGATTACCAAATACTTTTGATTTAAATATCAAAATTAGAACAATCATAAATCACCAGTTTGAGCCAATTTGTAGTTCAATCTTTTCCAAATATTTTCAGATCACCTCATTTGAAGAAAAGTTATTGCATGGATCAAGGTTAGTCTCAGCTCCTTGCTTAAGTGATTGTGTCCTCAAGAATCGCCGCCAGTTATTAATCACCAGTGTAAGCAGATCACACAAAAACTGTCCTCTCTTGCATTCAGCTCTTCTATATATAATCATTGGTAATCATTTTCAGTTACTCCTATGTATGATTGTCCCTTCACATTGGTTCATTTTGAGGGAAGACCCCCTCACTGGCTCTGTATATGTCCTAATCGAAAATTAATTTGGCTGTCATACCATTCCAATCCCCTAGGGGGCAGCAGACAACCAGCAATGTAGACCCACCATCAAACATTGCTAACAATTTAATACATTCTTATAAAATGATCATTTAAAACACCATAACACCTTGCATTAATAAATCTTTCCTGTCATTATCCATATCTCATCTAGCATAAAAGAAAACCTACAACCTGATACCAAACACCACTATTTCATCAGTTTCTATGTTAAAATAGAAAATATCCACCTATGTCTGTGTTCATGACTAAGGACATCTTGTTTTCCTGTAAAACAAAGGACAGATATTATTTTGAAATTAGTCTAACATTTATACATTTATTATATAGATACTTATTTATATATCCCATCTCCACATCAGTTCCTCCTGTAATTTTCACTAGAATTCTGGAAAACAGAGAAAAATGTGTTTATCTTGAAATCAATGGGTCAGTATTTTATATATACTAATGTAGTTATTCATTTAATTTATTACAATTTGAATAGCATTTCCCCAGATACCTATGTAGACATTTAATACAGTGTTTGAAATTATATAGGCTGTATTTTAAAATAAATTTTATAGCTGTAATGTCATATGTGTCTCTGCCTTGCCAACTTTCATTGTCTAGAATTTGTGGATTCAATACACAGCAGGTGTCAGTTTAGCACCTAAGTACATAAGTATATTTCCTTTGAATATGTTTGTTCATTCAATTATCCTTCAAGAAGGACCGTCCACTCTTCTAGATAGGGGAACTCTTTATCCAGGCCTCCTTTGTAAGAAGCAGTAAATTTGATTACACATCTGAAGGTTCCAAAAATGCTAATATTTACCTTGAAATGGTTCACTGGTCTTACCTTTTATAAAGCTTTAAACCTTTTGTTCTTCCTTAAGGTAACTTTGAAAACTTTTCTTTTGATGAATGAGATAGGGGGTTTTGGTTTATACAGCCAAACATCATTTTGGCATAGAGGACTGCAATCTACAGTAAATAAACTGATGCAACTAGTTTCATATCCTGTGGTCTTAACAACCATATATATATGAATCATACTCGGGTACCCTGACAGGTATAACTTGAAATATAGGAAGTGTGCTAGCTTAACAAAAATACAAACAATCACAAACATACTCCGTAGAGAAACAGTGTCACATACAATAGCAAACAAGCAGACATTAGGACATTAGATATATTCTAAAAACTTCTTAAAACTCTGTAGAGAAAATCCTAACAAAACGTAATTCGAAACATGAACTGTTTAGACATCCAGAGTTATGTCCAAGTCTCGATGTATAGTAGGATGGGAGACTACTACCCCACTGTCTTTGCCACTACCCAAATTATCCAATGCCAGATTTCTGCCTCCTATACCCCATATCAATCCGATGATAATGGAGCCTTTTCAGAAAACATCAATCCATGAGCCAAATACAGGAAGCTAAGAGAACCGCAAATGTTTCTGCTCTTTGGCAACCTGCTCACCTGTAAACTCTGTAGCTGTACTTTCAAGCTTGTATTATCATGACTGTAAGGTACAGTAATGCATTCTACTAAGGAGCCGGCCGTACCCCCCAGCGGAATGGAGGCAGAGTTGTATGCTTGGCGCCATGTATCCTGGACCTGCAAAACCTTTTCCACTACAGGCTGTTTCCCTATGTGGTTATCTCCGGCTTTGTCAACATGCGAATTAGCTATATTGGATTCCGTCATCCATGCGTCCTGGAGACAAGTAGCACTGCTTGTTCGCCCCTGACCTTGATATGCAAATGCTCCGGCTCCCTGGTCCAGCATAGCAGGCTGTCTCCAACATAGAAAGGTAGAACCTTTTGCAGGACTTGGGTTTTGTCTCAGGTCTGTATGCGGCCTATGCTGTATGGTGTTTAGGGTAATGGGAACCAGGCTGCCTCGTTCTGAATGCAAATAGGAGACCAAATCATCAAACTTGTCACAGAAACTTTTTTCCAAGTTAGCGAGGGCTGCCTTAATGGTTTGATAGGGTTCCTCTTGGACAAATGACAGGCTATTGGAAACTGTCTGACCCGTGTTACCAGCAGTGCCAGTGACTATGGCAGGGTATTTTCCTGGCACACATGGCTTTGCGGTCACATAATGAGCATCAGGCTGCAAGCCAAAGGCTACTGCTGGTCACTGAGCAGGCATTGCTATAGCAGCAGCTACATGCACTTAGTAGCAGACACTGTGTAAATAGCTATATATGTAACGTTATTTATCCTGTGTATACAGTGCACGGGTGTGTTATGCTTACAATAACATTAGAGAACATTTCCACTGTATGCTTAGTCTTTTCCATAGCAACAGTGACAGAGCACCGCCATCTTGTTATATGACCTTTGCCTTAGCAGATTACTTTTGGGTTAAGTGTTCAGAGTCTGTGTACTAGGTAAGTGCCTTTTGTAAGTTACGCATTACCTGTAATATGTGCATCGGGTGCTGCTCTGTAATGGGGACATTTCCCGCCTGGCATATTATATGGTAATCTCTGGGGAAAACCAGACGTGGACTCTTTGCCCAGTGTGCTTAGAGGAATGTGGCTGCACCTCACTGGTGAGGCCCATAGGAGGCCGAAATGATCGTCTGGGGTTTGTGATGTTTCTTTTTCAGAGGAGAATTGCCTGGTATTTCGGGACTGGACTGGCCTTACTTGGCAGGATCAGACATATACTTTAGGAAAGATTTCCTCTGTGAAAAGCACACTGGTCTAAAAGAGGCTGCATCCGGGTGGTAAATCGACATAGAACTAGCTAATGAGCTGTTGTTCATTCCTGGTAGAGTGCTTCTCTCTTCGTATGCATATAATATAGTACAATGCTGTGTAAAAATGAGCTTGTGCAGATAGAATGCATTCTGGGGAACAGCTTATCAAAAGCTGCCCTTTGCGATAGGCAGCGATCACAAAGATTAATTACTAATTATAGGGCTATTTACCATATCTGTCTCTGAATAGCAACCCTCTCTGGAAAATCAGTTCCAGACGACAATCACCACGCCCCCTTGACCACGCCCCTGACCACACACCCCCACACACTGGCACCGCGCCAGATGGTCCCAGTTTCACCTCTAAAAATTATGGTAATTCTAGTTATAAAGATATTTAAAGATTTAATAAAAGTTATGGGTTAATGGTCATATGCAAGTCATCAATAACATACTAATTATCATGTGATAGTTCTCTTGTACAGGCATGATGAAGTATAAACAGGGCCGGCCCTAGCCATTGTGGGGTCCAAGGCAGGATGACAAAATGGGGCCCTCTTTCTCCCCGCCTCCATCCCACCGAATCTCTGCATCCAACCCCACCCAATTTCCGCCTCCAACCCGGCCAGTCTCCGCCTCCAACCCCATTCAATCTCTGCCTCCAACCCCACAGCTTTTAAAATAAAAAAAAAATGGGAGAAAAATCATTTAAGGTAGTGCACAACATTTTTTTTATAAAAAAAACATATCCACTAATGTGGAGCACTATAACATTGTATATATTGCAATATACCATTTGTACTATTCTAACAACTGTTTATGTATATAATGAAGAATTATGCAGACAATTAGGAACAGTTGAGTGTAACTAGGCCTTATTTTTATTTGTTTTCTTATGATAACAAGAACATTACAGAGACGCCAGGGCTGGCTGTAGCAAGTGCAGGTCCCTAGGCAGAATGACAGCGCGGGGCCTCTTCCCAGAACAAAAAATACTTAAAAGAAATAGGGCAATGCACTGTACCACACAAACGCACAGATATAATACACATACAGAGATACTTATATATACATACATCCACACACTCAGACACATACACAGGTACACAGATATATACATACACAGGTGTACACACACACACAGCCCCCCCCCCCCCCACACAGCCCACACACACACACAGCGAGGCCCCCTAATAACCGAATCCTAGGCGGCCACCTTGCTCGACATACCCTAAGGCCGGCCCTGAGTATCAAAGGTTTCTTCATGCCCTGACATCAGTAAATAAGTGTTAACAATTTACCTATAGATCTAGTTGTGATTGTTTTGAAAAAAAAATAGCCTTATAGGTATCCTTTAAGGGACATGCTCATGCAGAAAAATGGCATGCTCTAAACCTTTTGAGCATGCAAATTTTTGAATTGCTGACCCTAGGTAACAAGGCCGTGTTTATATTGTTGCCGATAATCGGCAGTTGTAAAGCCCTAATGATTTTGGCACTTCAAATCCTACATCGTCTACTGTTTTACACCCAGTCTACATACCGTTGTATTATGTTTTACCAGCTTGTTGAAAACTCTACAAGTCTACAGGTGATAAGCACAAGTTGGCTATTTTTTTCATATATAATTTTTATTCAGTTTCACAAAAATCAACATTTGCAGTTTTATACAGAAAATATAAAAAGTTAACAAATATAATAAATGGGGTTTTAATGTCTAGTTGGGAGAAACGTAAGTTTTGTTCAATGTTCGGCAGGGGTCAAACAATACTTTGGGGAATGGTTGATTGACAGCCCCTGCTAGCGGCCTGCAAGAACTGCTGGTGCAATGATAAATGCCGACAGCGTATGCTGTCGGCATTTATCGATGTGCAGCAGACATGATACGCTACTTCGTATCATGTCCACGCGCACATTGATAAATATGCCCCTTTGTATAGTGTAAACCATTGTTTCTCAACCGCAGTCCTCAAGTACCCCCAATAGGGCAGAATTTCAGTATAGCTGAACCAGTGCACAGGTAAAATAATAAGCTAATGGGGGAGAGCAAGTTAGTAACCATGGTTACTGATCAGCTATTATTTCACCTGTGCTCTAGTTCAGCTATAATGAAAACTTGGCCTGTTGGGGGTAATTGAGGACCGTGGTTGAGAAACACTGGTGTAAACGATGTGCTAATTCTTGTTTAGCGCTTTCTATTGATTTCAATGGGAGATGCAAATGGTAAAAAAAAAAGCACAAATCAAGAAAATCGGGTCAATGTAAACTGCAGAGGGATATGTTAATCGTTAATTTTTCCTGTTAAAAGCTTAACGGTGGACAATAATTCATAATCATCATGAATGTAAATGAGATCTGTGTATTTAACCCATGCAAAGGAGCTAAACACATAGGTAAAACCCCACTCAGGAACCACATGCATTGACGAGTCAGCCAAACATGAGTCGCAGTCGCATGCAGACATCAATAAGTGGTCATGTTTTACTCAGGCCAGGATTTGCAAAGCTTGTGGCTGCTGGACAGGACTAAATCTATTTTTTTTTTTTTGTTTAAATAATTTTTATTGAAAATTGGTACATTGATACATATCATAACAAAAATATAGTTACAATTTCTTATGACAACAGAAAAAACAATTTGCGAGAGTAATAGGCATTAACAATCAATGACCTAACTTTCTTAGGTATTTTCAAGAATATTTAGTGATGAAAGGGTAATCATAACAAAATATTAACAGCTGTAGATGATTAGAGAAAACCCTGGAGGATTGGTTGAGGAGTGGGGGAAAGGGAAAGGAGTTTTGGGTAATAGGTTAAGGGGAGTATCCTATCAAGTTTGGAGCGTTAGAGAAAAGCTAAGATTATTACCATAATATCGTGAGATGCGAAATAATAACATTTTCCGTACCAACTAGGCAACTTTTTTGCTAAATTCTCAGTTGTTATTGTGGGTCCCTTGCTCCCAAATAAACATAATGTTGGTTATCATATCCTGTTTACCAAGATAGCAATAATGCATTTTCTCCAATGTAATAACATGAGTTATTTTTGACCTCCATTGAGCTATAGTGGGTATCTCTTGTGTTTTCCATAACCTGGGGATTAGCCTCTTAGCACAAGTTAACACTGACTAAATCTATTTGTTTAACCCCTTTGCATAGGGCTAGATAACAAGTGGCGCGCTATTGTTAGTACGGTTTGTGATAACCAATATTGCATAGATAGGGTAATTTGAACAATCTAACTCACTCCAGATATAGCCTCCTTCGCTAGTGTAGTCTTCTCACAAGTGAATACACCTAAAGTTTTTGAAAAAAAGAAATTATAGTGGGGTAGGAAGGGGCGCTGAACCGCAATCTGGAAATGTATATAACTTAAGACCTTTGCATTAATTTATATTTAGTTGGGGTAGAGAATACCAATATTAAATCTTATATGAGGTGTGATGGTAAAATAAAATAAAATAACAAATGCATAGGGCTAGATAACAAGTGGCGCGCTATTGTTAGTACGGTTTGTGATAACCAATATTGCGTTTGCTCGAACACAAACAAATTTAGCATGCATTAGGTTTGTGCTAATGGAGACATAGTGTAATGTTTAAGAGTTTAAAAAACTGTGCACCAAACAAAACATAAATACATTAAAATAAAGTGTTACTCATATATGCACTATCTGATAAAAAATATTTATATAAATATTAATAAAAATGCATATAAGGGTTAAAAGATTTATGATATATGACAAGGTATTTGAATGGAAAGGGCTATAATGTGTATATATATATATATATATATATACTAACTGTTGCGCACAAGTGATTTTTACGTACATCGGAAATAGCACACGTATTACAAGTTGAAAGTAAATGTGATTGTGAGAGCACAATCGCATTTTATGCTCGTCGGGTTAGCACGACTAAAACCCTTGCGTAAAGGGTAGTGTATTAAAAAAAAAGTTTCACTAGACACAGCATAAATACATTTAAAATTACAGTTACACTCATATAAACACAAAGGTATATTGTATATGACAAGGTGTTTGGTTGCAAAGGGTTACATTGAATATATACACACATATACATAAATATGTGTATGTACAGTACATATATATATGTATATATATATATTTATATATACACATGTATATACTGTATGTGGGTACAGATGTATTTAAAATCTGTGTATTTTATTGTATATACTGTACATATTTAACATTCCAAAGCTCTTTACTTACAGGAACATGTCATTTTCATTGCAAATACATATATATATATATATATATATATATCCTAACAGATAACACTCCAGACTGCAAAAGTTGTTAACCCAGGGTGCTGCAGAAAAACTGATAGTAAAAAGAAATAAATTCCCAGTGGAATGCGCTCTTTCTTCTTGCTCTCTCTCTCTCTCTCTCTATATATATATACATGTGCACAATGTTAGAATATCACACCCACTCTATTACCAGGGGGGGGAATAAGCTGCCCTAGTGGCCCACTTGAGAGAGAAAGTTTAAGTTAAGAATATGCTGCTGAAATCTCGGGGAATAATTTACAGGCTTAAAAACTAAAAAGATTAAAAGCCTGGAAAAAGAGGTAGTGTGTAGAAAAGGGGTTTGAGATAGCGCCTATTCAAAACTACAAATAGACCAATGTAAAAGAATATAGGTGTATACAGGTAGCCCTCAGTTTACGCCGGGGTTAGGTTCCAGGAGGAATGGTTGTAAATCGAAACCGTTGTAAATTGAAACCCAGTTTATAATGTAAGTCAATGGGAAGTGAGGGAGTTAGGTAATACATTATTTTTAAAGGTTTGAAATGAAGACTTTAAATGCTAAACAGCATTATAAACCTAATAATATAGATTGTATCATCATCAAACTAAGTTTAATGAACAAAAATATTTGCTAAACATCACCTAATAAAATAATTACACAACAGATTGCATCATCATCAAACTAAGTTTAATAAACAAAAACGTTTTTTTACTTGCATTTTCCTGCAAACAGTTCTCTGCATTGTTAGCATGTTAGATAATATTGGTTCTGCACCTATTCTATGCATTTCAATCTGCAGTGATTAATAGGCAGTTATGCACCCTCACCTCAAGCTGCTGGACAGGAAGATAATAGGGAAGTGGCTGCTAAATCTTGCTTGATAGGTCTTGTCTGATCTGTGTGCACAGATCAATTTCAGGCTGTTAAACTAGCTTAACTTTGCTGAAACACAAGCGGACAGCTCCACCTACTGGCTATTTTAATTAGTGCACTGATTTTTAATGCATTTCAATAGCAGTCCCATGACTGAAAAAAAAAAGTTTGTTATTCTGAAACGGCTCAAATTGAACCGGCGTAAACCGAGGGCCACCTGTATATGTATATATATATATATATATATATATATATATATATATATACAAATACACATGTAAATTAAATATTATATTGCCAGAACGGATCACAATAATAATACCGCTTCAATATAAACTTGCAGAATATGAGAAAGTCTGTGTAGTTATTCAATATACCTACAGTAATAATAAATGATAATGTTCGAAGTGTAAAAAGAAAAGCCAGTGGGTGTGCACTTACTAGAAATTACCCCAATCATATGAGGTAAGTTGCCGCATCTATCAGTGCTAATCCTCCGGAAATGTCTTGCATCAGTGTCAGGATGTAGCTTCTTGTCTCCTTGGAGTATGGTGTGCAGATAATAGGCTTGATTCTGAAATGGCTCCCCCGTGGATTCAGGAGTATTAGACCAAATGTGAAATAAAAAGAGGGTACATAGCATAATGCAGTTTTTATTTAAAACAGATGTAAAAACACAAGCCAAATGACCACTCACATTAAAAAACCCCAAACATATGAGGTATGAATCAAGCACATATGCAGATAAAGACACACTTCTGTATGTATTAAATGGATTCCCAATAAAACTATACTCCAAGGTGCCCTCTAGCTCTCCACATATATCTGTGTATGTCTTATTGTGGAGCCGTTAGTGGTATACAGACAAGGTAAAAAGTCCAATAAATGATTTTGTAAATTCAAATCAGCCAATAGGATGAGAGCTACTGAAATCCTATTTGCTGTTCAAATCAGCCAATAGGTAGTGATGTCGCGAACTGTTCCCTGGAGAACAGTTCCCGGCGAACCTAGCTTGTTCGCGTTCGCCGCTGCGGGCGAACATATGCGATGTTCGATCCAACCCCTATGTGTCATCATTGAGGAAACTTTGACCCTGTATCTCACAGCCTTCTGACACATTTGAGCCAATCAGCAGCAGACACTCCCTCACAGACCCTCCCAGCTCCTTGGCAGCAGCCATCTTAGTGAGAGGAGCTTTAGTGTTGCTGCTGCTGACATTATAGGAAAATAGATAGCTAGGCTAGTGTATTTAGTGTCCACTACAGTCCTGAAGGACTCATCTAATCTCTGTAATCTCTGCTGTAAGGACAGCACCCCAAAAAGCCCTTTTTAAGGCTATAACTTCAGTCGTTTTTTTTTTTTTATTATTTGTAATTTTATTTGCATTTGCCTGGCTTTCAGCCTGTGTGTGAGGCTCACAGCATATACTGTGATTAGTGCCACCACTGATATCTGCTTAACATTAGTGTAAATTTAACCAACAAAACTTTTAAATAATTTTGCTAGTGTAATCTAATTTCATTTTCTATCAGGCCTGTGTCTCAGGCTCACACAGCATATACTGTGGTTAATTGCTCTGTGCCAGCCACCACTCATATCTGCTTAACATTAGTGTAAATTTAAACAACAAAACTTTTAAATCATTTTGGTAGTGTAATCTAATTTCATTTTCTATCAGGCCTGTGTGTCAGGCTTACACAGCATATACTGTGGTTAATTTCTGTGCCAGCCACCACTCATATCTGCTTAACAGTATTGTAAATTAAAAAAAAAAAACTTTTAAATCATTTTGCTAGTGTAATCTAATTTCATTTTCCATCATGTGTGTCAGGCCCACATCATATAGTGTGATTAATAGCTCTTTTTTCCACCACTTATATCTGGTGTAACATTAGTGTAAATTAAAAAAAAAAAATTTTTACATCAGTCCTCTTCTAGTGTTATTTAATTTTAGTTGCCAGGCCAGCCTGGCTGCCATTAGTGCCAGCCTGTGTGTCAGGCTGCCAGCATATACTGTGCCTACTTCCATCCTCAGTGCCAGTCCACCACTCCTATCTGGTGTAACATTAGTTTAAATTTTGTAAAAAAAAACTTTTACATCAGTCTTCTAGTGTTATTTAATTTTAGTTGCCAGGCCAGCCTGCCACTAGTGCCAGCACATACTGTGCCTACTTCTATCCTGACTGCCATCACTCCTATCTGTTGTAACATTAGTGTAAGTTTTTTAAAAAAAAAACTTTTACATCAGTCTGCTATTGTTATTTAATTGCAGTTGCCTGTCTGCCAGCGTGTGTGCCAGGCCCACTTTCCAACTAGTGCCACAAATCATATTTGTTATAACAGTAGTGTAAATATTTTAAATAAAAACTTTTTTGACTGTGAATCATCAGTCTGCTAGTGCAATTGAATTGCAGTTGCCTGCCTGCCAGTGTGTGTGCCAGGCCCACTTGCCAACTAGTGCCACCAATCATATTTGTTACAACAGTATTGTAAATATTTAAAATAAAAACTTTTTTGACTGAGAAACATCAGTCATCTAGTGTAATCTAATTGCAGTTGCCTGCTTGCCAGCGTGTGTGCCAGGCCCACTTGCCAACTAGTGCCACCAATCATATTTGTTATAACAGTATTGTAAATATTTAAAATAAAAACTTTTTTGACTGAGAAACATCAGTCATCTAGTGTAATCTAATTGCAGTTGCCTTCCTCCCAGCATGTGTGCCAGGCCCACTTGCCAACTAGTGCCACCAATCATATTTGTTATAACAGTAGTGTAAATATTTAAAAAATATATTTTTTGACTGTGAAACATCAGTCTGCTAGTGTAATCTAATTGAAGTTGCCTTCAATGTATCTATCTATCAAATCTATCTATCTTGTGGTTGTGCAAATGGACTGTTTGCGGTTGTTTGCGGTGCGTTACACGGGGAGTTTGGTCTGTCACTGTGAAGCGGGCGTAACCCATACAATACCTGATCGATACAACATCATACCTGATGTTTTAAAGCACGTTATTCCAAACAATTTAGGAATGTTAGGTGATTTAGGCCCTTTATGGGTTAAAACCAGACTCTGCATCAACTATGTAATTTTCCGTGGGAGTTTTGCCATGGATCCCCCTCCGGCATGCCACAGTCCAGGTGTTAGTCCCCTTGAAACAACTTTTCCATCACTATTGTGGCCAGAAAGAGTCCTTGTGGGTTTTAAAGTTCGCCTGCCTATTGAAGTCAATGGCGGTTCGCCCGGTTCGCCGGATCGCGAACATTTGCGGAAGTTTGAGTCCGCCGTTCGCGAACCTAAATTTTTAGGTTCGCGACATCACTACCAATACGATGAGAGCTACTGAAATTCTATTGGCTTATTTGAATAGCCAATAGAATTTCAGTAGCTCTCATCCTATTGGCTGATTAGAACAGCCAATAGGATTTCAGTAGCTCTCATCCTATAGTGGTCGCGATGTTGGGAGAGGCAGATTAGAGGTTAATAACTTTACTATAGTATTTGCGATGCGGGAGGGCCTCGGTTTAGGGGTTAATACTGTAGGTAGTTTATGGGTGTTTAGTGTACTTTGTGGCAGTTTAGTTATGAGTTTTATGTAACAGTTTTGTAGAGTAAAACTCATAAATACTGGTCTCAGATGGCGGTATGGATCTTGTCGTTATAGGGTGTGAAGCAAGCTTTTTAGCCTCACCGCAAAACTAGTAATGGCAGCGCTATGGAAGTCCTATGAAAAACGTCATTTTTACATGTAATGGCTGCGGTGCTGTTTTAACGCTGAAATGACCATTTTTTCAGCGTTAAAAGACAAACGCACAACTCATAATCTACCTGTAAGTGAAGAACATAAGAATTTAAAATATATGTAATGCGCATCAGGGTTCACGATGTAGGTTTAACGTGGTGAAGGGTTAGCGCACATGAAGAATTACTAGCCTTAAATAGTGTTATTGCGATATTAAATATAAAATATTTTTTAAAACTGAATAATAAAAAGTGCTAAATAATCCATAGAATATATATATAAAGAGTATATATTATATATATATATATATATATATATATATATATATATATATATATATATAAATACAATACAGACCGCACTCCTGAATTCTTGGCTGAGGCCCTGGGATCACCAAAAGTATATACACAAGAAGCAGAAAAGAAGAGCACTCCACGGGACTTTGTAATATTAAGCACACTTTACTGTGAACGTTTTCGGACACACTGTCCGTCCTCAGACAAACACTTATTTGTCTGAGGACGGACAGTGTGTCCGAAAACGTTCACAGTAAAGTATGCTTAATATTCTAAAGTCCTGTGGAGTGCTCTTCTTTTCTGCTTATTGTGTATATATATATATATATATATATATATATATATATATATATATATATATATATACCGTCACGCCGCTCTGTCTTCACAGCGGCTCTACTCCCTCCTACCACGGCCGTTACCATGGTTTGCGGCGGTTGTTGTGGCGATGATGTCATCGTCACATGCCGCTTCTAGTCTCTGATGCTGCTCTCCTGTTTACTGTTCTTGCCGTGAACCTGCGCCTCTGTAAGTACCTCTCACTTTACTCACTTTGCCCAAGTATAGGTGTTACTGTGTGTGCTCCTGGGTGTTTATTATTCTAATCTGAACTGCTGATTGCCCTATCATTACTGAACTCTGCCTGTCTCAATGCTACTCTATTGGTTAACCCCTGAACTGCTGATTGCCTTATTGTTACTGAACTCTGCCTGTCTCAAGGCTACTCTATTGGTTAACCCCTGAACTGCTGATTGCCTTATAATTACTGAACTCTGCCTGTCTCAAGGCTACTCTATTGGTTAACCCCTGAACTGCTGATTGCCTTATTGTTACTGAACTCTGCCTGTCTCAAGGCTACTCTATTGGTTAACCCCTGAATTGCTGACTGCCTTATTGTTGCTGAACACTGCCTGTCCCAGACATCTTTACTGTTTAACCCCTGTATTGCTGTTATTCTGGATTGCCTTGCTGTTGCCGAACTCTGCTTGCCTGACTACTCTCCAGTTATCCTCTGTAGTGCCGTGAAGGATTGCTCTCTCTACTGTGAGTACTGCTTACCTCATTTACTTACCAGTTCTCTTATTCTGGGATATTTCCTTATCCTTCCACTTGACGCCAGGATAAGAAGACTACTGGACAAATTTGGTCTGATAGGGAAATATGCCAGAGCATTACATATACGGTATGTATATATATATATATATATATATATATACAGTATATATATATATATATATACATACATACACAGGTGAAACTCGAAAAAATTAGAATATTGTGCAAAAGTTAATTTATTTCACTAATGCAACTTAAAAAGGTGAAACTAATATATGAGATAGACTCATTACATGCAAAGCAAGATAGTTCAAGACGTGATTTGTCATAATTGTGATGATTATGGCTTACAGCTCATGAAAACCCCAAATCCACAATCTCAGAAAATTAGAATATTACATGCAATCAATAAAACAAGGATTGTACATAGAACAATATCGGACCTCTGAAAAGTATAAGCATGCATACTGTATGTACTCAGTACTTGGTTTGAGCCCCTTTTGCAGCAATTACTGCCTCAATGCGGCGTGGCATGGAAGCTATCAGCCTGTGGCACTGCTGAGGTGTTATGGAAGACCAGGATGTTTCAATAGCAGCCTTCAGCTCTTCTGCATTGTTCGGTCTCATGTCTCTCATCTTTCTCTTGACAATGCCCCATAGATTCTCTATTCAGGTCAGGCGAGTTTGCTGGCCAATCAAGCACAGTAATCCCACGGTCACTGAACCAGGTTATGGTGCTTTTGGCAGTGTGGGCAGGTGCCAAGTCCTGCTGGAAAATGAAGTCAGCATCCCTATAGAGCTTGTCTGCGGAAGGAAGCATGAAGTGCTCCAAAATCTCCTGGTAGACGGATTCATTGACCCTGGACTTAATGAAGCACAGTGGACCAACACCAGCAGATGACATGGCTCCCCAAATCAACACAGACTGTGGAAACTTCACACTGGACTTCAAGCATCTTGCAGTGTATGCCTCTCCATTCTTCCTCCATACTCTGGGTTCTTGGTTTCCAAATGAGATGCAAAATTTGCTCTCATCAGAAAAGAGGACTTTGGACCACTGAGCAACAGACCAGGTCTGTTTTTCTTTAGCCCAGGTAAGACGCTTCTGACATTGTTTGTTGTTCAGGAGTGGCTTGACAAGAGGAATACGATATTTGAAGCCCATGTCCAGGATCCATCTGTGTGTGGTGGCTCTTGATGCACTGACTCCAGCCTCAGTCCACTCCTTGTGTAAGTCCCCAACACTTTTGAATGGCCTTTTCCTGACAATCCTCTCCAGGCTGCGGTCATCCCTGCTGCTTGTGCACCTTTTTCTTCCACACTTTTCCCTTCCACATAACTTTCTATTAATGTGCTTTGATACAGCACTTTGGGAACATCTAACTTCTTTTGCAATTACCTTTTGAGGCTTTCCCTCTTTATGGAGGGTGTCAATGATGGTTTTCTGCACAAATGTCAGGTCAGCAGTCTTTCCCATGATTGTGATTCCTACTGAACCAGACTGAGAGACCATTTAAAGGCTCAGGAACCCTTTGCAGGTGCTATGGCTTAATTAGCTGATTAGAGTGGGACACTTTGAGCCTAGAATATTGCACCTTTTCACAATATTCTAATTTTCTGAGATTGTGGATTTGGTGTTTTCATGAGCTGTAAGCCATAATCATCACAATTATGACAAATCACGGCTTGAGCTATCTTGCTTTGCATGTAATGAGTTCATCTCATATATTAGTTTCACCTTTTAAGTTGCATTAGTGAAATAAATTAACTTTAGCACGATATTCTAATTTTTCGAGTTTCACCTGTATATACAGTATATAAATCCCTCAAGAATCTGCACTCCAGTCTCTCACTGCCAGGTAGTCAACGACCAGGGTGCTTAGTCAGGATTAAATTTCAATAGTAAAACATATAGACTGCACTCACTGGATTTGTGAAAAAAAAATTGATTTATTTTGTTATATCATAATGACGTTTCGGGATCCACAGACCCCTTCCTCAGACTGATCCCGAAACGTCATTATGATATAACAAAATAAATCAATTTTTTTGACAAATCCAGTGAGTGCAGTCTGTATGTTTTACTATAGATATATATATATATATATATATATATATACTGTATATATATATATATATATATATATATATACAGTATATAATTTTTTTTTACAGTATCTATAATCATTTTTAAATATTTTATATCTAATATATCAATAGCGTGCATTTAAGTTAGCAATTCTTCATGTGTGCTAACCCAACACATTGCGAAACGCATTGCATTACACATCTTTTACATTTCTATGTTCTTAACATAGAAAAAAAATATTTTTTATTTTTACATATATCTATATATATCCTATAATATTAATGTAAAATAGATATCTATACCTATTTATCTATAGGAATATATATACATGTACAGGTATATACAGATATAAAAATAAATATATATTAACAATAAAAATTACATTGTTCTGTATGTGAAGAACATTGGAATGTGAAATATTGATAACTCCTGTCAAGTTAGCACGCGAGCGATTTTTTTTTTTTTTTTATGCACTTTCCATTGACATCTATGGGGAGAATACATTAATGTTGTCGCGATATTTGGTTATTGTAATACACGCACAACCTAACACACGCTTATAGTTTACTTTGAGCAAAATTTACGCTCGAGAGAGAGCAATAAATAGCGTGCCACTTTTAATCTGGCCCAAATTGTTTAATGAAATAATTATATATATATATATATATAAATATATATATTTAAAAATAAAAAGAACATTTTGTTTTATGTGAGGAACACTGGAATGTAAAATATTTATAACTACCTTTAAGTTTAGTGCAGTGTCAGGTTACCTCGCGAGAAGTTAGTCTGGTCGTGGTTTCTAAAGTCCAGAAGTTAGCGAGCATCAGGTTTTGATTGTCGACAAACATTTTACTATCAGCTTGTAATATCCGCCCTAACCCGCCTGCACTGGAAGTTTATTTTGTAGCACAGCTTTGGCTTAGCGCATCTTCCTAAGAAGTCTATTTTGTGGGGGATTTAAAGTGGCCAAGATATCTGACCTCCAGATGTCAGCACGCTGGAGGAGTAACATTTTACTTTCAACTTGTAATATGTAATATATAGAAAAAAATGAGAGCGCTATGGATTGCGTTCTTGCATTGTTAGAGCACTATAGCAAATTTTAAGCTCCATTTGTAATCATTTTTTTGCTTCAACAATATGTCATGTTGTAAGTTATTTCATTACTGAATTACTAGATGTTATTAGATGACTAAAATAACTTAAGGAAAACTCACAATGAAAAGCTTTTTCATTGTGGCTCATTGCAAGGACTTTACCTTGTATTATGTTGTATGATATAAATTGTGAGCTTATATATATAGGAAACCCAATGAAAGTCAAGGAAGCACCTGATCGAATAGGTCATGTTCACAGGATACAATGCATGTGATAATGACCTTGAGAGATTGTTTGCTTGCCCTTGCACAGAAAGAGCAGTTCTCCTGGTACGTGATTTGCACATTCCATGATGCTTTTTCTCTAGAGGAGTGTGTCTTTGTTCAGCCATGGATTTTTTCAATGTCTGTCTCTAACCTATTCATCACAGCAAGATAGTGAAGTGTTTAGTAGTACAGGAAAGATTTGCTGTATCAGGATTTCAACGGACTTGTATACTTATCTGACTGCTTCTGTAGCTGTATGTGTGCTAAAAAGAAATTGATTAAGTGTTGTAGACCACATCTCCAATGAATAGCTATAAATGCTTTATTATTTTTAATGTATATACTATATATATATATGTAGTAGTGCAAATACAAATAAGTTTGAACAGTGTCCATTAAAGTCTGACATTTCAACTGTACTTAAAAACAATAACATTCACAGGAAAATTATAAAACTATGTTAATGTCACAACATACGTTCTCATTTAGTTCCTCCTGGGTGGCAAATCAGAAAATAGAGAGATAAAAATAGAGTAGATCATTTAGTTCTTCAAGAGCCAGGTAATGAACCTATAGCCAACCCCTCCTGGGTGGCAAATCAGAAAATAGAGAGATACAAATAGAGTAGATCATTTAGTTCTTCAAGAGCCAGGTAATGAACCTATAGCCAACCCCTCCTGGGTGGCAAATCAGAAAATAGAGAGATACAAATAGAGTAGATCATTTAGTTATTCAAGAGCCAGGTAATGAACCTATAGCCAACCCCTCCTGGGTGGCAAATCGGAAAATAGAGAGATAAGAATAGAGAGAGATAATGCAGCTAAACAAATTACAGATGCTAAGTCTTTATTTCCCCTAAGTCATTACTCTATACCCCATAAGTCTTTACTTTCAATGCCCATAGATTTTCTAAAACTAAAATCTTTTTTATTCATTAATTTATTTATTTTTTATTGAAAACCCCCATCTCGAATTTCACCCTTAGACTTTCAATATTAACCCAGACCATTAACAAGCTATTTCACATGCTATCCCTCAACTGTTTAAACTACTTGAGGCCAAGTAATTAAAGGGATATGAAACACAAAAAATTTTGGGATATAGGGGACTATTTATTAAACTCTGTATGAAGCTTGATGTCCCGTGTTTCTGGCGAGCCTTCAGGTTCACCAGAAACACAAGTTATGAAGCAGTGTTCTAAAGACCGCTGATCCATAACCTGTCCGCCTGCTTTGAGGCGGCAGACAGACATCGCCGAAAATCAACCCGATCCAATACGGTTGGGTTGATTGACACCCCCTGCGTATGCTGTCGGCATTTATCGATGTGCGGCAGACATGATTTGCAATATAGGATCATGTCCGTTTGCACATTAATAAATAGGCCCCATAGCCTACTATTCTCAAAAAGTTTCCAATTTACTTATTTTATCAAAGTTGCTTTGTTCCCATGATATTCTGTGTTGAAGAGATACCTAGGTAGGCATCTTGAGCACTACATGAGTGCTAAGTACTTTCCCACCTGGGTGCTAAGATTTTTTAATGTTTATTTTATTTTTTGCACATTTTTTTTTTTTTTTTTGTATACCCCCAATACTTACACTGTTGAAAAGGTTAGGCGATTACCTTTCCAATGGTGGGTCTTGGGGGTCTGTAGCTGAGATACAGGCTTCTAAGCAGCATGCCCCCGGCTCCTATACTTAACATTGTTAAGTATAAATAAAGTTGCGAGGTGACATTATCACGTTATTGCGCGTGACGTCACCACGCAAAACGGGAAGCCCCGGCGATGCCTGTCACTCTACAGGCATGATCGCCGGGGTAGGAGCAGGTGGGAGCCCCCAGATCTCCCTCAAGGTGTGAGAGTGCTAGTGACGGCTCTGAGTCGTCATTAGCACTCAAAGGGTTAAACAGTGCTGTCATCTAGTGCTCTTGCAAATGGATAACATTCTTGCAAAACTACTGCCATATAGTGCTCCAGAAATGGGCCGGCTCCAAAGCTTGCTTCCCTGCTTTTCAACAAAAGATACCAAGAGAGCGAATAAAATTTGATAATAGAAGTAAATTAAAAGTTGTTTAACATTGCATGCTCTATCTGAATTATGAAAGAAAAGAAAATTGGGTTTCATATCCCTTTAAATTAAATATACAGGTAGATATTATGCAATAGAGGATGGAATTTGATTCCCTTGGGCAGATTTAACAAATTATTTAAAAACTTAAATTTGTAATTACAAGATGTTTCTGTAATTTTGCAATATATTATACTACATGAGAAAGAAAAAAATAGAGAAATTCAGAAACCCCCTCCAAAGAATACACTAATTAGCACTCAGGAGTTTATATCATTTATTGTGATATCACAAAATCAACTCACTCATGGGAGTGTGACCATGAAAAACTAAATAAAACGGAACTTTTAATATAATTTAAAATTAGGAATTTACAAAATAAAAACACACGTGGGCAATGTGTAGTCTTGTGGTGAAAGAACCGTTAATATATATATAGTACGTGTCGAGACGGAGGACCAGAAAGAGATTATAACCTGATTGATCTAGGTAGTAGTGTAAGGTGAATGTAATAAAGATTGCACTGGAACCCAGGGTTAAATACGTGTATATATGATATAGCCTATAGGTGTATTATAATAAAGACAAATCTCTGAACAGAATATTAACTAATGAGAATACATTTTTTTAATGTAATCTCTATAACGCGCCTTAATACTAAATTCTCATGTGCGCTAACTCGACCACGTTAAGAACTAAATTGAAAAAAGCGATGCGCTAAATGCATATTTTACATTTTTATGTTCTTCACATAGAAAAGAATGTACTTGTTATTATATATATATATATATATATATATATATTTATGTGATACTGTTCATGTAAATACATATCTATACTAATATATCTATAGGAATAGATATATAAGTATAGGTAATAAACATATATATATATATATATATTTATATAAATGTATTTAAAAATAAAAAGGACATTATCCTGTAAGTGAGAAACTTTGAAATGTGAAATATGTACAGTAAATATACAGTAAAACATATATAAACACATAAATACATATGCATACATATATAGACATATATATAAGTGCATTGTAGCCCTTTGCAGTTAAGTAGTTGAAAACATGTAAAAGCATATTTATGAAATACTCATATTTAATAAAGTGTTTAATTATGTATTTACTGTAAATATTTCACATTCTAATGTTTTCACATAGCAGAATATGTTCTTTGTATGCTTAAATAGATATTCACACACACATATATATATATATATATATATATATATATATATATATATATATATATATATATTACCAAATATCATATTTGTATTTAAGAATAAATAGTACATATTTTGCTATGTGCAGAACATTGGAATGTGAAATATTATTATTTCATGTCGAGTTAGCACACTTAAGAAAATGAGATCTGGTTTGCGTGCGAGCAGGGTGTTTTATACCCACTTTTTGCGCTTCATTGAAGTCTAAGGGGGAATTGATCACGATATTGTAACTTCGGATTTTTGAGTGTCCTGGGTTAACGCGCAAGCGAAAACTTTTTACTTTCAACTTGTAATCTGCGCTATATACGATGTGCGCAAAAATCCAAAGTTGATTGCAGTTAGTGCATGAACGTGAGCGATAATTACCGCTCCACTCATAACTAGCCCTTAGTAGGTATTGTATGATTATATTCAAGGTTACAAAAATGATTGATTTAAAGGTACAAGTAAAGTCACAATTAGACTTCAGATGGAGCATGCCATTTTAAATAATTTTCATATTTACTTATTATCTAATTTGCTTTGTTCTCTATGGTATCATTTGTTGAATGGTATTCCTAAGTAGGCTCAGGACCAGCAATGCACTACTGTGAGCTAGCTGATCATTAATGACTGCACACATATGCCTCTTATCATTGATTCTTCTGATGAGTTCAGCTATCCCTCTGTAGTGCATAGCTTCAAAACAGGACATCAAGAGAATGAAGCACATTTGAACAGAAGTAAACTGAAAAGTTGTTAAAAATTGCATGAAAATCATTCTATCTCAAAAATGATGGGTTTCATGTCCCTTTAACGGTTATTAGCCCTAACCTAAACTGATAACTTATAGTTTGCAGTAAACTGCTAAAGGTACAGCAATTGGTCACATAAGAGCATATTTACATATGTTTGTGTGACATAACCATACATAGTTGTGTGCAATTGCATGTGACCTACATCCAAATCCGCAGCCATTAAGCTAAAAGTTGTTAAACCAAAGATATATTTTTTTGACAAACAGAATTACATTGCAAAAATGCTTATGTTGTATGAAAAGCATTCTGATTCATTTTTTGTATATCCCTTTAAGGTTGGTATCTTATCTGCATGCGGCAGAAAGAACATGGTGCACTGGTAGGTTGCTGTCTGCTATTATTGTCTTGTTGAAAAGTTTGGCTAATACATTTAATTAAGAATAAAGATATTATTTATGTATACATGTGTTTTAACATTAATTAAGTAAAGAATCTTCCCTAATGATCAGTCATGAAAGAAGAAAGAACTGGCAAATCATTGAGCCATCTGTGAGCTCATGATCTAGGCAAAGTATTTTTCCATTCAAGATGCAGAATGTATTTGAGTGAACAGCAATTACATTTGGGTGATTGTCTTGTGACTTCACTTGGATTTATAGAGGTTTGATGCACAATGTTACTGTCACTCTGTCAGTAGTAAATATATTGAAGTAATGAAAAATATCATCAATAGCTAATATTCTAATGGACAAAGTTATACAAATAAAAATATAGGTATGGGGATTTAGATGCTTTGAAGGCAGCCGCTAGTGGCATTTGCGTCTTTTCGAATCTGGATTTCTTCTTATGAAGGTGCAACACACGAAGATCTGGATTTGCACAGATCTTAGTGTGTTGCAGTTTGACTAGAAGGAATACGGCTCCGAAAAAAGACGATCCCCACAAGCAGCCGCCTTCATCCATATTTGGATGCTAAAGAAGTATACGAATTCCTATGACTATAAAAATATATCACTATAGCTTACAACAGTGTTTCTCAACCCCAGTCCTCAATACCCCTAACAGGCAAGATTTTTATGATATCTGTACTAGAGCACAGGTGAAGTAACCATGGTTATTATCCTGCTCTCACCCACCAGCTGCCATGAAAATCTGACTTGTATGGGTTACTTGACAACTGGGGTTGAGAAACACTAGTTTACAAGACAGATGAAAAAGACCACTCCACTTTAAGAAAAAGGCTTAAAAGTATGTGTTCCCCAAATGCTTAATTATTAACTTAAAAGTGATGCAGCATAGCTTTAACCCTTTCGCTACAAGGAATGTCAGAGAAATACTTGGCCAAAATACCACATCGTTTTTAGCATTTTTGCTATCACTCCATTTAAACAGAAATAGAGCCTTGTTTTTTTTATTTATATGTCATATATATATATATATATATATATATATATATATATATATATATATATATATATGTAGACAACCGAACATTGGGTTTCTGATTGAAATTATTTACGTATCTCTTATGCAGTCATAACACAAATGTAAGGGTCACTCTTCAACCCTCCCACCTCCCTGAACCCTCCTAAATAGCTCTCTAACCAACCCCCTCTCACTAGAAGCAGCCATCTTAGGTACTGGCAGCTGTATGCCAGTACTCAGTTTATAGGTATTTTTAATTTAATTTATTTATTAAAATATTTTTTCTGCAGTGTAGGGATCCCCCCCTCACCCCTTCACCTCCCCTCAATTGTTATGTAGAGACCACCTCCTCCTCAAATTTCTCCTTTTTCTGTAGTATAGCAACCTATCCCTTCCTCTCCCTACAAAATAATTTGCTGTAGTGTAGGGTCCCATCCCTCCAATTGTGCTACGTTACTATAGGAAGGCAGATGCCCGAAGCCTACAAACAGCAAGTGTCGTTGTAATTTGACAACCATGACTGCTTGGGTTTCCAACATTTGCTTTGCAGCTCATGAAGTAGATCTATTACATGAATAGCTCTATAAAAAATGAAAATGTGTTAACCTTCATTTTTTCTCAGTAGTCGCATCTCATTGTAAAGGGACTTCAGGATGTTTATTCTGGGATTTACAAGGGATCGTGCATCAGGCATGTCTCGTAATTTCACTTTACAGTTTAAAGGGACAGTAGACACCTTGTAATTACAAGATGGTCTTAAGCCAAATCTAAACATTATTAAAATAAATTGACAAATTGTTTTATTCAGGTTTTTAATAGCCAAGCTCCACCCACCACTTGCCTTATTTGGAGTAGCCAATCTTGGCTTGAGTCTGCAGTCAACATAAAACAGCCATGTTTAGTAAGTCAGATAAAGTGAATTGTTTTTAAAATGTTATCAGTTAAAGCCAATTAGGGAAAGATATGTAGCAGGGTAAGTCTGCAGTGTGAATTTGCCGCTCTGAGGCCTAGATTTAGAGTTCGGCGGTAGCCGTCAAAACCAGCGTTAGAGGCTCCTAACGCTGGTTTTGGGCGCCCGCTGGTATTTGGAGTCAGTGATTAAAGGGTCTAACGCTCACTTTTCAGCCGCGACTTTTCCATACCGCAGATCCCCCTACGCCATTTGCGTAGCCTATCTTTTCAATGGGATCTTTCTAACGCTGGTATTTAGAGTCGTTTCTGCAGTGAGCGTTAGAGCTCTAACGACAAGATTCCAGCCGCCTGAAAATAGCAGGAGTTAAGAGCTTTCTGGCTAACGCCGGTTTATAAAGCTCTTAACTACTGTACCCTAAAGTACACTAACACCCATAAACTACCTATGTACCCCTAAACCGAGGTCCCCCCACATCGCCGCCACTCGATTAAAATTTTTAACCCCTAATCTGCCGACCGCCACCTACGTTATACTTATGTACCCCTAATCTGCTGCCCCTAACACCGCCGACCCCTGTATTATATCTATTAACCCCTAACTTGCCCCCCACAACGTCGCCGCAAGCTACTTAAAATAATTAACCCCTAATCTTCCGACCGCAAATCGCCGCCACCTACGTTATCCCTATGTACCCCTAATCTGCTACCCCTAACATCGCCGACCCCTATGTTATATTTATTAACCCCTAATCTGCCCCCCACAACGTCGCCGACACCTACCTACACTTATTAACCCCTAATCTGCCGAGCGGACCTGAGCGCTACTATAATAAAGTTATTAACCCCTAATCCGCCTCACTAACCCTATCATAAATAGTATTAACCCCTAATCTGCCCTCCCTAACATCGCCGACACCTACCTTCAATTATTAACCCCTAATCTGCCGACCGGAGCTCACCGCTATTCTAATAAATGTATTAACCCCTAAAGCTAAGTCTAACCCTAACACTAACACCCCCCTAAGTTAAATATAATTTTTATCTAACGAAATAAATTAACTCTTATTAAATAAATAATTCCTATTTAAAGCTAAATACTTACCTGTAAAATACATCCTAATATAGCTACAATATAAATTATAATTATATTATAGCTATTTTAGGATTAATATTTATTTTACAGGCAACTTTGTAATTATTTTAACCAGGTACAATAGCTATTAAATAGTTAAGAACTATTTAATAGTTACCTAGTTAAAATAATTACAAATTTACCTGTAAAATAAATCCTAACCTAAGATATAATTAAACCTAACACTACCCTATCAATAAAATAATTAAATAAACTACCTACAATTACCTACAATTAACCTAACACTACACTATCAATAAATTAATTAAACACAATTGCTACAAATAAATAACATTAAATAAACTATCTAAAGTACAAAAAATAAAAAAGAACTAAGTTACAGAAAATAATAAAATATTTACAAACATAAGAAAAATATTACAACAATTTTAAACTAATTACACCTACTCTAAGCCCCCTAATAAAATAACAAAGCCCCCCAAAATAAAAAATTCCCTACCCTATTCTAAAATACAAATATTACAAGCTCTTTTACCTTACCAGCCCTGAACAGGGCCCTTTGCGGGGCATGCCCCAAGAATTTCAGCTCTTTTGCCTGTAAAAAAAAACATACTATACCCCCCCCCCAACATTACAACCCACCACCCACATACCCCTAATCTAACCCAAACCCCCCTTAAATAAACCTAACACTACCCCCCTGATGATCTTCCTACCTTGTCTTCACCATGCCAGGTTCACCGATCCGTCCTGGCTCCAAGATCTTCATCCAACCCAAGCGGGGGCTAGACATCCACTGAAGAAGTCCAGAAGAGGGTCCAAAGTCTTCCTCCTATCCGGCAAGAAGAGGACATCCGGACCGGCAAACATCTTCTCCAAGCGGCATCTTCTATCTTCTTCCATCCGATGACGACCGGCTCCATCTTGAAGACCTCCAGCGCGGATCCATCCTCTTCTTCCGACGACTAGACGACGAATGACGGTTCCTTTAAGGGACGTCATCCAAGATGGCGTCCCTCGAATTCCGATTGGCTGATAGGATTCTATCAGCCAATCGGAATTAAGGTAGGAATTTTCTGATTGGCTGATGGAATCAGCCAATCAGAATATAGTTCAATCCGATTGGCTGATCCAATCAGCCAATCAGATTGAGCTCGCATTCTATTGGCTGTTCCGATCAGCCAATAGAATGCGAGCTCAATCTGATTGGCTGATTGGATCAGCCAATCGGATTGAACTATATTCTGATTGGCTGATTCCATCAGCCAATCAGAAAATTCCTACCTTAATTCCGATTGGCTGATAGAATCCTATCAGCCAATCGGAATTCGAGGGACGCCATCTTGGATGACGTCCCTTAAAGGAACCGTCATTCGTCGTCTAGTCGTCGGAAGAAGAGGATGGATCCGCGCTGGAGGTCTTCAAGATGGAGCCGGTCGTCATCGGATGGAAGAAGATAGAAGATGCCGCTTGGAGAAGATGTTTGCCGGTCCGGATGTCCTCTTCTTGCCGGATAGGAGGAAGACTTTGGACCCTCTTCTGGACTTCTTCAGTGGATGTCTAGCCCCCGCTTGGGTTGGATGAAGATCTTGGAGCCAGGACGGATCGGTGAACCTGGCATGGTGAAGACAAGGTAGGAAGATCATCAGGGGGGTAGTGTTAGGTTTATTTAAGGGGGGTTTGGGTTAGATTAGGGGTATGTGGGTGGTGGGTTGTAATGTTGGGGGGGGGGGTATAGTATGTTTTTTTTTACAGGCAAAAGAGCTGAAATTCTTGGGGCATGCCCCGCAAAGGGCCCTGTTCAGGGCTGGTAAGGTAAAAGAGCTTGTAATATTTGTATTTTAGAATAGGGTAGGGAATTTTTTATTTTGGGGGGCTTTGTTATTTTATTAGGGGGCTTAGAGTAGGTGTAATTAGTTTAAAATTGTTGTAATATTTTTCTTATGTTTGTAAATATTTTATTATTTTCTGTAACTTAGTTCTTTTTTATTTTTTGTACTTTAGATAGTTTATTTAATGTTATTTATTTGTAGCAATTGTGTTTAATTAATTTATTGATAGTGTAGTGTTAGGTTAATTGTAGGTAATTGTAGGTAGTTTATTTAATTATTTTATTGATAGGGTAGTGTTAGGTTTAATTATATCTTAGGTTAGGATTTATTTTACAGGTAAATTTGTAATTATTTTAACTAGGTAACTATTAAATAGTTCTTAACTATTTAATAGCTATTGTACCTGGTTAAAATAATTACAAAGTTGCCTGTAAAATAAATATTAATCCTAAAATAGCTATAATATAATTATAATTTATATTGTAGCTATATTAGGATTTATTTTACAGGTAAGTATTTAGCTTTAAATAGGAATTATTTATTTAATAAGAGTTAATTTATTTCGTTAGATAAAAATTATATTTAACTTAGGGGGGTGTTAGTGTTAGGGTTAGACTTAGCTTTAGGGGTTAATACATTTATTAGAATAGCGGTGAGCTCCGGTCGGCAGATTAGGGGTTAATAATTGAAGGTAGGTGTCGGCGATGTTAGGGAGGGCAGATTAGGGGTTAATACTATTTATGATAGGGTTAGTGAGGCGGATTAGGGGTTAATAACTTTATTATAGTAGCGCTCAGGTCCGCTCGGCAGATTAGGGGTTAATAAGTGTAGGTAGGTGTCGGCGACGTTGTGGGGGGCAGATTAGGGGTTAATAAATATAACATAGGGGTCGGCGATGTTAGGGCAGCAGATTAGGGGTACATAGGGATAACGTAGGTGGCGGCGGTTTACGGAGCGGCAGATTAGGGGTTAAAAGTGTAATGCAGGGGTCAGCGATAGCGGGGGCGGCAGATTAGGGGTTAATAAGTGTAAGGTTAGGGGTGTTTAGACTCGGGGTACATGTTAGGGTGTTAGGTGCAGACTTAGGAGGTGTTTCCCCATAGGAAACAATGGGGCTGCGTTAGGAGCTGAACGCTGCTTTTTTGCAGGTGTTAGGTTTTTTTTCAGCTCAAACAGCCCCATTGTTTCCTATGGGAGAATCGTGCACGAGCACGTTTTTGATGCCGGCCGCGTCCGTAAGCAACTCTGGTATCGAGAGTTGCATTTGCGGTAAAAATGCTCTACGCTCCTTTTTTGGAGCCTAACGCAGCATTTGTTTGAACTCTCGATACCAGAGTTAAATTTATGGTGCGGCCAGAAAAAAACCCGCGGAGCGTTAACAGCCCTTTTACCGCCGAACTCTAAATCTAGGCCTGAGAATTTGAAAATCCACCATTTTCAGAGCTAAATTACATTAAAAGGTGGCAAAATAAATGGAGATACAAACTCCCAAATCCAAAATCTGTAATTATTCTGAAAACAGGAATTTTTAAATCATTATTAAAATTTAACATTTTTTCCCCACTCCTGGTTTGTATTTGTTTTGGAGGTTCCATTAGCAGTGAGGCGCACAGGAACTGATAACATGGCCACCAGAATACAGAAACTGTGCATTTGATTTCATCAGTGGGGAAGAAAACAGACACTGCAATACTTTTCCAAGCTAACATTGCTGGCTTATACCAATCCTTTTCAAACATATAAGTTATATACTTAAAAGTTACATGAATGTAATAGCTCAGTATAGGTTCCCGAATGTGGAGTGAATTGCGTGGGGGACTTAAGCCTTTCAGGCTTGGCCACCGTGGAGTACCGCTGCCGGGGAGGAGGTTCCCTCCCCAGGACCCGTCTGCTGAGCGGGGAGGCTCCCGTGGTTCTCCTTACCACTTCCGTCCACCAGGGGGGCGCCGCTGATGGGGCTCCCTCTCCCTCCAAAGGACCTGCCTGCTGAGCGGAGAGACCCCCGGGGCGCTCCCTACCGATTCTGCCCACATTTATGCTACATTTATGCAGGGGGTACATTGGTGTTGGCTGTGGTAGATGCACTGGCCAAGAAATCTCCAGAACAAAGCTAATGCAGATTCCCCTTTTAGCTGACTGCATCTGCATCATATACAAATGTATTAAGGTGATATAAAGCTACCTTTAGGTTACCTGTATAAGCTGTATTATGACATTCAAATATTGTCTAAATGACATAATATATTGCTGATTACACTTGGTCCCATCCCCTCTCCAAGCTGTCCCACTTTACAGATGCAATTATACAAATATTCTGAAATCCAAACTTTTTCTGGTCCCAAGCAATTTGGATAAAAAAAAAAAAATCCTAGCTGTAATTAAAATATATTTAAAAGTTGTTGTATTGCACATAACTAAACCATTTATATTAAAATCTCAAGGTGTTTACTGTTCGTTTGAGGACACATACTATGAAATCTCACAAGTGAACAGTAATGCAAAGTGTGAACTCCGAACTGACGACACTAATTAGCAGAAGTTTGTTTTCACCATTCAGATGACAGTAAAAAGTGTAGCTGAAGAATAACTCTGGTGAGCTGAAGTAAAATATCTACCTTGTTTACAGAGATGTTCATGTGATTTTTTTCCTTTTCAGCTTTTTACAGATATGCTGCATCACTTTCAAGTTATTTAGCATATTGGGTAACATGTTCCTATAATTTCTTATTTATCAACAGCAATGTTTTACTACTCTGGGACTAGTGGACTAGCAATTATTTCTAGTCCAGCTAAATGGGTGTCAATAACCCACATTGCAATGAACTTCAGATACAAATTTAAAGGGACATAGTGCACTAGATTTTTCTTTGCATAAATGTTTTGTAGATGATCCATTTATATAACACATATGGGGGTGTTTTTGTAAAAATGTATAGTTTTGCTTTTTCTTAAATAACATTGTGCTGATTTTCAGACTCCTAACCAAGCCCCAAAGTTCTAGATATATACTAATGTATACAGACTTCAGATTGCTTCTGTTTGTATAATGGGTCTTTTCATATTAGGGGGAGGGGGAGTCTGCTCTCAGACCCTTTCAGTGGGTGTCCCAGCCTAACCTCAACAACAGTACTAAATTGGGAGCTTCTAAGTACGTTTTTAAAAGGTTTTATACTGGATTTTTATATCAATATCTGGGCATTTTCTTCTTTATAGTAGTGTATATTACATGCAGTTAAATGAAAATGGGTGTATACTGTCCCTTTAAACCATTAAAGGGGACAGAATTTGTAGCAAATGCTTTAAACAATAAATAATTTTATTTTAGGGGTCATACTGTATGTACCAACAACTCAGATCTTAAATGGACTCTCAATCAAAATTAAACTTTCATTATTCAGATAGAGCATGCCATTTTAAACAACTTTCCAATTAACTTCCATTAACAAAATGTGCACAGTCTTTTTATATTTAAACTTTTTAAGTCACCAGCTCCTACTGAGCATGTGCAAGAATAAGTGTGTATGCATTTGTGAATGGCTGATATGGCTGTCACATGGTACGTGTATGCATTTGTGACTCGCTGATGGCTGTCACATGGTACAGGGAGAGTGGAAAAAACATACGCCTAGATTTAGAGTTTGGCGTTAGCCGTCAAAAGCAGCGTTAAGGGGTCCTAACGCTGCTTTTGACCGCCCGCTGGTATTTAGAGTCAGGCAGGAAAGGGTCTACCGCTCACTTTCTTTCCGCGACTCGAGGCTACCGCAGATCCCCTTACGTCAATTGCGTATCCTATCTTTTCAATGGGATTTGCCTAACGCTGGTATTTCGAGTCTTGGAAGAAATGAGCGGTAGACCCTCTACCGACAAGACTCCAACCGCAAAAAAAAGTCAGTAGTTAAGAGTTTTATGGGCTAACGCTGGAACATAAAGCTCTTAACTACTGTGCTATAAAGTACACTAACACCCATAAACTACCTATGAACCCCTAAACCGAGGCCCCCCCACATTGCAAACACTATAATAATTTTTTTTAACCCCTAATCTTCCACTCCGGACACCGCCGCAACCTACATTATCCCTATGAACCCATAATCTGCTGCCCCTAACATCGCTGACACCTATATTATATTTATTACCCTCTAATCTGCCCCCCCAACTGTCGCCTCCACCTACCTACACTTATTAACCCCTAATCTGCAGACCAGACCTCACCGCCACTATAATAAATGTATTAACCCCTAAACCGCCGCACTCCCGCCTCGCAAACACTATAATAAATTGTATTAACGCCTAATCTGCCTTCCCTAACATCGCCGCCACCTACCTACAAATATTAACCCCTAATCTCCCGCCCGCAACGTCGCCGCTACTATAATAAATGTATTAACCCCTAAACCTAAGTCTAACCCTAACCCTAACACCCCCCTAACTTAAATATCATTTAAATTAAACAAACTAAATGTACTATAATTAAATAAATTATTCCTATTTAAAACTAAATACTTACCTATAAAATAAACCCTAAAATAGCTACAATATAACTAATAGTTACATTGTAGCAATTTTAGGATTTATATTTATTTTACAGGCAACTTTGTATTTATTTTAACTAGGTACAATAGCTATTAAATAGTTAATAACTATTTAATAGCTACCTAGTTAAAATAATTACAAAATTACCTGTAAAATAAATCCTAACCTATGTTACAAATACACCTAACACTACACTATCAATAAATTAATTAAATAAATTACCTACAATTAGCTAAACTAAAATACAATTAAATAAGCTAATCAATAATACAAAAAAAACCCCACTAAATTACAGACAATATTTTTTTTACAAGAAGTTTAAACTAATTACACCTAATCCAAGCCCCCTAATAAAATAAAAAAGCCCCCCAAAATAATAAAATGCCCTACCCTATTCTAAATTAAAAAGTAACCAGCTCTTTTACCAGCCCTTAAAAGGGCCTTTTGCGGGGCATTGCCCCAAAGTAATCAGCTCTTTTACTTGTAAATAAAAATACAATACCCCCCCAACATTAAAACCCACCACCCACATACCCCTACTCTAACCCACCCAAACCCCCCTTAAATAAACTTAACACAAACCCCCTGAAGATCTCCCTACCTTGAGTCGTCTTCACTCAGCCGAGCCGAATTCTTCATCCAAGCGGAGCAACAAGATGTCCTCCATCCGGTAGAAGTCTTCATCCAAGCGGGGCAAGAAGATGTCCTCCATCCGGTAGAAGTCTTCATCCAAGCGGGGTCTTCTATCTTCATCCATCCGGAGCGGAGCGGAGCCATCTTCCAGCCAGCCGACGCAGAGCCATCCTCTTCAATCGACGGACTAACGATGAATGACGGTTCCTTTAAGGGACGTCATCCAAGATAGCATTCCTCGAATTCCAATTGGCTGATAGGATTCTATCAGCCAATCGGAATTAAGGTAAGAAAAATCTGATTGGCTGATTGAATCAGACAATCAGATTGAAGTTCAATCCGATTGGCTGATCCAATCAGCCAATCGGATTGACCTCCCATTCTATTGGCTGATCACAGCCAATCAGCCAAACGGAATTCTAGGGACGCCCTCTTGGATGACGTCCCTTAAAGGAACGTCATTCGTTGTTAGTCCGTCAGTTGAAGAGGATGGCTCTGCGTTGGCTGGCTGGAAGATGGCTCTGCTCCACTCCGGATGGATGAAGATAGAAGACCCCGCTTGGATGAAGACTTCTACCGGATGGAGGACATCTTCTTGCCCCGCTTGGATGAAGACTTCTACCGGATGGAGGACATCTTGTTGCTCCGCTTGGATGAAGAATTCGGCTCGGCTGAGTGAAGACGACTCAAGGTAGGGAGATCTTTAGGGGGTTAGTGTTAGGTTTATTTAAGGGGGGTTTGGGTGGGTTAGAGTAGGGGTATGTGGGTGGTGGGTTGTAATGTTGGGGGGGGGTATTGTATTTTTATTTACAGGTAAAAGAGCTGATTACTTTGGGGCAATGCCCCGCAAAAGGCCCATTTAAGGGCTGGTAAAAGAGCTGGTTACTTTTTAATTTAGAATAGGTAGGGCATTTTATTATTTTGGGGGGCTTTTTTTATTTTATTAGGGGGCTTAGATTAGGTGTAATTAGTTTAAACTTCTTGTAATTTTTTTTTATTTTCTGTAATTTAGTGTTTGTTTGTTTTTTTATTATAGATTAGTTTATTTAATTGTATTTTAGTTTAGCTAATTGTAGGTAATTTATTTATTTAATTTATTGATAGTTTAGTGTTAGGTGTACTTGTAACTTAGGTTAGGATTTATTTTACAGGTAATTTTGTAATTATTTTAACTAGGTAGCTATTAAATAGTTATTAACTATTTAATAGCTATTGTACCTAGTTAAAATAAATACAAAGTTGCCTGTAAAATAAATATAAATCCTAAAATAGCTACAATGTAACTATTAGTTATATTGTAGCTATCTTAGGGTTTATTTTATAGGTAAGTATTTAGTTTTAAATAGGAATAATTTATTTAATTATAGTAAATTTAGTTTGTTTTATTTAAATGATATTTAAGTTAGGGGGTGTTAGGATTAGGGTTAGATTTAGGTTTAGGGGTTAATACATTTATTATAGTAGCGGTGACGTTGCGGGTAGGAGATTAGGGGTTAATATTTGTAGGTATGTTGCGGCGATGTTAGGGAGGGCAGATTAGGGGTTAATACAATTTATTATAGTGTTTGCGAGGCGGGAGTGCGGCGGTTTAGGGGTTAAAACATTTATTATAGTGGCGGCGAGGTCCGGTCGGCAGATTAGGGGTTAATAAGTGTAGATAGGTGGCGGCGACGGTTGGGGGGGCAGTTTAGGGGGTAATAAATATAATATAGGTGTTGGCGATGTAAGGGGCAGTAGATTAGGGGTTCATAGCTATAATGTAGGTTGCGGCGGTGTCCGGAGTGGCAGATTAGGGGTTAATAATATAATGCAGGTGTCAGCGATTGCGGGGGCGACAGATTAGGGGTTAATAATTGTAAGATTAGGGGTGTTTAGACTCGGGGTTCATGTTAGGGTGTTAGGTGTAGACTTAGAGAATGTTTCCCCATAGGAAACAATGGGGCTGCGTTAGGAGCTGAACGCTGTTTTTTTGCAGATGTTAGGTTTTTTTTCAGCCAGCTCAGCCCCATTGTTTCCTATGGGGATATTGTGCACAAGCACGTTTTTCCAGCTTACCGCTGACTTAAGCAACGCTGGTATTGAGGGTTGAAGTGGAGCTAAATTATGCTCAACCCTCCCTTTTCTGAGGCTAACGCAGCCATTCAGACAACTCTAAATACCAGCGTTGTCTTAAGGGTGCGCTGGAAAAAAAAGCCTTGTTAGCACCGCAGGTCTTTACCGACAAAACTCTAAATCTAGGCGATAACTTTTAAAATTGTCAGAAAAAAAATCTACTACTCATTTGAAGTTCAGACTAAGTGCTATTGCATTGTCTTGTTATCTTGCATTTGCTGATTATGCAAATCTACTGTGTTGACTGGTCGTTTAAGTACAAAATAAAAGCAACACAATTAGTTTCCAAATAAAATAATTAGACAATATAAAACACATTGTGCAGTTCAGAATTAAAGTACACATACTTGCAAAATGTATTAAAAGTTATCACTACTATTGTGTAAACTTTTATAATCCATGCAAACAGCTGGTGATATCGCAACAGGCGAGCTACATGTACATTTTCTAACTTAAGGCCTAGTTTTCAATGAAGTGGTAAATTGTGGAAACTGGTGGTAACATAAAAAATCTCTATAGACTTAAATGGAGATAAATGTTTTATCACCAGGTTCCACAATTTACAACCTCAGTGGAAACTAGGCCTTAGAGTGCACGTGTAAAACCTATTATGCAATTTTTTTCTGGAAATATTGTTTTTCCTTGAGTGTTTATGAAGAAAGTTACTAGAGGCCATAAACTATAGTATATGAATAAGCTCCCAAAGGGAGTGTGAAACACTTTAGATCAGGGGTCTCGAGCTCATTGAATCTGGGGGGCCACTAGCTAAGTTTTCTTCTCCCATGGGGGCCACTTGAACAGAGTGAGTGCTCTGGAACTGGATATACTAGAGACTGGAAGTGACATTTAACCAAGTAGTAGTGCATGGTAGGAGCTGTAGTCCACAATAGACACACACAGTATATATCTATCTTGTGAGTGCTAAGTGAAGTGATCATTCTGGAACTGAATAAAAAGTGACATTTATCCAAGCAGTGCATTATGGGAGCCTACACTGGACAAAGCATGTTTGTGTTTATATTCATCTTGTCAGTGCCTGTATAGAACATCAAAAATTGATTGGGACAAATTAATAAATTACCTAATAAACAAGGGAGGGCCAGATTAAACTACCCTAAGGGCCACATATGGCCCCAGGGCCTGTACTTTGAGATCACTGCTTTAGATCATTGTATGAATCTACTTCCGTACTAATAACATTTAAAAAAAAAAAACAAAAAAAAAACATTTCTACACCTTTGAGTACAACCATTTTGCTCTTTTGCATTTTTTTGTGGTTTGGTCACCACTTTTAGTTTGCATCTTGTAGAATTATGGTGTTTCACACCAGGAAACTATTATTGAATGTTTGTGCCTTGAAGTAAGTTCTCAAAAGCTACGGGACCAATTTTCTTCAGTTTTATAGTGATTGTGAAACGAATACTAAACCCAATTTTTTTCTTTAATGATTCAGCTAGAACATGCAATTTTAAGCAGCTTTGTAATGTACTCCTATTATCAATTTTTCTTTGTTATCTTACTATCTTTATTTGAAAAGCAGGAATGTACAGCTTAGGAACCAGCCCATTTTTTATTCAGCACCTGGGTAGCACTTGCTAATTGGTGGCTACATTTACCCACCAATAAGCAAGTGCTATCCAGGGTGCTTAGCCCAAAATGGGCAGTCTCCTAAGCGTTACATTCCTGCTTTTCAAATAAAGATAGCAAGAGAACGAAGAAAAAATGATAATTGGTAAATTGCCTGTTCTATCTGAATCATTAAAGAAAATGTTGGGTTTAGTATCCCTTTAAACCCAGTAATGGGGGGAATGGTTAGAGAACAGACTGCTGTATGCCACCCCATGCAATTATATATAAATTGTGCAGAAACTTCCAAGTACAGAATAACAACTATATCTGTGTTTTAAATAGAACAGGCATATATCTATGAGCACATAAACAGCGCAGACATGCATACAAACACAAAAATACAGACATTACATGTTTTACTTAGATACACATATTCTGCATACACACAATTATACCCACACACAGACACAGTTTCTTTGTGTCTCCGGCAGACTCTGTCCTCCTTACTCCCACTTGCCTCCCTCCCTTCTCCTTCTCTCTTTGCTGAGGATGCTGGGAGACGTTTGCTAGAAGTGTGTAGGCGACAGGACTCTATAAATAGCTGTGTCTTTCAGTCTGATCATTGCACCAATCCATATACTCCAGAATTCAGCAGACTGGAACATGGGTACCATTCCCACTAGCCCCAAGAGCAATCACAGGTAAACCATACAGCCTAACAGTTATGTGGCAAAAAAGTATATAGGTGTTTCATAATAAATAAAGTTGTGCATTTGATACCATAACCCCTAGTACACTGATGAAAGAAAACAAATTCTAAGAAAAGCATAGCCCCAGAGAAGGTGTGCTCTTTAGCTGCAATACAGAGCAAATAATTTACAACTAAGAAAAATGTCTGGATATTCTAGCCAAAACATCATTAATAACATTAATTAACAAATGACTATACCTATATTTCAACTCACAAGGTGTTTCAGAACATACTGGGGAAAGCTACCCATATCATGGCTGTCTGAATAAATCTGCATATAACAGTATCACAAAATTTCCATCCATGTAATCTCCCACTCCCACTTAATAGTTTTCACCCATTCTTGCCATTACCAGTTTACCGTTATTATGTTCTCCTTATGAAACAGCATATGTGCCTAATGGTTAACAGGTTTTACTCAATGTTACCCAATAAATAGTTTCCAAAAACCAAGGAAGAGTATGAATTCACCCCAATTTCATATATTTCACCGTTTTCATTTTCATCATTATTGAATCCAGTTAATATCTACTATCTTGGTTAATTGCAGTATTTTTTACATAGTTGGTACTTCCTACCGTTAATAACAGTTTACCCATTAGTTGTCCCCTGTTAATAGTTTTGTCAAGTTGATGCACCCCCAGTTAATAGTTTACACAAACTGGATGCTCCCATATTTAAAAGTTATTTGCTAGATGGTGCACATTTACCATTTGTATCCATTTGGTACTTCTCCCAAATATATTAATTTGTGACCCCAACATTAGTAGCAAACCCCCCCCCCCCATCCTTTACAGTTAATTGATTTCACAAATTCACAAACCACGACCCCAGTTGATATTTAGTTTCTCCACTTCTGCTACCCCATGTTAAAAAAAATGTAACTCGGTTGATGCCCCCAGCCACAAGTTTTTATCATCTGGGTTCTACTTAATAACACATTTACCAATTTGACAGCCCCCAGTTAAAAAGGTTTCACTGTTTGGTGCTCCCAGCTATTAGTTTTAATCGTTTAATAGTTTTCGACAAATATCTACAACCCCGGGTTTCACCTTTTCTGTGACCTCCCCGCCCCCCTAGTCTTTGCACCATGTCCCCTCTTGACAAGTCTATCGGTGCTACGGACCACCATTCGAACTCGGTGCTCCCCCCGCCGTGGGCTGGGCTCTGTCCGTGGTGCTGAATCGGCGCTACCCGAGCAGCGTCACGTGACTTGTCCCTTCTGAGCTCTGGAGACTCGGGACCCGCCGAAGTGCTCCGGGCACCAGGGGAGGAGCGCCTGCACCCGTGGAACATAACTGGGCGACAAGTGGGGATACGCAGGGCTCAGGGAGGGGGGGGAGAGGGGGTACCGCAGGGTAGCGGGGGCGGGTTCCTAGCCCAGGCCACAAGATGCAGCGGCTTCGGTTGAACGAGGCTCATGCCGTGTACCTGGGGCAGCTCGCCCGAAAAGATGGGACCCGGAGGGGGATTCTAAGCAAGAGGAGCTCGGATAACAGCCGCTGGCATAGCCGGTGCTTTTCGTTGCTTCACAACCTGCTTTTTTGCTTCGAGAATGAATCCAGCGGCCGCCCGTGTGGACTGTACCTGCTCGAGGGATGCAGCTGCGAGCGAGGGGCCAAGGGGGGCCCGGATAGACAGGTAGGGGGCATATAATATGTGTGTACAGTAAGCAATACGAACATATAGGTTTGTGTAATAGCAACACTTAGGTATATGTATTAGTAGGAGGGCAGCTCAAAGGTATATATAGCTGCAGGAGGGTTATATATAGGTATATGGAAGCGCAGGAAAAGCATATCATTGTATGTACAATAACATTGGTGTGTATATAGGTGGAAGACAGGTATTTACAGCTACTAAAGCACTGACAGATATATACTAATATAACAAGGGGGCGGGGTCTTGACTGACAGGTATATACACAGCAAGGGAAGGAACAAGTGTATATACATTAAAATGGGGCAAACTGTTATATTTGTCAAGCCTTACTACATTTTTTTTAAAATATAGTTAATCAACTCACTTTTTATTTTATAATAAGGATATGTAGGGAGAGGATATATCTACCTATATAAATATATATTTAAATAGAAGTAGCAAGATGTCATCTTAAGACTTATACCTTTTATATAAGCAAAACAGGCGGTAATGACAGGCATGGGTATGCAGTAAAATTGATTATGGAGACAGTTCTGCCCTTTGGGCAAGGCAAGAGGGGCACCTGCCCAGGGCCCCGCGCTTTGGGGGGCCTGCAATGTTAGAGGTGAGGTTATGAGATGGTGCAATGTATATGTTGTATTTAGTTTATGAGAAGTGTTTATGGTATCAGGAGGTCTAATATTTTGTGTTATTCTTTATATAGGTATCACCAAATGTTGGTAAAGGGACGGGCCATATAAGGGGCAGGGCATACAGGGGAGGGGAATAAGGGCACTGGGCTTAGGGGCCCCACAACTTTATCTTGCAAATGCTAAGGTTGGCCCTTTTTGCAGGTATTGAGCCCCCTTATTCGTAGGCTCTGAGTAATTTGATGTTCTATTCATTTTCAATCCAAATGTGCATAGTGAGGGTACAACTAACCATCTGGAGTCTATATTGCTAGGTCACAAATATATACTTACTAAAGAATATCCAGTATAATTTTCTAGTACCACTTCTGCTTTGCTGTATTGGGGAGCCAATTGTACATAACAGAAAATGTAAAAGTGTATTGGAAAGTTTTTAAACTTGACCAACCAAAGTTATCCTTAGGCAGCTGTCTATTTTGCATTATGAGAAATTTGACACCAACAAGCGCATATGACAGGTGACAGACCCTTAGAAAAGAAATCTATATGGCAATAGAAAAGGGGCTGAATATATACAGGCAGACATATATAGTGGTATTGACATAATCAAGTGTTTAGTGGGTGGTTGTAGAAATGGGTGTGTATAATAACAGTGGGGAAATGAGTAAAACTGCCGAAGTGGGGGGAAGAGGGTTTGGTGGACAGTCAGACATATTATAATTTCATTAAATACATTGTATTGTTGCATCTAAAAGAAGGTATTTTAACATGTATTATATTTTGTATTGGATGCTCTTGTGTTTTGTTGTATTCTTATGCAGAGTGGCATTATCCATAAGTAGATCTGTCCATATCCCACAGGATAATTTGTACACAAATATTACTTCCTTCTAGTTTCAAGATATCTTTCAACAGCTTTAACTCAACATATTTTTCATTTACCAAAATATTTTTATCATGTTTAAATTGTGCTCTTTCATACATAAAATAAACTTTTTGTTTATAACATCCATTTAAAGCAAAACTGAATCCAAATTTTGTCTTTTATGAACCAAAAATGGGCCGACTTGTAAGCTTACATTCCTACTTTTCAACTAAAGATAGCAAGAGAATGAAGAAATTTTTTTAATAGGAGTAAATTAGAAAGTTGTTTAAAATTGCATGCTCTATCTGAGTCATTAAAGACAAAATTTGGGTTCATTATTCCTTTAAAGGGACATGAAACCCAAACATTTTCTTTCATGATTTAGAAAGAGAGTGCAATTTTAAGCAAATTTCTAATTTACTTCTATTATCTAATGTGCTTTATTCTCTTGATATCCTTTGCTGAAAATCATATCTATATAGGCTCATTAACTGCTGATTGGTGGCTGCACATAGATGCCTGGTGTGATTGGCTAACCCATGTGCATTGTTATTTCTTAAAAAAAGGAATTAGATAATAGAAGTAAATAGGAATGTTGCTTAAAATTGCATTCTCTGTCTGAATAATGAAAGAAAAATCTTGGGTTTAATGTCCCTTTAAGGATCAAGTAAGGTGCATAGCACCGACCAATATAAAACACAGGTAGGTAAAGAGATGTTGGACAGGCAGAAAATAAGAGTAATATTGGTATATGTCTATTGGGGTAGTGATTCAGAGCCAAATATCCCTTTCTGTGTCATACACATCTGGATTCTAAGTCCTGGAGATAAGCAGTAGTCACTTTGTAAACTAAGATAAACACAAGGCCCATCATCTTAAACAAGGAATTGTCCTTTTTCAAATATAGGTCATATAACCTTCTTTTTAACTTGCAAGCAGTGTAAAAAGGGCAGCTTCCTAATTCATTTGACACACAGGTTACAGTACTAAAAATAGGAGGCTTTGAAACTGTGCTATTGCTCTCATAGCCAAACACAAATCCAAATACACTGACAAACCCTTAGAGGAGAATCTTCTCTTTTAATTGAGGCGTCACACGGCCCTCTAGATATCACATAGTTCATGTGAAAATGGTAATTAAACCATTTTACAGCAGGCTTAGAGAAATATCAATTCTGGTTCTTAAAACCATGTCTGTTTAAATGTAACAAGGTCTTCTAGTTGTCAGATGACTGGTGTAACATAAATACACTAATATTACTAGGCCAAAAAAAACTAAATACTTCATTAACTAGACAAGATACCAGCTTCAGAGATTAAGAATGGACTGAAAAAGTGAACTGAGACACCTTTTCTGCTAACAGCAAAACCAATTACTTTATATCTAGAGGGCAATATGAGCCATCATTTGATGGAAAAGACTACCCCTAATTTCAATATGTTTCAAGTGGTTTATGAAAATTGCATTTATTTAACTTATTTATTCTTGGTTAGAGTTATAAAACTGTAAAGATATTTATCAGTGGTTTGTCTACATTACATTATTGTAGTTGGAACATTTTTATTATTGCTACTTACCCCTCCCCCCAGAAAAAAAAATCTTGTGGATCATTGCCTATGGGTGTGTACATTTGTGCATACAACAAAAAAAAGAATTTAGCTACAAATAATATGATGATTTTAGAATGTATACAGTTATAGTCATATCTTAAAGTAACAGCATGGAGACACAAACAAGCATGTAGTTAGAGAAATGGCCAGGATAGCCAGAGAGGTCAGAGGTGTAATTATATATTGTTTAGGGGTTGGGGGGGGGGGCTTGACAGCTAGTGGGGTATCTAGTGAGGGATGTGGTCTTGGACTTTATATCACAAACCCAGTAGATACTATATTTATATTGGCGGAATGTTGTTTAAGTACATTTGTACATATAATTACTTAGTTACATATGAGCACTGTACAAATAGGTAAACATGACATACAAGAAGAATCACTAAATCTTGTGATGTAACCTCCAGTTGACTTCATTGGATAGCATTATTTGTCCAGGCATACAGACACCCCTGGTGGCCATCTGGTAAGTTTGCCTAGTAATAAATCTAAAAAATGTATTTGGAAGCTCTAGAGCAACAGTGTAAACTTTGAGCTGGTGGTAATAACAGAAGACTTAAAGGGACACTGAACCCAATTTTTTTATTTCGTGATTCAGATAGAGCATGCAATTTTAAGCAACTTTCTATTTTTCTCCTGTTATCAATTTTTTCTTTGTTCTCTTGCTACCTTTATTTGAAAAAGAAGGCATCTAAGCTATTTTTTGGTTTAGAACACTGGACAACACTTGTTTATTGGTGGGTGAATTTATCCACCAATCAGCAAGAACAACCCAGGTTGTTCACCAATAATGGGCCGGCATCTAAACGTACATTCTTGCTTTTCAAATAAAGATACCAAGAGAATTAAGGAATTTTGATAATAGGAGTAAATTAGAAAGTTGCTTAAAATTGCAGGTTCTATTTGAATCACAAAAGAAAAAAAATCTGTTCAGTGTCCCTTTAAAGGGATACTAAGCCCAAATTTGTTTCTTTCATGATTCAGATAGAGCATGCATTTTTAAGCAACTTTCTAAATTACTCCTATTATCAATTTTTCTTCATTCTCTTGGTATCTTTATTTGAAAAAGCAGGAATCTAAACTAGGGAGCCGGCCCATTTTTGGTTCAGCACCCTGAATAGTGCTTTCTGATTGGAGGGTACATTTAGCCACCAATCAGCAAGTGCAAACCAGGTACTGAACCAAAAATAGGCCGGCTCCTTAGCTTAGACTCCTGCTTTTTTAAATAAAGATAGAAGGACAACAAAGAAAAGTTAAAGATTTTTTTGGGGTTTAATGTCCCTTTAAGCAGCGGCAATACGCTACTGGGAGCTTGCAAAAAAATCAGGAAAGCCAATGACAAGAGGCATATATGTGCAACCACCAATCAGCAACTAGCTCCCTGTAGTGCATTTCTGCTTCTGAGCCTACCTAAGTATACTTTCATCAAAGAATACTAAGAGAATGAAGTACATTTGTTAATAGGAGAACATTGGAAAGTTGTTTAAAATTGCATGTTCTAACTAAATTGTGAAAGTTTAATATTGACTTTACACTCCCTTTAAGGGCCATGAAATGATTTATGTTGGGTTTATGAAGTTCCAAAAAGAGATCAGCACTCCAGGAAGGCAAACAATTCAACTGCAATCACTAGCAAGTAGGGTGCATGTTTCCCAGGATTCCTACAACAAAAACCCAGAATTCCACAAACAATTGAGGGGACAGCACTCCAATCAGTCAGGATATGAAAACTTTATTAGCCCATGTGAGCTCACATCATATAGGCTAATAAAGTTTTCATATCCTGATTGGAGTGCTGCCTCCTCTATTATTTATTTGTTTATCTTGGGTTTATGTCTAGGAGATACAGCTTAAAGGGGCAGTGTACACCAATTTTCATATAACGGCTAAAAAAAAAGAATATGCACAAATACTGATCTAAAAATCCAGTATTAACCCTTTGAAAACGTACTTAGAAGCTCCCAGTTTAGCACTGTTGATGAGGTCAAGCTGGGACACCCATTGAAAGGGGCTGGGAAAACAAAAAGAGCAAACACTCCCCCTCCCCTGCATATGAAAAGACAGATTAGACAAACAGGAGCTGCAGTAGTCTGTAGACTTCAGTCTACATCTGACACTGTGGGGCTTGGTTAGGAGTCTGAAATTCTGTACAATGTTATTAAATGAATAAGCAAAGATATACATTGTTACAAAATCACTCCCAGGTGTGTATCATCTAGCAAACATTTATGCAAAGAAAAATCAAGTGCACAATGTCCCTTTAATGGCTACCAGGAATTGTCAAGCTGTGATGTTGATGTAAAGTTTCCTATAGAAATCTAATATACCCTCTAGTAGTATATCAGAAGGAAGTGACAACATAATGATATACTGGGAAAGAAGGAGCACATGCAATAGGATGAGGATGACACAGAGAGACAAGTATATACTAAACTAGCAGGTGCCACTTTTGGTATTAATAAAGACCATTGTTATATACAAAAGTATTATAACAGTAGTTAAATACATGGAAAGAATTAACAAATCAGTTATGCTATTTGTGTGTTTGCTTTGTAATCTACAACAGTGAGAATAGACTATGAAGGAGGAAGTTACAAGAAGCCTGTACAATGCAGACTGAAATGCTTAGTAGCTTTAGCCTATCTGACAATTCCAAATAGGGAATGTACTGTATCCCTGAGATGTGATTCATGTAAACACCTGTGATTCTCTGGCTTATCTTTAAAGGGACAGTAAACACCTTTTAATTACAATACATTTTGCTTTCTTGCTATTGAATAACATATCAGCCAAGTCTAAATATTTTAAAAACAAAGTATCATCTTGTTTGCTGCAATTGTTTGTCGATAGCCAAAGTCCACCCACCACTTGTCTTATTTGTTTGAGCTAATCTGGGATTTAGTCTGTAGACAATAATTCTAATATGAAGTGCATTTTATGCAATTGTGTATTAATTAAAGGGACAGTCTACACCAAAATTGTTTTTGTTTATTACCCATTCCCCAGTTTTGCATAACCAACACTGTTATATTGATACACTTTTTACCTCTGTGATTACCTTGCAACTAAGCCTCTGCAGACTGCCCACTTATCTCAGGTTTTTTGTCAGACTTGCATTTTAGCCAATCAGTGCTGACTCATAAATAACTCCACAGGAGTGAGAACAATGTTAACTATATGATACACATGAAGTAACTGTCTAACTGTGAAAAACAGTCAAAATGCACTAAAATAAGAGGCGGCCTTCAAGGGCTTACCTAGGTTTAGCTTTCAACAAAGAATACGAACTGAACAAAGCATTTTTGATGATAAAAATAAATAGGAAAGTTGCTTAAAATTGCATCCCTTAACTGAATCATGCACATTTAATTTTGACTTGACTGTCCCATTAAAGCCAGTTATGGAAATATATGTTAGCATGGTTAGCCATGATAAGTCAATAGGGTGCATTTCCAGCACTGAGAATTAGAATATCCACAATATTCAGACCTTAATTACATGAAAAGGGGCAAAATAAATAAGGAACGTACATTGCAAAGATGGCTCACTATGCATAATTAAACATTTTATATTAAAATCTCAAGGTGTTTACTTTTCCTTTAAAGTGTTTCAGTACTGGACAATTCTTATACTGGATACTGGACTCTTGTCCTATTTATAAAATATGATTCTGCCAGAACATTAGTTATATTTGTAAAAACAAATCCTATAATTTCTGTAAATTGCTGTGGGATTGTT